>NC_090265.1:569652774-569997774 GCF_040414725.1 Anabrus simplex | reverse complement strand
AGCAACTATTAAAAATATTTCAGTTCTCCGTAATTCTTTTAACTTCTAAAGCCGTTAAGTTTTACTCTGAGCTTAAGAAGTTCTCCACTTAGGAAATTAAGATTAAAACGTTGGTAAGAAACTAGTAGCAACTCCACTAAGTCGTCACGTCCTCTCTCTATGTCAGGCTTTTTTTAAATTTTGGCTCTCTATTTCCTTTGATCACACACTAAGCCAAAATGAGTATTTTTTTGACGATGTTAACGAAACACACTTTCGCTTGCTTACTTAAAACACAAAAGACGTGAAAAGAGGGAAAACATCTGCACACAGCAAGCCACAGGCTGAGCGCAGAAGGACGCACAATCCTGGACTCCGGAACTTTCTGCCCTCAACGAATATTTCAATCCCCTTTTAGGGACGTTATAGCTGCGTGGATTACTGTCATTTCTATACACAAAGATACGTCTATGTCCAAATATTCAGAATCTTATAATTCATTATCGTAAAAAAGAAAGTGACTCAGACCCTTTCTGTAATCATCGATTCAATTCTTTTTTCACACTGATTTACTAAGGCGATTTTTTAACGCAACATGTGAGACCATGAACCCATTAATGCCCGTACAGTTCTTTTTCTATCATTTAGTTCTTCGAATATTCGGTATTTGCTGCCTTAATAAAGAGGGATATGTACATTTCTTAAAAGATACATAAACTGGCTGATAAAACAGCAGGAAATACAGGCTGTTAGGGACATAAATATAAATAACCTTACAAAAGGTAGGCAGCAGGTGGTTTGACCGTGGGAACGAGCTTGAAGTAGAGGGCGATGTTTGGGAAGTAAGGTAGTATCTTCATATGACCCTCGGCTTATACCGCGCGCCGTACCATGTTTCAGGCAGTTTGGATGCGTAAGTTGTATGGAAACTTTCCACGTACAAGAAGCGATCATTTTCACACTGGAATATGTTTTTATGTCAGAAAAGCCCTAAGTGTTTCATCATTAAATACTACCCGAGCTTCAAATATAGAATTTCCAACTTAATTCTTTTATTTTTCAAATAGGACATTACTTTGATGTCATGTGCATTTAGAGCCCTACAATACAGGCCTACAGCATAATAAATATTTTATTTTATCTCTCGAATACCCTGTATAATAATAGACTGACAATAGTTTTGACTTTCTGGTGGTGATGATTATTGTTTTAAGAGGAAGTGCACACTACACACCCATTCTCTTAACACTAATCAGAGCAAAAATGGAAGATGTCCAATGCTTTGAACAATCATAGCACCGAGCGAGTTGTCCGTGCGCTCAGGGTTGCGTATTTGTGAGATTGCATTGGGGAGATGGCGGGCTTATCCCATAATAACTATGACAACGTTTAAAAGCAAACGGAAAATGAAACTTTCTAAAATATCAAGAAAAATACTCGCATAATTTCTTTACGCAACTTCTAAACATGGAAAATACTCCGATGTCATTCTTTCAATATATACGGGTCATTTTGTACATTTTCCTGAATAATAAATCCTGGAAACAATCCTGTTACGCTACAGGCTTTACGTCGCACCTACACATATAGGTCTTATGGCGATGATAGGACAGGAAAGGCCTAGGTGTTGGAAGGAAGCGGCCTTGGCCTTAATTAAAGTACAGCCCCAGCATTTGCCTGGTGTGAAAATGGGAAACCACGGAAAAACATCATCAGGGCCGCCGACAGTGGGATTCGAACCCAACAATTCTGTTAAACATGTGAATATCTTTCTATTTCTTTCTCCATCCCTCTCATTCTTCTTCTACCTGTCTGTCTGTTCTCCCCATCAACATCGCATGTGTGATCTAATTTCAGCCAACTTCCTGCGGCGCGTTCAAGAATACAGCTTTCTAAATCGCTGAAATCTTTGTATGCAGATATCTCAGTAATATCGTAGCTCGATCAACAGAGGAGGGAGATTTATGCTGTTGAAGGGTAAAGATTTTCTCTTGCTATCACTCAAATCAAATGTCCTTAGAAATAAAACTCTCGTCTGGTTTTACTGGCCGAAGTGCTGCTGTCACAACTTGGTGAAAAATGGTGAACGGTGAGGATATCACAGTTATTTATGCCATCTTCCGAGGACGAGTAGTAACTTTGCTCTTCAGATAATATATCAGAATTCTTCAAGAGGCTAATAAAATGGTGTTTTGGACAAGATAGCAATTAATATTGTTATATTAGCAGTAAATTAATATAAACGAGTATAGGACTAATAGTTCATCTCAGAGACTTCTATTTAAGATGTAGAATGAAAATCCACAGCCTGTTTCCAGTCATTCAATCGGGTCAGGAATGGAATGAATGAAACCCCCATCTAGCGACGAGGATAGGAACTGTGCTGGCTGCCGAGGCCTGTCCCACTCCTCCGGGGCAATTCAATTACAGATGAAATGAAATGTTAATGGAGAGTGTTGTTGGAATGAAAGATGACAGGTAAACCGAAGTACCTGGAGAAAAACCTGTCCTGCCTCCGCTTTGTCCAGCACAAATTTCACATGGAGTGACCAGGATTTGAACCGCGGTATCCAGCGGTGAGAGGCCGGCGCGCTGCCGTTAGGGTGTATAATACTCATGGGTAAATTAGTTTTGCAGTTGCAAATGAAGTAGACCTTCAAATTCATCACAAAAGCGCAGTGGCGGCTCGTGAAAAAATCGTCCTACGTGCTACAAAAAACAAGCTAAATAAGCTGTTTTAAATATGCATATTGCCATGATGAACAACGCATACTTCAAACTTGGTAATAATAATAATAATAATAATAATAATAATAATAATACAACTTTTCTCACAATTTATAACTCAGAACAAACAAAAACAACATTAATTTGGAAGCAGATGAATTCGTCGACAACTGTCTACGAGATAAATAATTCATTGGAGAAATATTGTTTGTACTAACCTAATGGCGCAACTTACATCAGTGCAAATAGAATCGTGGGAATATAGATCCCCACTAAGAACACTAATTTAATTTCACTTTATATACACTGCAGTGGATAAATAACTTGATAAATCTTCGTATAAACTTTAGCACTAACACAATGACAGAAAAAACACCCACCAGTAATATAACCGCGAGAAAACAGCTAATGACGGAACTGAATAGAGTGAAAAAGGAAACAAAAGATAATTATATGAATGGCATACTTCAAGAGGGTAATGACCACAAAGGGAAATGGAAAAGCTGTATTCATATATCAGGAACCAAAACCGCACAAAGCAACTGAAAGAGCTGCCAACTGATTCATTGAGACCTCCCCTATTACCAGAGTAAATGTCCGGCTCCATGGCTAAATGGTTAGCGCGCTGGCCTTTGGTCACAGGGATCCCGGGTTCGATTCCTGGCAGGGCCTGGAATTTTAACCATCATTGGGTGTACGTGTTGTTTTCATCATCTATTTCATCCTCATCACTACTCGCAGGTCGCCTACGGGAGTCATATCAAAAGATCTGCATCTGGCGAGTCGAACATGTCCTCGGATACTTCCGGCGAGTCATACGCTATTTCATTTCACCAGAGTAAATTACATTGTAATGCGGGATAACATTTAGGGTCAGTCAAAGATTCTTTGACTCACCTACGAATTTCTTATTTTTGACACAAAAGGAAGATGGATATTTTAATAAGCATGTGTGAGATAGATTGCCTCCACTTACGCTTTACTTTCGAGCCCAGACGATGCTACTCTCTAGTGGCAGATTCGCTTACCACGTTCAACATAAGCACGGCCGACTGGATCCCTCGCTGCGCTCCAAGGAGCTATTTAGAGCAACGCATCAAGCCGGCCGTGAACATAAGGGTAGCAGGAGACATCGAGTAATTCTACCCCCTTGCGGGAGAGGAAGTAACTATAAACGGGATCAGTGAAAGTTGATCCCGGTTTATGGTATACTCCGCCGGCTAGGGGGAGTGTTGCAAGCTTGGCTGCGCCTGCGTATTGCTTCCTTCAGGCTACAGGCAAGGGCTCACTTCACATGAGCACGAGCCTTGTTCCCCGGGAGAACGGCGCTAGGTGTTCGACAGATCTCGACCTGATTTTCACAAAACACAAATTCATATCGTACTCAAAACAACGAAAAGGCACCAGGATAATTGTACTGTACATAAATAATATTGCTTACAGTTCCAAGCTACGTGCTGGAGCCCGGTAGCACGTACTGACCGGCCGCCACTGCAAAAGCGTTTGAAACATTGTTGTTAATTTCGAAGAAAGTCACACGCCGTGCTTAGAACAAAAAATAGTGTAGTAAAAATTTGCCATCGTAACACACAATTATAACACCCATAAAATTATTTTATTTACTCGAAATACTACGATGCTACCTCCAAATAGTTATATATATCATATTTATTCTGAGATCCTTTAAGGTTCATTTGAAACAACGTGTGCATCATCAAGTTAAACATCTTCAAACTACACTAAAGGAAAATTAAAAGTGTTTATTAAACATTTCATTGTTGTTGAACGACGTGACGTAATGTGGTAGAGTTCTCTAATACACTTCAGAGACCGATAATCTAGATGTTAGCCCCCTTAAAATAAGTTATGATCACTAGCTAATATATTCCGTGTTTAAATTCAGTATAATGATTGTTGAAACGCACTAGGGTTGATCAGGGCATCTTTTAACGTTACGAAGATTACTCCAAAAAATGCATGTAGCCATTGATAAAACAAGGAAAACAGATTTTTAAAAAATATTTACATTCACTAAGATAAGTTAGTATGTGGACTGGATCGTTAAAAATATTAATATTACTTTCATTGAAGTTAATATATTCAGTGACAACCTTAATTAAATATGTAATTTAATTGGCAGAATGAAACTTAGGAGAATTAGTCTGGTAGTATCAGAGATAAGGAGATTGCTATTCTTCTTTTGATAAATAATTTTAATGACTACCCTAAAAATGTTCTCGTATGAAGTTTTCACTGAGATAACTACGACCACAATGACATAATGAAATTAGACGATTCGTTCTTTACGAGGACACATGGTTACAATTCTAATTAATACAGCACAAAATATAAATTAATGAATAAGGACGGTCAACGAAAAATATAATGAGGATATTTTACACACTAGTTTGAAGTAATTTAGTACCCTAGTTTTACGCTTGGGGAAAGAAACCTTAGCAACATTTTATTTCAATCCATGGACACGGCATTAAGTTATTGACGAATTACATGGTAATAACACTGACTTAAAGGTACGTAGTTTATACTGTATGTTACAAAACAGTCTAGTTGAACTGGTTTAGTATTGCTGTTGGGCCCAAATAGTCAGTTGTTATCGTGCAACAATGCATTGCAAAAAACTTTCTTGAACGCTTGGCATATTCAATCAATCAATCAATACTGATCTGCATTTAGGGCAGTCGCCCAGGTGGCAGATTCTCTATCTGTTGCTTTCCTAGCCTTTTCCTAAATGATTTCAAAGAAATTTGGAAATTTATTGAACATCTCCCTTGGTAAGTTATTCCAATCCCTAACTCCCCTTCCTATAAATGAATATTTGCCCCAGTTTGTCCTCTTGAATTCCAACTTTATCTTCATATTGTGATCTTTCCTACATTTATAAACGCCATTTAAACTTATTCGTCTATTAATGTCATTCCACGCCATCTCTCCGCTGACAGCTCGGAACATACCACTTAGTCGAGCAGCTCTTCTTCTTTCTCTCAGTTCTTCCCAACCCAAACATTGCAACATTTTTGTAACGCTACTCTTTTGTCGGAAATCACCCAGAACAAATCGAGCTGCTTTTCTTTGGATTTTTTCCAGTTCTTGAATCAGGTAATCCTGGTGAGGGTCCCATACACTGGAACCATACTCTAGCTGGGGTCTTACCAGAGACTTATATGCACTCTCCTTTACATCCTTACTACAACCCCTAAACACCCTCATAACCATATGCAGAGATCGGTACCCTTTATTTACAATCCCATTTATGTGATTACCCCAATGAAGATCTTTCCTTATATTAACACCTAGATACTTACAATGATCCCCAAAAAGAACTTTCACCCCATCAACGCAGTAATTAAAACTGAGAGGACTTTTCCTATTTGTGAAACTCACAACCTGACTTTTAACCCCGTTTATCAACATACCATTTCCTGCTGTCCATCTCACAACATTTTCGAGGTCACGTTGCAGTTGCTCACAATCGTTACGCTGTCGAGGAATAATTCAATCATAGTCAGAAATTTTCCTTTTCACTAATTGGAAGGTATTAATTTTCAATATATACTATCTATTTTTTTTTGAAAGTTGCTTTACGTCGCACCGACACAGATAGGTCTTATGGCGACGATGGGATAGGGAAGGGCTAGGAGTAGGAAGGAAGCGGCCGTGGCCTTAATTAAGGTACAGCCCCAGCATTTGCCTGGTTGTGAAAATGGGAAACCACGGAAAACCATCTTCAGGGCTGCCGACAGTGGGGTTCGAACCTACTATCTCCCGAATACTGGATACTGGCCGCACTTAAGCGACTGCAGCTATCGAGCTCGGTATATACTATCTAGATAGACATGACGTCACATTCACAATATAGGTATATACAGTATTTCACCGAAGAATGTAGCTGATTCAATGTTCATCACCTATTCATTTATTGGAGCTAATCTTTGTTCTTCTTCTTTTCTAGCCTATTTCAATCCACTGCTGGATATAGGCCTCTTCCATATGCTTCCATCGACTTCGGTCTTGAGCCACTTGGAACCAACGTGTTCCAGCCAACAGCTTTATGTCATCGAGATATCTCTTCTGGGGTCTTCCAATGCCTTTCTTGTGTTCCCAAGGTCTTCAGTGAACAATCCTAGAGATCCACCTTTTGTAGTCTTGTCGAGCTATGTGTCCTACCCATTGGCATTCTGGTCTTTCTACTCTCTCTAGGATGTCTGTTACATTCGATCATCTCTTGATGTCCTCTGAACGGATCTTATCCCTAAGGCTGATCCCTAGCATCTGTCGCTCCATGGCTCGTTGTGTTTGCTGAAGCTTGCAAGCACTTTCCTTCGTCAGAGTCATCCTTCCCAGACCGTAAGTAGTAACTGGCAGCACGCACGTAATATAAACCTTGGTCTTCAGGACAATTGGAACATCCTTGTTGGTCAGGATAAATCTTAGTTTTCAGAATACTATCCATCTTATACCTATCCTGCGAGTAATTTCTGCACGTCGGCTGTCTTTTCCAAGTTTTATCTTGTGTCCAAGATAGATGTACTCATCAACAGCTTCTATATATTGGTTTCCCATTTTAAGTGGTTGACTGTCTGGGCTTAGTATTTTCGTTGTACTAATGTTAATTTCCAAACCAATCTTAGCGGAGGCAGTTTTTAATTCTTGGATCTAGCTAATAATGGAGCTAATAATCAAGGAAAGTAGATTCAATAATGTAGGATTTCTAAGAATTAGAATAGCTCACTAACATTCTATAGGAAAAATAGTCTTAAATCCTGGTGTGAAAATGTAAACCTACAACCTGTTTTCCAGTCATTGACCGGGTCAGGAATGGAATGAATGAAGCAGATATAGGCTATTAGTACGATGGGGTCGCCACTCCCAAAGTGATTTATTAATGACTGATAGATGCTATGAAATGAGAATGGAGAGTGTTGCAGGAATGAAAGATGACAGGGAAAACCGGAGTACCCGGAAAAAAAACCTGTCCCGCCTCCGCTTTGTCCAGCAACAAATCTCACATGGAACGACCGGGATTTGAACCACGGTATCCAGCGGTGAGAGGCCGACGCGCTGCCGTCTGAGCCACGGAGGCTCTTTAAATCCTGGTGTATAGAGGACAAAATAAGAATGACAGAGACTTCAGAGGTGAAAATACGGTAGGACAGGCATTGGAGTTTCGGAATACTAATTTCCAATTCTGAAACAGCAAAATTCTGCTGATATTAACGGATATATTTCACAGTTCATTCTTAAGCTACATTCCCCTCCGCAAGATTGATTGATTGATTGATTGATTGATTGATTGATTGATTGATTGATTGATTGATTGATTGATTGATTGATTGATTGATTGATTGATTGATTGATTGATTGATTGATTGATTGATTGATTGATTGATTGATTGATTGATTGATTGATTGATTGATTGATTGATTGATTGTTACTCTTTACCTATCAAATTCAGCTACCTAAACAATTCAGATATCCGTCAACTTATATAGGGTACCGATTATTGAGAAAATTTATCAAGCGTCTTCCCATGACGTCATAAAGTCATAGTCCAACTAAAACAGAAACAAAGACTAAACTAGACCAATTTTTCGCTTTTTTATCAAAGCCAAGATGTAAACGAACTATGAGAAAGAATTTTGTAATGCAGAGAAAATATTATAATATTTTATGATAATATCATACTGTAGGAGCGAACATTAGAGGATTTTCTAAATAGCAAGAAGACAATCTTGAAATTAGAGTGCATAGTTATATGTTGTGAAGTCTATACACTGTCGTGATACAGCGCTCCTTTCTCTTCTATCCTGTGCTGACAACTTCGTATTCCAGGTCGATCACAAATATGTTAAGCTCTTGAAGACAACAATTATCCGCAGCAGCTTCATATCCATTTAAATCTTTCATTCTACATCTGCTTAGTTGGTCACTTGTATGTCTTCGCCTTTCTCTACCACAATTTTCCTTAAAACTAATTATACACGTCCTAGGTTCTCCTGTCTATTCTGGTCAAATTTCACCGCAATATTTCCTGTCACCAACATGATCAATAGCTCTTAACTTGTGATCAGACCTTGCTATCTCTCTTTCATCATTCTTTTTATCTTACATACATATTCATGTCTGAGGTGATTAGATTTGTTATTTGATTAGACGAGACTTCGTGTTCCCCTTAATCCTGTCATCAACGGTTTTTCTACTCTTCTAATAGAACGAGTTGGCTAAGTGGTACAGCAATCGGTTTATGGTGAGGTTCAAGCCCCACCATTGGTAGCCAGGAATGATTTTATCCATGGTTTCCCATTCTCAATCCATGTAAATACCTAAGCTGTGTCTTAAGGCCATGTTCGCTTCCATTCCAATTATAATCCTTTCCATGTCACTGACAACCCATATGTGTTAGTGTGACATTAAACTCCGTATTAGCAACAAGTGTAATTTCGTGATCTACTACTACTACTACTACCACCAACGTGATGGTGGTGGTGATTACTATTTTAAGGGGAAGTACAACTTGTGAAAGTGAAACATTGATAGATGTCCATGACATACATATCCACAGCTTGTGCAGCTCCCTTTATACTGATTCAGAGTCTATGCACCTTTCGAGGCACTGTTGCTAGGTAACATCGCATCACACATTTTCTTATATGACACTTTTTCATTACACAAATTTTTGGATGACCCCCAGCTCTAAAAGGAATGATATCAAAATTCTGCACCGTACTCAAATAACAATATAATTTCCTAGTCTTGTACTCCCTGTATCATCCGACGTCATTCGGTTACAATCCGTTCTCTTTCTTTTTTTTTTTTTACATGTCAGACATGGATGGGTCTGACGGACTCGCGTATACTAATTTTTCTGTGGTGGATGCTACTATTCATGTTACACTTATATCTATAATTATTAACAGTACTACAACCCTAACCAAAGTATCAAATTACACAATAAATTCCCTTTGCTGCCCAACTGCACTCTTTAGAAAACATGCCAAACTCTAGCTGAAATAGAAATGGAATTCAGCTCTTCTGATATGTCATACTACCAAATGCTAAACACAACGTTTTATACATCACTCTCACACATGTAGCTTTCTTTGAAAGTACAAACTATTGAACATACAGGCCATAGAGTTTCCAGCTGTAGAACAGTGATCTATGTGAGCACCTTTTTTGGTTGGTTGCTCGCCCTTCTTGATGTTCTATGATCAGAAGAATCATTCCTTCAATATTCACCACACAGAAGGTATGTTCTCTTCAGTAGAATACAGGGATAATTCGGGAAGACATGAAGTGGGCCTTTGTTCTTTAGTTTTTCAATAATAGGTGCAATTAAAAGAACAGTGAATGTTCAGCATAACCTAAGAATACTGTGAGTAGCCTATATTGTGAAGTGAATCAATACAGTTAAAGTAAAACGTAGAAAAGAATTGAGATGGTTTCAACAGATCTAACCTGTGCTTTCTCGCGTGAAAATCATTGTGGCATTGTAAACAGTAACTGTAGAACCTTGGATTATAATGAGAAAAATACATATAATAAAAAGTCAGCACCATCACTGGTGATAATTCCTTAAAATATTCATTCCTCACACTATGTTAATGGAATGGAACTTCCTAGAAAGAGCAGATGGTGCATAAATGTGAATGTGTTTGCAAATATAACGTTACAACATTTTGGTGGGTACTGTACGGAGTTACGAGTGACAGGAACACTCAAATAAACTGTTCCAGCAATTATAAATACGGTTTCAGACTGTGTCATGGAGCGTAACAAATTGTGTGAAGCCGACATCAATCACCCGGGCCTGCTCATCATGGACGGGTGTTCTCGACATCTGAGGGATCGCGCCTTCGATCCTTGGTCAACCCTAACCCCTCCCCCTATTTAACCTGCAACACATAGCTGCTAGTCATCTACCATAACATACTGCCGCTATAAGACACGAGTATAATACTCATTACTAGGCTTTATGGCATTATCACTAAGTACATACAGAAAAAACTAATATTTTTCATTTGTAAAACAGATCTTATCCCTTGAGCTGGATTGACGTTACGTGAACTTCGGTTATCGTGCAATTTTTGAATCACACAATTCATTTCATTTAATTTACATCCATTTCCTGACACCCACAGATAATTTCAGAAAATTTCGTGACAAATCCTTATCTATCTCCACAACCTATTGAAGTTAATATCACAAAAAGGTAATCTTGATAATCTTAACATCCATGTCCTTTACTTTGCAGTCAAACAACGAAAAGGCAAGATGTTATTCTTACATAAAATGTTAGGAGTCTGCAACAGACTGAAATCATATCGGGGCAAATGTTGTCCCGTAAGAGAAACTCCAGAAGTTCAAGGTAGAAATAGGAAGAAGTGGAAAGTACTCCAAAATTTATGTTATTAATTTGGACAGAATTAATGGTTACGGCCAGCAACAATCAAGCAGTTCTTTTTCTTGCAGTGCCGTGTCCTTAGCGAAAGTTGGATTAATTATGAGAATTAAATATCTGGATTGATGTGTGTATTTTTCATTTTAAATGTAGTATTTTGTGTTCAATCGAACAATATGAGTTAAACTTTCAAATTAATTGGGTGGTGGATTATTTAAACAGTATGAAAGCACTACTACATTACACAGGATATATCAGCACGTTACAACAACGGAAAATAATTCGACAGAAGTACAGGATAAGTGATAATTTATTGCATTTTACCATTGAGATTGCACATTCCTTAACCTTCAATAGTTGGAACTCATTATTCCGGCAGTTATGATTACACAAAATGTAAAAAAAAGCAAAAAAAAAAAAAAAAAAAAAAAAAGCAGTAACACTATTCCTAATTTAACAGCATTACTTCCCGGTATGGGTTACCATTATGTTAAAACATACCATAACCGGGCGAGTTGGCCGTGCGTGTAGAGGCGCGCGGCTGTGAGCTTGCATCCGGGAGATAGTAGGTTCGAATCCCACTATCGGCAGCCCTGAAAATGGTATTCCGTGGTTTCCCATTTTCACACCAGGCAAATGCTGGGGCTGTACCTTAATTAAGGCCACGGCTGCTTCCTTCCAACTCCTAGGCCTTTCCTATCCCATCGTCGCCATAAGACCTATCTGTGTCGGTACGACGTAAAGCCCCTAGCAAAAAAAGGTACCATCCACAAATATTTTAATTGTACTCAATGATTGAGATTACACAATAAATGTTTTAAAAGTGATTTATAGAATCTTGTAATGCGAACATTGTACAAACAACTTCCCAAAATCTTAAGGGAGCCGTTTAGCGCTAATACATTTACATCCTTAAGTAAGTGGTAAGTAATGACTTATTCTAAAATGAATTTCCCCGGGTCTGAACACGATTGCTTAACAAAAGAAACATGTAATATCCCCTCATATTGTCCCCTCAACATAATCTTCTATCGTACATCGTCTAGAGTAGGTCGTTTTCTTCCAGTTAGTTTTGTTAACTATTTGATCTCTCCCATATTTTTATGTTTTCATTTCGGTTTTCACTTCAGTTATCTAAACAAAATACGTGATTCATTTTATGTTTAATTGTTATATATAAGGAGTGTATTTACATTATTAACAGTGATCACACTCCTCTCCCTTCCACAAAAGAATAAAATAAAAGTTATTATACCATCTCAAATTAGGGAACATTGAAAGGTATGATTTCCGAATAAATTTAATTTTAGATCCGTATTGACGATTCAGATCTGTTTTTCACTAACGAGGGAAGACATACATGTGTTACACTCGGATTCGGTTGAAATTTGGTAGGAATATTCGTGGGAGGCAGTAGAATGCTAAGGTGAAAACTTCGTGTGCCCAGCGCAAGTTTAAACGCCAAAATTGAACAAATAAATAGTCGTAAAATTAGAAGTACCGCGGGAGTATCGGGGTGTGGTGGAGAGGTAGGAAGGAGCGAAGCAGCTGACGTGAACCAACCAGCCTGTAACGAGCTGCGCCAGTAGCCAGGCAGCGTATAGTTAGCGCGTTCCCCTTAACTTCCCGATCAGATGTGCAAAACGTAAATATGAAAACAGCACATCACACAAGTATACAATGGACGATATTTGAACAACAATACCAATAAGGTTTGAAAAATTTACGCCCGAGTTCTTGTTACTCGTTGTAATTTTTCATTGCTACTATACATCCATCGCTGTGTGTTGATAGGCTCCTCAGAGGCAATTTGGATAGTAGTAGGCCTCTTCATTCTGGAGAAAGATTTTAGACATATGTTTGCCAATAATTCAAAATGACGTTTTCTTCACTTTGGCCGGAACTTAAGGTACCGATATTTCAGTTGTTCAATGATACGCGGACGAAACCAGGTGAATTAGAACTCTTTAATTCCCTAATTCAAAACACGACGAATCCTCAGAAATCTCCAGCTTTATAATATAATTGCCATCCAGGATCAAACCAGAAGATACTGTTTCAGAATATACTAAAAGAGAATTTAAATATTCAGATTGTACATTATTTTCTAAATTTTCTGTTCTTGCCCCAGAAACGATAAGTGTGGTGAAATAAATGCTTAAAAACATTATACAAACTTGTACTACACTAAAGACGTACGTCAGTGTAAACAGTTTAAGGGACAAAGGGGAACAATTATTTTAATATGCAATACTTCGTTTAAATCGCTTGGAAATAAGTAGATTGCCGCCACGTATTCCTTCGTTAATAGCCTGTACTCTTTTTATTTTATTTAAAAGTCAAATAGTACTTAACATCTTTTAAGGAAGAGGCACGAGTAGTTGTACTGGTATGGGTATGAGAACTGTATAGACTTGAAATCATTGCTGGAAAGGATAAATTAAAAATAACTCTTATTTCAATAATGGTTATGAATTATTTACGCCATTAACAGTATGCTATTTATTTCTAAAAGGCTTTTTTCAAACTTCGACGAGGTCAGTCTAGTAAAGTGTTTCTAAAATGACCATTTCACATTTATACCGTGTTTTGGTACTTCTACATTTCATATTTTGAGTACATTTCATACTTTATCCTGTAATAAAAGAAATTACATGTTGAGAATGATTAAAGTACAAAATTGTAAGCCTTCGCTTTATATCACTGTTGAGAAAAAGCATCATGTCTGGATATGAAAGGTGCACTTTTTAAAATTCTGCTACATGGGACTGAGTGCAGCATGTTCCAGTTCCTCAATATAGTCTTTAATTCATGGAAAATCCAGCAAACGAACTCTTGTCAACCGTCTTGGAAACTACACCACACCACAGCAGTGAATAAAAACAAAGATCTAAAGAGGTGCACCAAACTGGAAGTCATTTCTTTCTTTTTTCCTTCTTTTGCTAGTGGTTTTAAGTCGCACTAATCCATCGGTGATGCAAGAAAGGAAAAAGGGCTAGGATTTGGAAGGTAGTGACCGTAACCTCAATTAAGGTTCAACCCCAGCATTATTACAATGTGAAATGAGAAACCATGGAAATCCCTCCTCAGGTCTTCCGATGGTAGGATCCGAACCCACCATTCCCTGAATGCAGGCTCACAGTTACCAACCCTAATCGCACGTGCAACTCTCTCGGTGGTAGTCATTTCATTCTCCATCGCACATATAAGAAAATTACAGCGTAATTATAGAATACACTACCTACCATGAAATGTTTTCAACTCTCACTCTATTGAATTGAACATCATTTCAGATGGCCTACATATCAATAGAATTATAAAACTATACTGGATCATAGGAAGCTGTGTTTTCTGTACAGATGTCTCTTCTTTTTTCAATTAACCGAAAAAAAAGGGAGTTCGTCGGCATCAGACTTCTTTCAGTAGTAAGTTATCAATGTGTCCTTGTGGTTCAATGTAATCTGATAAATGGTATCCATATTGGAATTATAACCAGTTTTGGACAGAGGTATATAGTAGTGACGGTAAAATGTAACGTGTTAGAAAATGCACTATTATTGAAGTTGAGAGCATGGTTTGATCAGGCATGAGTAACACTGGCTAAAAAATTCAAGATAACAGATGGTATAGTATGAGATTGACCTAGGATTAAGATAATTTGGAAAATAAAATTATATGAATATTATACTCGAGCTTGACGTCAAGGTTCCTTCATAGAACCGTTGTGATACGTTTGTGCCGGCTACGCATTTCCTATAACCCATAAATAGGAGCAGCTGCCTTAGTGGTAGTGAACCTTCAAAGGATTTCAAGATTATTGCATCTTTCCACTCACCAACATTTCATTATTCTAAATCTATAGTTCAGTCATAACAAGGCAATAAACACGATATGCAGGCTATACGATATAGCTCAAATAACTCACAAACTGCCAAAAATATGTTTAAAAATAACGTTCGATGCTGTTATCAAGGGCTAATAAGAGAACTTTCCAAAACTTATCAGATAAGATGACGGCACCAACTTCCTTTTTTATAAAATAATCTACACTGTTTCCTACTCCTAGCGTTCCATCATGGTCTCGTTGGCTGAATGGTCAGCGTACTGGCCTTCGGTTCAGAGAGTCCCGGGTTCGATTCCCGGCAGGGTCGGGAATTTTAACCAGCATTGGTTAATTTCTCTGGCACGGGAGCTGGGTGTATGTGTAGTCTTCATCAACATTTCATCCTCATCACGACGCGCAGGTCGCCTACGGGAGTCAAATCGAAAGACCTGTACTTGGCGAGCCGAACATGTCCTCGGACACTCCCGGCACTAAAATCCATACACCATTTCATTTCATTTCATCATAGTCAATGCAAATTTCAGAGGTGACATTATTTAAAAAATCCGATACTTCCGGGGAATACAGAATATCTTTAAATGTACTTCATTCACCAGTCGTGGACGACCCTAAATGAATCAATAACCAGGCGACCCAGCCACATCCTACGTACGGGTCGTGAACTGTTAGTATACGGAGTTCTAGTACTTTCTTCTGTCACCTAGACGTTTGCTCCATTGTGTCCGCAGATGAATGGTATGATTCAGGAACATTTAATATACTCGTAAGTAACAGGTAAAGGAAGAATTAATACGTGACGTCTTCTGAGGGATACGTTATTATTCTGGCGTTACATTATACTATTGCCAATGGCTGTGTGAAATTAAACCATATAACATGAATAAACAAAACAAAGTTAAAAGTATATAAATAAGGGGGACAACGGTTAACCTTCAGACGTCAGGACAGTAATATTGTCACTTAGAAGTCAATCCATACCCGTTTATTCCTTTACCTACTACCTACGACGATATTAATTTTTTCATTCGTATAATGTTATCGTAGTGTGGTATCGTTCACATCAGGCCGAATATATAGCTGTCAGAAAGTATTGGATGATCTATGAATTTTAATAGGATCAGGATTCATCCAAAGCGCATGCTTTTGTCGCCTGGTTAGCGATTCATTAAAACAGATCGTACCAATGAATCACCTTTGAACACACACAATTTTCTCTAGAAATGCTTATCGGATTTTGTAAATAATCACACCCTTGAATTTAAAATGTCCACGTCTCTAATTCCACTTGTAGAAAATATCGGGGTTTCATTACAAACAAAGTTAGTTTCGTTATTTTTCTGCAGATATTGGCACTCAGTAAAAGTACGGCGAATTTGATTATGAGCCTCTTGATAACTTTACTGACAGTGAAAACAAATTTCCAATATCCAAAACGATTTACTAGTTACTTACATTGAACAACACTTCAGCTAACACACGCTGTATATTGGAGAAATATCTGATGGTATAATGGAGGCAGCTGACTGCTTATGAGTCACGCTTTTCAGTTTCGACTTGTTAATAGCGAATATGTGAAAATAATTTCCAGTTGATGAAACACAATTTAGAATATCAATAAAAAGTATATTGTATACGAACTTTAAACCTGTTAGTGTACTGGAAAAGAAAATCAGATTAAATGGTTGTAACTTAAGTTACTGTTACGGGTGTTATTGGAATTGGAATTTGCAACTTTCGTTCATAACTTCATAAGTTACTTTCACATTCTTAACAGTGAAATATAAATTAGAGAACAAACTTCCCTCTCTGGGCGTGCGTATATCATTTTTAAATTTACTGCTACGTCTTTCATCTAAGGGTTGGAGGAAGCAGAAGTGAAAGAAACATTGATTCATTTCTAGATATTACAATACATTATTTTCACTCACAATTTATAGACTTGACACTTAACTGTTCAATTTTGCATCGAAAACGTATTGAACGTCATCAAGAACGCCACCGGTAACTTCGATATATACCGGAGGGCACATTTAAGTACAAAACAATTAACGAATTCACAACAAACTTTTACTTCCAGAATAATGGCCAAAATAGTGAAATTATTTCTAAAAGTGTAGCCTGCAAATAATTGAAATTGAAATCGCAATTCCGATGAACAGTATTCTGTAAGAAAAAATCAGCTCTGGGACGAAACTGTCTTCACATCGGTCTGTTTTCAGACTGAATTTGCTGTGTGGGAGTGAAAACTAGGTGAAGTCACGATATCTTATTTATAAGTTAGCAGTAACAGAGATGAAAGCAGCGAGAATGATCGCTAGTACAAACAGGTGAGAACAATGACAGGGGCGTACTCAGAATGAGGAAATAAAAACTAACGATTGAACTCGATGAATGAAGTTGTTTCCATAATCCGGCTTCGATGTTTGGCTCATGTGAGACGAATGTATTATGAGAGGCTATCTAGGAGAGTATAGTACTTGGTTATGGAGGGTAAGAAGAGCAAGGAGGGACCAAGGCGACGATGGTTAGACTTATTTTCGAATTATTTAAATATAAGAAGTATAGAACTAAACTAAACCACAGATTTAGTTAGAAACAGAGGATTGTGGCGGCGTTTAATTCACAGATGCTTGCAGATTCAACGGTGAAAAACATAACAGTCTACAGGGTGTCCCCGAAAATTACCGACAAGGCTTATTATGTTTTGCGGGATGGCGGACTGATCGGTTTTCAAGAAGGAGCCCCTGTCCGGAAATGCACGGATTGGCTCTGCAGAGCGTCGAAGTCTAAGAACGGTTGTAACAGTTTGTTCCGATTTAGTGTCTTAATACGGAAATTATGCAACCCTTTAGCTACCTGTGTACTTTGGATGGACAATTTCAGCCTAATAACATGCCTACGCATAGGCTACGTTCATCCACACAGTACTTGATGTGCATCCTATTGCGTTACTTGTGTTCTATAGTCTGCCAATGCAGGAACGTTGTTAACAGCAGTGCGACATGTACCAGTACACAGCTCCCGAAATGACTGACATGGTGCTTGCATACGGCAAAGCGGGTTGCAATGGTAGAACTGCTGCAAGATTGTATGCGGAACGTTTTCCAAACAGACATACCCCATTCCATTGCCATCGAGAGACGACTGAGAGAAGCCGGACAGTTCCACGTAGGTAGTATGAAGAGTATGGTGTATGGCACTCTTGTAACGTCAGCGGAGAAATTTATTGTTCAAGTGCACGGAACGATTGAAATTCTTCAAAGACATCCTCACGTATTGGGCAATGTGCGTGAGGTTCAGCTCCGCCAATGTAGACTCTGCAATGACGTAGGAGGTACTCATGTTAGGTTTATTGACGACATGCGGAACGCACACCCATCTCACACTTCGATGCACTACAGCGTCCATGCCGTGCGTTTCTGGATATGGGTTCCTTCTTGAAAACGGATCAGTTTGCCTTCCCGCACAACATTCTAAGCATTGTCGATGTCTTTTGGACACCCTCAATAATGAGGAGTATGTACGTACAGTATGTATACAACTATTTGTTTATACTTTCTGTTGCTAGATTATAGACACTCTCGAGTATGCAAAAGTCTGCAGAGTTGCGCTCGATGACTCAAGCATCGTGTAGTTACATATTTGCACGATTGATTTTCCCCTTACAAAACTTTTTCAATGTTCAGTGAAAATACTGAAGCGTTGCGAGTGGAAAATTATTTTAAATTTCGAAGACCCCTGGGGGCTGCACCATAGGTTACCGAGTACTCAGCTGGGTAATATACGAAGAAATTTCCGAATAGAGGAGATGAAAAAGAAGAACTTACCGCCTCTCTCTAAAACTGTTCATCTGGGAGATAGTGGGTTCGAATCTCACTGACCGCAGCCCTGAAGATGATTTTTCGTGGTTTCCAATTTTCACACCAGGCAAATGCTGGGGCTGAACCTTAATTAAGGCCACGACCACTTCCCTCCCATTCCTAGGCCTTTCCTGATCCATCGTCGCCATAAGACCTTTCTGTGTCGGCGCGACGTAAAGCAAAAAAAAAAAAAAAAAAAAAAGACTGAAAGACTGTTCACGGAGCGAGTTGGCAGTGCGATTACAGTAGCGTAGCTGTGACCTTGTATTCAGGTGATGGGGGTTCGAATCTCCCCGCTGACAGGGCTTTCCGTGGTTTCCTATTCTTACACAATGGAAAAGCTGGGACTGGATCACAATCACGGTCACTGCCACTACATTCCCAATCCTACGCCTTTCCCATTCTTGCGTCCCCAAAACCTTCGATGTGTTAGTGCGACGTTAAATAACTAGCAAAAAAATAACTGGTCTCCAGATATGCGCCAGCAATTCTTGGTTGTAACGCCACCAGTTTCAAGCCTGGGCAAACATGTGAGCGAAAGTTGGTTTCTTTTTATTATTATTATTATTATTATTATTATTATTATTATTATTATTATTATTATTATTATTATTATTATTATTATTATTATTATTATTACTATTATTTATGTTCCGGAACAGTCTGTTTTCATTAGCGGCAACGAGCAGGACCACTGATCCACCAGGATGGAATATAGTAGTTTAATATATTGCCTAGCTAAGTCCTTGGTGTATGTTTTTGTTTCTCCCCAACTTAGAGTGTTAGTGTACCTATAAAAAAATCATCATAATTAATTAGACTGTCTACTCTTGCTCACTAACCAAATTAACACACTATGTGTCATCTGAGTTCAAGGAGTTTCCAAATATTACCAGCTAGTGCACATGATATTATCAGCCCATAGAATTTCGACATATATAACCTGTACTTGAGGCTATGACCTCCGAAGTATAGAACGCCCCTTTCTGAGAGTCTTTGTGTGGTGAGTCAAGTTTGAGGACATTGATCGCATGCCAGACTCTTGTGATTTCAGCTCCAGTGGTCCAATTACTCTTTCTTTCACAAATATTGCTTTCCGTCGCACCAACACACAGATAGGTATCACGGTCTCTATGGGATAGGAAAGGGCTAGGAGTGGAAGGGAAGCGACTATGGCCTTAATTAATGTACAGCCCCAGAATTTTATGGTGTGGAAATGGGAAACGACGGGAACCATCTCCAGGGCTGCTGACAGTGCGATTCGAAACCAATATCTTCGGAACGCAAGCTGACAGCTACGCGACCAAACCGCGGAGGCATTCGATCAGTTAGTTCAGTGTTGAGGGGCGTAGTGGCCCATTAATTTACCCAAATCTGATGGTTCCATATATTCCTTATCCTGTACCCTCACTCTTCGAAAAAAACAACATTTTCACTACATTCATTAATTGACGTGGCGCCTATAAAATCAGGCTACATACGAAATAATGTGCTCACATTCGAACTTATAGCTTCGAAAATGAAGATGCTATGCGAATGGTTGGGGTACTATTTGTTTGGAATTGTGAAACATAAGATTAAATGTGGCACTTGGTGGTGTTCAGTTATATTCGTGAGGTAACAGTTTAGAGGTATGATTTGGTTTACGATTAGTAACTCCAAAATCAAAAGGCATACGAAGGTGATTAAGTTCCCTGAAGAGAGATCATTATATGTTTTATATCAGAAGTCATCATGTAGTTGCTCTAGGGAGCAGTCTCTACTTTCTCCGCTCGAGACGGCTGGCTTCCAAGTGAGAAGAGTAGCGGACTGGCGGATTGCATACCGTGGCGGTACTTGCAATAACCGCTCGGAAATGTTACATATGAACAACAGCAATAATAATAATTATTAATATTATAATTTGGAGCATGGATCATGCGAAACGAATAAGATACAGATTATAAAGTATAAAAGGGCAAGAAAATTATTAATCGACAAAGGAAAAATAGAGCAGTGTATAATATGTCCTGAATAAATACAATTTCAGGATTAACTAACTTTTTGGGATACGTGCATTTGTTGAAAGAAAATATAGGCTCGGACGTCATGTGGTGTGAGGATAACGTGCATCCGCACTGGATTTCCGTACTTATTACATCATGCACTTCCTTTCCATGCTCGCTCAGCTCCTCTCGTTCCTCAACAGCGGGCAGCAAACTGGCTCCGAAGTTCTTTCGCTCTGAGTTGACGCTAGTTGTCGTGTATTCTCAAAACAAAATGCTACGAATTCCAAAAGAATAACACATCAAAGGACGGACCCAAATTTTGAAGTTAGTATTTTTTTAGAATTTGTGAGTAAGCCATCTAAATGTCAGTTCCACCCCTCATGCATTGTAGGTTACCGTTAGAAATCTATCTTTGAGGTAGCCCTGCGACCTTTAAGGATCAAGTTCTGCGAGAGTCGAAAATGTGAGGATTTCTTCATTTGCTTCATATCGAGTTCGAACTATAAGTTCCGACTCATAATGTATTATTGAAAAGACAGGGTTACGGTACCTAACAAAAGTTTAAGACCACCAGCGAAAGTCAGTTTATGAACTCCTGGTCCTACATTTATTGTACGAATTGGTCTGCAAACATTTTTTGTCTTATTACCGTTAATATACAACTTATGGAAAAGAACCGTTGACATATCGAATGAAGTTTATGAGTTATAATTTTTTTCATTTTATTATTATTAACGAAAATGCGCACAATGTGAAAAATACAAAACTATATTATATTACTCTAGTCCTAGTTTTCTTTTGTCTTTTACTGCAGATATTTGCATGATATCTTTCACAGTGTTCATTGCACAATTCACACACACAATTTTCATTCGTGTGATGAAATGTCTTATTTTGGTAGGACTTATGATGTAAACCATGTGTTGCATATCACATTATTACATGTCAGAGTTCGTAATTTTCTTGTTTCCAATTATCCGTCACTATGGCCTCTGTTGAATAAAAGTCTTTCCAGATATAGCTGCGTTTTTTAATGGGAATTTGTAATATGTTCTCCTAGGCCTTGGTGTTTGGGAGGTGAATCTGCATTCTGATGCCTTCTATGAAGAAAGTTTCTTTAAGTGAGACATGTTATTCTTGATGGTGCTGTCTTCCCGATAACCAGGATTCGTTTCATATAACTAGCTTTAATTTTCTCTATTGTTATCAGGTCGTTAATTTTAAGTTTATCCCAGATTATATGGAGCCCATAACCTGCTACTGGTGCTATAGTTGTTTTAAATAGTATCATTGCTGTTACTGTTGAACGTGTTTGTGGTTGTTGAATTTTGTAAATTGCTTGTATTGCTGATGATATTCTTTCTTTGATATGATTGTTAAAATATGCCAATGTTCTTTAAAGAGTAACTCCGGGATATTTGAACTTTGCTACTACTTCTAGAGGTATATTTTGAAAGGCCAATATATCTTTTGGAGAGAGTTTACCACCTCTTCTGAAAGTAATTTCTTTAGTTTTGTCATGGTTTATATGTAAGTCATTTTTAGAGCCCATGGAGTGAGTCTGTTTAGTACCTTTTGGAGCTCTTCTCTGTCGTCTGAACCTATTACCATATAATCTGCAAAGTAGAAATATTGCTGAACTGTCCTTAATGATGTTTTTAATGTCTTCTGTCGTGACATTAAGCAGTAATGGGCTAATCGGATCTCCTTGTGGAACACCATTAGTTCGAATTAAACTATTGGATTAGGTGATATCATCAGATATTTGGATGAAATTTTAAGATGTTTGAAGGTGTAAATGTCACCCTGTTCACTAAACTACAGCAGGTATTATATATGACTACATATTTCTTTCTAAATACCTATCCAATAGAGTGCCGTAAACGCCGAAAATATCACACTGGTAGCCTTTTTCCCGCATTTTTCATGGCCTTCACTTCTCAGTTCGGACGGTAACTGTAACCTCAAGGATAAGACGCCGGTCAGTGGTAATTCTCCACCTGTAACATGTATCGATCCCTACCATCTGTTGAGCGAAGCCTGTATTACATAAGGAGTGCAAGTTTGATGACGGTAGATAATTTCAAAGATTTTTAAAGCATTTATCAATACGGTATTACTTTTTATTATTGAAATGTGAAATTTCAAAAAGAAGTCCCCGGAAAAATACCCTATAATATTCTCAACTTTCGGCTTTTATGCCAATATACAATCTATTGGATAGTAATTTAGAAAAATTAAAGTAGTCACATACCTTCTCTAGTTTAGTGAAGAGGATGGTCTTTATACCCAAAAGTTGAGTATGTTATAGGTTCTCAAAATGTTTGAAAAAATATAACTCTTAAACTTAATTTGATTTCAACGGTTCTTTTTCATAAGTTGTATATCAACACGACCAAGCGATAAAATATTTTGCAAACTAATTCTTACAATAAATGTAGGACCAGGAGTTCATTAACTGATTCTCGCTGGTGGTCTTAAACTTTTGTTAGGTACTGCACATCTCACACAATGGTACTATTACAGTAGACTTCTGATAATTAGGACATACTTCAAAAGATGACGATATTTAGAGAATTAACAAATGACCTGAAACATTATCGTGTTGGTATCACTGAAACGCATTCTGATAGCACTGAACTGTGTCATCATTATACTTTTTTTTTTTTTTGCTAGGGGCTTTACGTCGCACCGACACAGATAGGTCTTATGGCGACGGTGGGATGGGAAAGTCCTAGGAGTTGGAAGGAAGCGGCCGTGGTCTTAATTAAGGTACAGCCCCAGCATTTGCCTGGTGTGAAAATGGGAAACCACGGAAAACCATCTTCAGGGCTGCCGATAGTGGGATTCGAACCTACTATCTCCCGGATGCAAGCTCACAGCCGCGTGCCTCTACGCGCACGGCCAACTCGCCCGGTATCATTATACTTCTCAGATTTCAAGTGCACAAATGATAGCAATACGAATCATATGACTTATATAACCGTTCGTGCCGACTGGTACGGAATGATACGAAGTGGTACGAGTTGCGCATGCTCGGTCTACATTGTTAGCCATCCATATCGCTAGGCACCCAGATCGCAGTCGAACTCTGTATCGATAACAAGCGATAATTATATCAAGGAACTACAACTTCGTAGTACGAGTTCAGCGTTTGCGATTACGCTTGTCGAACAACAGCACTCTTAGTATTATCTCGATATGACTCTAACTTCCAATGGAATCCCGAGGAATGGCGGATTCCTGTCTTTCTCGTCTGATATCCAACGAAAAAACATGAATTTACCCGGTTGCCTCGTGACTACGTTAGTGACAGTGGGCTCGAACCCCACTGTCGGCAGCCCTGAAGATGGTTTCCCGTGGTTTCCCATTTTCATACCAGGAAATGCTGGGGATGTACCTTAGTTAAGGCCACGGCCGCCTCCTTCCCACTCCTAGTCCATTCCTATTCTGTCGTCGCCATAAGACGACCTATCTGTGTCGGTCCGACATAAAACAAATTGTAATTGTAAAAAAACCTTAGTGACAAGTGAGCAGTTGCATACAGACCACAGAATTACCAGTAGTAGCAGAATGTAATCCATAGAAAGGAGTAACTTGTCATGGAATTTCAAGACTAAGAAAAACTGTGTACTGGACACATTTGTTTAAATTAAATCAACGTTCTAAAAAGAGTCCGTAAATTTTATGAAAGTCGACGTTATATGAGTAAATATTTATAACTGTTGTGGTCTTCCTGTAATACCCCAGTCCACTGAACAATTTTGAAATCACACATTCACTATCTGTACTGTAGGTAGACACTAAATATATGGTGTCGTCCAAATGCAGTTGCCATTTCCATGTGTTTTGGAATAAACTCACTATCAAACAAACAAACAAGAAACAAAAACAGTTACACAGACAGAGAAATAAATGTGATAGCTAAAAAGCAGTGAAATGTGGTTGAGTTGACCTGATTTTATCTGTTACCTTTCTTTGATTTTTGGAACTGTTTGGTTCGATGTGAATATCTTCTAAAAAGTAATGAAGAATCATAAGTGGCGCAAGTCACCAATTTCCCCTTTAGTCAGCAGTGAATTCGGGCACTTCAGTGTATGAAAGATCATTTAAACACATACAATTCTCTACCTCAAGCCTTTTGATTGTCACGGTGACTTTCTCAAGGGGAAAATGGAATATTCGGACAGGGTGTTTGAGCAACTATTAACTGATTTACATGTGGCAGATATTTTCACGAGAATATATTGGGCTTCCAATATTAAGAATGAACTGATAATGTATGACAGTGTTTATGTTATTGATGATGCTACTTGTTGTTTTAAAGGTCTAAAGAAGGTAATCACTCCCTTAGATTTTGTAGGATTTCGCATCATTAGCGCCGATGCTTACTGCTTTAAGGGATTCATCACTTTCTGTAACTTCGTAGTATGTCAAATAGTCAAGTTCTCGAAAGAATCTCCCTTCACCCTAACCCTCACATTGGGCTGAGTGACACGGTTCGGTGATCTGTAACCACCGCAACAGATGCTCCACGTCTTGTTGAGGGATATCGATCTCCGAAGGATGAACCCTCTAGAAAAGGGCACAAAAGTAACAAAAATAACAACTGCTGGGCTCGCACGATATTATTGATCTTTTATCTTATTCTCTTCAACCACTGCAATGTAAAGAGTTCTCAAAACATACTGAACTTATAACGAACTAGTCGGAAAGCTGATACACGACATCCGCACAGTTATTTCCAATGACTTACAATCAAACGTCATTTGCCCTAAGATCATACAAAGGGCCAAAGCTGATGAGAAAGTCCCACCTAAGGACCAGAAACTGAATAAGGGTCCGGAGCGAACATGATACCTTTTTAATTCACTTTAAAACTTCAATATTTTATTTGTACTACTATACAGTGTTTCAAAGCTAAAGTAGCAGCCTTAGAGTTCTTGATATAGTGACAATAGCAACGAATCTTTTCAATTTCAAGCAGAATCTGAACCACAGGGACGTAAATTTTCATTTAAAAAATCCTACGTGCATTGCCGTCTCGGCCGTCTTCATGAGAAGGTAGATTAACCGAGCGAGTTGGCCATGCGGTTAGGGTCGCGCCGCTGTGAGCTTGCATTCGGCGGACAGTGGGTACAAATCTCACCATCGGCTAGTTGCTAGTTGCTTTACGTCGCACCGACACAGATAGGTCTTAAGGCGACGATGGGACAGGAAAGGGCTAGGAGTGGAAAGGAAGCGGCCGTGGCCTTGATTAAGGTACAGACCCAGCATTTGCCTGGTGTGAAAATGGGAAACCACGGAAAACCATTTTCAGGGCTGCCGACACTGGGGTTCGAACCTACTATCTCCCGAATACTGGATACTGGCCGCACTTAAGCGACGACAGCTATCGAGCTCGCTCACCATCGGCAGCCCTAAAGGTGGTTTTCCATGTTTTCCAATATTCATACCAGGCAGCTGCTGGGGCTGTACCTTAATTAAGGCTATGGCCACTACCTTCCCCATCTTAGCGGTTTTCATCCCACCGTCACCGGAAACCTTCGATGTATTAGTGCGACGTTAAAAAGTAAAACGAGAAGCTAGTGATGATGTCACTCGGCTGCCATGTCCCAGTTTTTGTTCCCTTTCATTTTTTTTTTTTTCACTGCTCGTCATATTTAGGTCGCATGTTGGAGATTACACAGCCACAGCTTTTGGCTGTTGAGAATAACTGTAGGTATAGCTGTGATTTAAATTTGGAATTAAAAAAGTAATCTATAATGATATGTATATCAGCTGCTCATAACATATAGCAATACAACTAAAAATTCAGAGTCTGTGTCCTCTGCAATTTTGATATATTTCATTTCATGGCAGTGGTAGATGTGGTGTCATTTCGATGGACAAAATAGTATGTGTTGCAGGACAACGAAAACAGTAATTCAGAGTCTTCAACAATGGAATGGGATTTAATACTTTCGCCAACTTCGTAGATTTTTTCGAGGGAGAGAGTTTGTACTACATAGGCGAGTTTTGTTGATCGCTCGCTGAGAAGTGGATACAGGGGAGGCAGAAGAGTGTCGCTTCAACGTTCATTTTCACAGTAATGCCAACCAAACAGAGATAAACAAAGAGGGAAAAGTAATAAAACGGCCTGAATCTGAACGATATCCACTTGCTACGTGCATGTTTACTTAGTACATATAAATGAAGAGATAAGGAAAATTAAATGAAAAGAAAGGAAAATATGGTGTTGCAGATACGTGCCTGTCTCGCATGCGCTTCGTGGTCCTGAGAAACGCTTTCAGTAATGCAACAAAAATGGATGCAGGGAACTGTTTTCTGTGCTTATTTTCATATTAAAACTAAACCAAACCAAACCCTATGGCGCAACAGCCCCGAAGGTTGATGGCTTACCAATCGACAAATACTCAGTTGAAAGGCCTGCAGATTACGAGGTGTCATGTGGTCAGAACGGCGTTTTTCATATTAAAGTCCATAAAATACTAATAAATCATGATATGAGACGTATACAAGGTGAATTCATTATGGGAAAACTTCCACTGCATGATGCATGGATCCTATATTTATGAAAATGAAGTGTTTTTTCAACGAGAAAATCTCATCCTTCTCTCTGCCATACATCGTATTGAATTTAACAATCATACAGCTTGAATTCTTCTTTTCATTATTATTCTACCGATTTTCTACACCTGTGGGGTGGCGGGTGAGAACTTCGTCGCACATATGAACTTGGCCCTGTTTTACGGCCGGATGCTCTCCCTAAGGCAACACTATATGAAGGGATATAATAACAATTGCGTGTTTCTGTGGTGGTTGGTAGTGTGGTGTGTTGTATGAATATGACGAGGAGAGTGTGAGGAAGACACTAACACCCAGTCCCAGAGCCAAAACTATCAGAAGCGATTCAAATCCCCGACCTCACCAGCAATCGGACCTGGGTCGCTCTGAACAGAAGGGCAGTACACTGACAATTCGAACTGCCTGTGCTCATTAATGGATGTATAAAATGTTGAAACGATTTCAGTAATCGCTAAGGGGAAATTAGATAAATAATTAACACACGATGCAATTTGTGAATCACTATCAAATTTTCGGGGTCGGGCTCTCCTAGCCGAGGCGGTGAAAGCGTGCTCAATTCACTCTGAAGGCGATAGTTGCTGTCCAGTTCGATTAATCACTTCAGATGAACCACAGAGAACAAGCAGTTAACACTAGAACATAGCTCATTAGCATGGAAAGCATGATAAGATGGGAAGTTTGCAGTAAAACCACGAGATACAAGGGGGGGGGGGGCAAAGCGCATTTCACATTTCAATGTTCCTAGCTCCGCGTACCATGGTGACCGAATATTACCGATTGAGGACTAGGGACCCGAACACTGAAGAAATCTTGCTTAGAAATGCTACGTATCAGTCGTCCGGATATCAAAAACCCAACTCTCGTATCTCGATAAATACTGTTGCCACGAAAATATATGCCTCGTGGTGCGTGGAAATTGCAGATTTGGTAACAGTGGGTCACTATATTTGACTATGTTCTCCTCTGTATATCTTCTTGTCTGTACTTGAGTAATCAGATATCGTAGGAGAACAACGGCAGTAGTTGGCAACAGGAAACTACCTCGCTCCTCATTTCCCTAGTACGCCCCTTCAGTGACACCTAGGGTATCTGTGACAGCTTTTGGCGGAGCTGTGGAGGATCAAACCAGCCTTCGGACTGAATACGCAACATACAATACAGTATAAGACTAGACTGGACAATTTCATTTTGTATGGTATGTATGTATGTATGTATGTATGTATGAATGAATGAATGAATGTACGTAGTCAACCTGGTGGCCATTATCATTAAGGCGTCAAGTTTGTATGATATGAGACCATGGTTAGCCGGCTTGCGATCCCCTGCTGGAAAATATTTTCAAAATCAAAGTATTGGCCGGCAGGGTAGAAGAGTTGGTGCTGTATCATTTCTAATCACTAGATTGCGTGCCTAAAGCCTCGATTCAATTCCAAATCTCTCCGTATATGGATTGAGTGCATATTACGCTGTTGATGGTCATTCCTCTGTCAGATTGGGACACCCCTTGGTGTTATTCACCACGAGTAGACTATGTGCCGACACTGGGTTTCACCATCTCACTACCTCATCATTATTATCTCACATTCAGATGCGCAGGTCATCAATGGGAAACAAATAGAGTGATATGCGCCAGGCAAGCCTAACCTGTACTCGAACACTGTCGAAACTAACATAAATACGCTAACTAATTGTATGTACGTTAATATGTATTTTATTTATTTATTTATTTATTTATTTATTTATTTATTTATTTATTTATTTATTTATTTATTTATTTATTTATTTATTTATTTATTTATTTATTTATTTATTTATTTATTTATTTATTTATTTATTTACACTCCGATTGGATCCCCAACAGTTCCACTATTAGGTGCCATAGGAAATTCTAGTATCAGTGAAGAGGCCTACAACGTAGGCCTAAAGAACAAGAGAGCTATTCCTTCCTTTTTTCTTATTTCTTCATCATAAAAACATTTTGTGTTCCTAATTTACAGTATATACGCGTGGACATGTGATTCTTAAATTACTATTTTACACTCTATGTGAATACTGTTGCAATTCTACAAAGTGATATGAGAAGTTAATGCAGGAGGATTTCGTTGTTAAGAAAAAAATCGAAACGGAGATGTGCCGTGATCACAAATTGTCAAAATTTAGTACTTAGTCAGAATGGTCTTGAAAATGTACTGTTGACATTATATTTCTTAATTCTAAAGTGATGCCTTTGGCTGGCGAGATGTAGTGTTTACAGTGCACTGTCTTCTGGTATGAGCTAGAATAAATTTGTTACTTTCATTGATCTGTCTCAATCTCATCCTTGGCTTTGACGATATGAAAGTGACCGAGGTATGAGCGATGCTAATAATACCATTCCTTATGCAGCCGGTACCTGTTAGGAATGGTGTGAAAATATCGCTCCTAGGGTCGGTTGGTGCATGCATTTCAGTGGCTTGGCAAACTCATATACAATAGCAACTTTTGGATCAGTGAGGAAAGCAATGGGAAACTAACTCACACGTCATTTCCCTAGTATGCTTCTTCAGTGACGCCTATGCTATGACAGCTGCTGGCAGAACTGTGGAGGATCAAACCAGCCTTCGGACTGAATACCCAACATAACAATTCTACAGTACATAATTATATAAATACGTATGTTCTAGACGATGTGTGCATAGCTGGGACGCCAGCAGTGTCGAACTTGCCTGACGGCGCTCGACCACTTTAATTTTTAGAGACACTCATTATTGGTGGTTTCGGAATTTTTAGAATTATGACAAGCCGTCGTATTCTTTTGATTGCGTTTTTGATCATTTTAAGCTATTTATTGAACATAAAGTAGCGACATTTTACGAGACAAATATGATCTTCGCAATTCTTCGCACCACAACTCTTTCAAATGCTCATCATTTGATTTGCTTTTCTGTATACACGTAAAATCTACTAAGACGAATCAAACGGCCCCTCACAATACTGACCTTGCACACTACGTGCTACCACAACGCAGTCTAGAAATGCAGTAACTTTAAATCGAGCAATTTCAGCACCTTTAGGTGTGGATGACCGGGCGAGTTGGCCGTGCGGTTAGGGGCGCGCGGCTGTGAGCTTGAATCCGGTAAATAGTGGGTTCGAATCCCACTGTCGGCAGTCCTGAAGATGGTTTTTCCATGGTTTCCCATTTTCACACCAGTCAAATGCTGAAGTTGTACCTTAACTAAGGCCACGGCCGCTTCCTTCCCACTCCTAGGCCTTTCCTGTCCCAGCGTCGCCATAAGACCTGTCTGTGTCGGTGCGACTTAAAGCCACTAGCAAAAAGAAAAAGAAAGAAAAGTGGGGATGCTACTGGAGCATACCGAGATCAGACTCACGTTGCAGGCACACTGGTATTTCTTCTTCTTCTTCTTCTTCTTCTTCTTCTTCTTCTTCTTCTTCTTCTTCTTCTTCTTCTTCTTCTTCTTCTTGCCTTATCCGTTGCGGATGTCGGCGATCATAATGGTGACGTTGTTTTTTGATACGACAGTCCTGAAGAACTCTTCGGACGTTATGTCGCAGCACAAGAAGTCCTCCTCCCAGGTCTCCTTTTCCTGTCCGTCTTTCCTTGCAAAATTCACCAGCAACTTTGTTTCGGATGACGGGTATTATCTCGGTTTAACATTTTACTGGAGACTGGTGCATACAAGGTGTACCACGGGGAACGCGTTGTTCACAACCTGACTGCAAACAAACAAGCAAAAGCCGGATTAACTTCATGAATGTGATAGTGACCAGGATTATCAAGGCACTCCGACTTCGGGTAATTATTGGGGGCCGTGATTAACACGAACACAGGCATGTGAAATGAGTAGCAACTATTAATGCAAACATTCCTATATAACAAGAATATTCACAAACAGACAAAAAAGCAGAATAATAATGGAGCTTGTATCTCAAACACATTTTTGAACGAGTCTTATGTACGGAGCTTTCAATATTATTCACAATAAACAGAAATAAATATTTGAAGGAATGTTTTATGTACGAAGTTATCAAAATAATCACAGTTAAAAGAAGTAGAACTTGCTTCATAAATATTTTTTGTATAAATGTGCTATTACTGTACATTGTTCATTTCATGATACGAAATGTGAAAAGCTCTACCCCCAAATGTACCGCCTGGGCATCCTCCATTGGTAAATGTACCACCTGAACATATCCCCGCTTTCTAACCTCATTTCTTGATATAAAACCATCTACCACTTTCTCCAGATGTAACGCTTCCGAAGACTACCAAACTCCACGTTTCAAGAGGACTTAACATCCAAGAGGAGATTTTTGGCGGGGTGGGGGTGGAAAATGGCACTCTGCCCCCTAAGATCATTTTTGGTGGGGAGGCAGGAAGCTCCTTGTTTCCTCCCCTCCAAACGTCGGCGTCACTGACGGATAGTACAACAGGAAAACGTACCCCTCCTTTCAATAATTAAAGTTTAACGAAGAGGAGGGTTGGCAATTTGAAAAATGAAGGTATCTGCTAAAAATATAGAAGCCATGGAAGGCACATAAATGGAATATTCTCTACAACTAGGCAACTATCGTCTATTAACCTACAACCTGTTTTCCGATCGATGACCGTGTCAGGAATGGGATGCATGAAGGCCCAGCTTACAGCGAGGATATGAATTGTGCCGGCTGCCGAGGCCTGTCGCACTCCTCTGGAGCAATGATTAATGACTGATAGATGAAATGAAATGATAGTGGAGAGTATTGCTGGAATGAAAGATGACAGGGAAAACCGGATTACCTGGAGAAAAACCTGTCCCGCCTCCGCTTTGTCCAGCACAAATCTCACATGGAGTGACCAGGATTTGAACCACGGTATCCAGCGGCGAGAGGCCGGCGCGCTGCCGTCTGAGGCACGGAGGCTCTCGTCTATTAACATTAATCAAAACGAAAATAACGGAAGGGGCCCGATACTTCTAAAAATGAAGGTGGCGGCCAAGGAAAGATTAGGGCCACGAAGGGCGTGAAAATGAAAGACTCTCTAGGCCTCGTGACCTATTACGTCGGGGCCTGAAATGGGCAAGAGATGACCAAGGGAGGTCGGATAGAATAGACAAAAGTGGGGATACTGGCACAAGTAAGCGAAAGCAATGCCAGGACTCAGCTAAGGGTCCTGTGTTCGCCTCTTATGACAGGCACGGGATACTGTGGGTGTTGTTCTACCGCCCCTACTCACAGGGGGAATAGAACACTAACACACTGAACGTTTTCGGTGACGTAAGGATAAGTAAGGGTTAGGATTTGGAAGGAAGAGGCCGTGACCTTAATTAAGGTACAGCATTTATCTGGTGTGAAAATGGGAAAATAATTTTCAGGGCTGCCGACAGTGGGGTTCGAATCCACATCTGCCAAATGCAAGCTCACAGCTACAAGACACCAAGCGCACGGCCAACTCGCTCGGTATTACGAAAAACTATCCCGACAATGACGGGTACATAAATGCCAGTACCACTATAAATCTGGATTTTGAAACAATCATTGGATATTACTCTGAGATCAAGGACTAAAACGTGGAACTGTTCTTCCTTGTAATCAGTTACTCTGCAGTTTTCGTGTATTTGTTGACAACCGTACTTGTTAGGAGGTCCAGAAGATTGAAGTTCTAACAGCTAATCTTGCATTACAAAGCATTTCAGGCTGATTGTTTTGGCAATCTGAAGTATGCGCTTGACAGTGCCTCCGTTAGAACGAGCTCAACATTAAATGTATGTATGTATGAACAAGCACGTTTGAATATTCAGTGACAAATTAGAATTTAATGTGTGATATATGATGCTCGGTGCAACAGGCCAGTTGGATCCAGTCTAATGATGAAATATGAAATTCCAGTCTCTAAAACAAAATAATTTGAGAGCTTAGAGGCAGTGTTAAATATGAAAACTCGTAAAAGATTATAGTAATTTGCTCTCGTCTTTGTTGCATCATGAAAATGGCTCCGGTCATCGCGGTTAAAAGCCCCGTGTAGTTAGCGAAACTCACGCCTACCTGAAAAAATGAGCGGCTATTGTATTTGTATGGAAGTGGTTTTTTTTTATTAGCTTGTAACACGGGTGGTAGGACGACCCCGTAGTGTAGGGGTACTAAGCCTTCTCTTTGTCCAAAAGCCCCGGATTGGAATCCCGGCCAGGTCAGGGAATTTTTACGCGGATCTAAGGGCTGGTTTGTGTTCAGTCAGGCTGTGTGAGAACCACTGAGGAGCTGTATGTCAGTGACATAGCAGTCTCGGTCTAGGAAACCAAGAATAACGGCCGAGAGATTGTCCCGCCTTCCAGGCTGAGCAGTGATCACGTGATAGGCCAAAGCACATCAGAGTTGTAGCAACATGGAGTTCAGTTTGTTTTTACGATCGGTAGTGGTCATGTGTTTGGAACCGTCCTAGATTTCGTGTAGAGTTGACGTGAGTAACTAATTATACCATGGTCAGAGGAAGGATTTGAATCTACCTGTCTGATAAGTTTACCCGAGGCGGAGCTTTTTCACGTAAACGAGGCTTATGAACCGAAGAGGTCATTATCTGACACTTCTGAGTATGAATTTTCTATATTAATTCATATCCCAGATAGTCTTTTTCTTCCTCTCTGCCATCTCCCAGACGTACTGGATCCGTTCTTACCTGGGACGACATCCTTCTTCGCGTACCTTCAGGCTTAACCGCAAACACAAGGTTCAGCTTCTTTCATTCATTTTGGAGATGTATTCATTCCATCTCAAGGGTTGCTTCAATATGCAATGTTATGCCGATTGCACACTTAACTCTTCTCTGATAGCTGCATCTCACATCCCATCTCTTCTGATCCTGTTTAATACCATCCGACGGTGCTTTCTCTCTATGGCTGTCACTCTAGATTCCTGCTTCTGCAGATTTCCTTTGCTCCCACAATATTAGGAAACCAGTTCAGTAATGTAATGCAGCCAGCTGAAACATTTGCACCAAATATACAACAGAACAGGATGAGAAGTATTAGTCACCCTGAAGAAGCCAACCAAGCTGAGATATCTTACAACACTCAGCTCATTCATCGAAATACTTTGCTATCTTAAATTCCATGTTTTCCCTCCTCAGTGTTTATCAGACGTAAAATATAAAGATTGTAAACACTGTAATAAGGCAGTTGGATGTCATCTATACCTCATAGAGAGTCCAGCTACCACTAAATTACCAATTGTTGTTTCAAGTGGAGAACAATTATATTATAAGGATTAAAATGGAGTTTCTCTTATTTCCTACTAAGAAAATAATCTCTTTCCAAGCAATATAATTTCTAAATTCTTTTTCTAGTACTTCTATTACTTTTCACGTTAACAGTAAATAAAACAGACTTATACTTCTTCTTTAGTCGGAGAAGTATGAATTTTTACTGTCTAATTTGTCTTTCAATACATTTGTTTCTAGTTCCATAAAATGTACGGAAATTAAAATTTAAAATCTGGAAGAGTTTAGAGACGTCAGTGAACTAGAATATTGCCCTTAAATGGATTTCTTTGATGTGCCAGTAAATCTGCTGAACGGAGTCTCATACGCTCAAATATCGAATTGTAACCTTGAGTAAAATTTCTTTAGATGAGTAGGTTACCTAACCAAGCCGGTCAGTATAAAAGTAACAGAGTAGCTATAGTAGAACAAATTACTCCTATATACTTTAGAAATTAAATGGCGTGTGGCTGTTAGTACCGCGAGTATCCGAGGACATATTCGGCTCGCCTGGTGCAGATCTGTTGATTTGACTCCCGTAGGCGACCTACGCGTCATGAAGAGGAAGAAATTATGATGAAGACGAAACATGCACCAAACCCCTGTGCCAGTGGAATTAACCAATGGTGGTTGAAATTTCACTCTCTGCCGGGAATCGAACCCGGGACCCCTGTGACCAAAGACCAGCACGCTAACCATTTATTCACGGAGCAGGACATATACCTTAGAATATCATAGAATCAAATGTATATAACTGTTTGCTGAGTTTTCATGCAAGAGAATATTTCCTGCAGCAATTCTCTGTCACTCAGCGATGTCGGCGATTCATCGCTGTACACAGGGTTCAAATAAGATTGATTTGTGTCAAGTTCTACACAGTTGATATAAGAACTTCGGTTCGTTGTGTGCTCTTTTTCCGTTCAGTTTTTTTTTTTTTGATTTTTTTTTTGATAACTGAGGTGTGGGATTGGTTTCCCTAGCCAGCGTTTTCCTTTAACTCCACAGTAGCTGGAGTCACATTATCATCCGACGTACCGGTATTTTGTTTTCAATCATGCTGAATGTTGTTCTTCATGCACCTAAAGCTGTAGAGTTAAACAATTTCTATTCATGTCGAATCCTGATCTATCTCTATTGTAATCATTCTTCTTGTACTTTGGGATGGGCACTCTAAACTATCACTTTCCTGTTAGCTTTACTTGACTGCAATTTTCTTAGGTATCTTGACACATTTCTCGCGGATTAATGGCATTGTTCCTTCTCACACTCTTTCTGTCCCTTTCACTCATTCACTCAACCACTCACTCATTTCTTCGCTCATTCAGTCACTCAATCACTAACTCATTTTCATTCATTCACTTTATTCATTCTCACGCACTCACGCAATAACGCATTCTTTCACACACCTATCCATTTACAGTTCTTACCCCATCACTCACTTTCTCACTTAATAAGTCACTTTTGTTTAATGATCACTCACCCTTTTACGTATTCTTTCATTCACTCACTCCAATCACTCACTCAACCACTCATCCATGTACGGCTTCTCTCTTACTAATTACCGATACACATTCTTACATTCGTTCCATCATTTACTCAATCTTTCACTCTCTCATATTCACCCAGCCCTGTAAGCTAGTTCCAAACCGACGTAGTGCCAGTCTTTTTCTGTTTGCTAGCTGTTTAACATCGCACTAACGTTCGTAGAGTTTTATAACAATGGAATAAGTGAGGGCTAGGTTTTCATTGAGGAACATCGCCTGAATTTTCTTGGTGAAAACTATAAAAAACAAGGTAGAAGAGCTCCAGGGCTACCAACAGAGGATTAGAAATCAACATTTACCGCAATTACCTAACGTGATTGAGCTCTTTCTGCTAGCTGCCTACATGCATCATGAACCAGCGGCCTCCGACAACAAAATTTTCTTGACAGGATCGTGAATCGGGTCAAATTCTTCGAGAATAGCAATTACTTAGAATAACTGGCACTCTACAACGCTCATCTTTACTAATCTTTACTTTTGTAATATAAAGAGTATGATAAACTGATACTCCACTAAAATTACAGGTTGGTTGTATTATTATTATTATTATTATTATTATTATTATTATTATTATTATTGTTATTATTATTATTATTATTATTGTTGTTGTTGTTATCTTATGATGTAGTTTTGGTTGACCGTGAGAGATCCGAGATCTAGTTCGGTCGCCTATTTTTCAGCCGTCCTGCATAAACAGTCCGTTGCCCAGGGTACACCACGAGGAGGTTATCTATGGCGTGAAAGCTGGAACTCTCCACCTGTGAAACACGAAAGCGTCCATGACCCCACAACTGGACTCCCAGGATTTCACCTGAAGAGACACCAATGGGCTAAACGCAATCGCTTGAGAACAGGCCACGCTAGATATAATGCCATGCTACATACTTCGAGAAGGATAATGCTAGTGACAATAATTTATTTATTTATCATATGGCAAGTATATAAAAGAAAAAGAAACAATACAGTTAAAGACAAGAATGTTAGTAGCATTCACATTTACAAATCGACGTCTACTTGCAGCCAGTCAAGGAAGCGAGGAGAAGGGATGACAATGTCCTGCCTATGACTGCGGAGCCCCTTCCCAGTCAGTGGAGGACATTGTTGAGGAGAGACCTCTGAGGAAGTATGATGGACCAGCCCGAGATGTCATCAATTGTACCCCTCTCTTCCTAGACTGGCTGCAACAACTGGACATCGATTTGTAAATGTGAATGCTACGGACATTCTTGTCTTTATATGCATATTGTATAGTTTCTTTTGTATACTTGACATATGATAAATAAAATATTATCATTGTCATTAACCTCTAAGAGATACAGCCTTCGGTTCCAGTTGAATATCTCACAAGATTTAACGTTATGTACGGCTATTTGCCCTTACATTACACTTGGCAATGAATCCAGATGGTGTATACTCGTCATCATTTCGAATTCATACGGATTCACCCGTTCTGTTACTAACTTCATGAATAATCGATGATTACTGTTTTATTAGCTGCTGGTCGAGTTGAAATAACGCGAAATACAAACATGGCTGAATATGGAACATGACAGCTGAATATAACGTGCTGTACCTCCTGGTACCATTGAAATAACACATCTGTATTTTTAATTTTTGTAATGCTACACATTTACTATGTTAATGCTGATACGTTGTATTATTTATGGCCGTTTAATATAAACAAATGGCAGCTTATACTCGGAGCCGCATTTCTGTGACGTTTCAAATCTCTGCTCTGAACTGTATGTTAACTTCCTACCAGTTGTTAATTATATACCTGTACACAACTATTAAATAAAATATTTATGACGTGAGTATTTGCGAGAAACCGAACTTTTGGATGAAACAGAAATCAATAGAGGCGTGACCGGGCGTGATGGCCGTGCGGTTAGGTGCGCGCAGCTGTGAGCTTGCGTCCGGGAGATAGTGGGTTCGAACTCCACTGTCAGCAGCCCTGAATGCGGTTTTTCGTGGTTTCTCACTTTCACACCAGCCAATCGCTGGGTCTGTACCTTAATTAAGACCACGACCGCTTCCTTCTCACTCTTAGCCCTTTCCCATCCTATCCCCGCCATAATACCTATTTGTGTCGGTGCGACGAAAAGCAGACTGTAAAAAAGTGAGGCGTGTGACAAGGTTGTTTTATTTCTCCTCTGCTCTTTTATATACTCAGAAGAAATAATCCAAACATCTCTCGCAGATGATGTACCGGAAGGTAAAGTTAGGGGAAAACTACTAAGAAACTGAGATTTTCCGACGGCACATTACTGTTCGCAGAAAGTCTTGAAAGCTCGAATGGAGTTGCAGTCCAAAATTTCAAGAAATGCAGTATATTTATTGCTAGTGACTTAATGGTACACAGACACATCGAAGTTTCTCGGCAATTCAATGATGAAAAAGGGTTAGGACTGGGAAGGTAGTGACCATGGTCTTAGTGAGGGTGCATCCCCACCATTTGCCTGCTGTGAAAACGTGAAGCGACGGAAAATCATCTTCAAGGCTGCCAATGATGAGATTTGAACCTCCCCTCTTCCTAATGCAGGCTCATAGCGACGCTAATTGACCTGCACGGCGAACTTCACTCGATAGAAATACAGATATTTGGGAACATTAACGAATGAAATCAACGCTACATGAATAAAGACAAGAATAGTTCAAGCCAGAAATGTGTTCAACCCAGACCCTAGTCTCAATGTAAAATTTAGACTTTCTGGGTGCCATGTAATTTTTAACACTTTTCTATAGAATGGAAACACGGACCCTGGAAAGGAAACCAGACAAGAAACTGGAAGCCTTTGAACTGTTGGCTTACAGGCGTATTCTGCCAATGAGCTGGATGACCCGGGTCACAAATGAAGAAGTCAGGAGAAAGGAAAATAGTGTGGAAATTGTGAACTCAATAAAGGTCAAGAAACTGTAATATCAGGGTAACTTGATGTGAGGAGCACTGATTTACTGAAGGCTGCCACATCTCAAGTTCATATAGCTGTGAAGATTGTCAACCTTCTAGGAAAAGATTGGCCGGGGTGACTGACTCAGACGGTTGAGGCGCTGGCCTTCTGACCTCCAACTTGGCAGGTTCGAGCCTGGCTCAGTCCGGAGGTATTTTAAGGTGCTCAAAATACGTCAGCCTCGTTTCGGTAGATTTACTGGCACGTAAAAGAACTCCTTCGGGACTAAATTCCGGCACCGCGCCGTCTCCGAAAACCGTAATAGTACTTAGTGGGACGTAAAGCAAATATCATTATTAAGAAGAGATGGCACGTGAAGAATGAGTCCGTAGTTATAACAGCGTAGATTTGTATTTCTACGACTCTTAAATCAAGATATGATGGTTTATTCTCGAGTGATCATTTTACTCGATAATCCCCTGTGTGACATGTTTCTCATACACATTATTAGAAATTACCTGTAGGCGGTCGTAGCCAAGATATTTCATCTTACTATCAACTGAGAAAAACATAGCAGATAATTTTAGAAACACTCCTAGGTAATTATCGTCAATTTTCTGCTTTTAGCTGATATTTTAAATTGAAAAGTGATGCATATCTCTGCTAGAATGAATTTTAGAATGTGTTATAAATTTTAGTGAATGATTGATGAGTTTTATTACAAAAAATTGAACTGCAATGCTGCATTGTTGATATTCATAACCCACGGTTTTCATTACCTTGTCAAGTACTGCGGTACTTTTTATTTCCGAGCTTGATACGTAATAATACAACAATCAGATTTCAGTAATAAATAATAAGTCCCTTTCAAACTGCTTACGTGTAAACGGACGTCGAGGGCTTAAAATATTTAATTCCGAAGGATTTCCTTAATGTTCCACCAAATAAACTGAAAACACGAAAATGTCACCACTCTCAGCCGAGTTCGAAACTCTATGACTAGACCACAAAGGCTGGCTCATGAACGTATTCATGTATGTATATGTCCGGCTCCATGGCTAAATGGTTAGCATGCTGGCCTTCGGTCCAAGGGGCCTCGGGTTCGATTCCTGGCCGGGTCGGGGATTTTAACCTTAATTGGTTAATTCCGATCATTCGGGGGGCTGTGTGTGTGTGCCGTCTCCAGCATTAGAATTTATCGTAGGTAAGGCCTCATCCTCACAGATATGCAGGCCGCCTATGAGGAGTCGATTCGAAAGATCTGCGCCAGGCCTCTCCAGAGGCCACACGCCATTATTATGTATGTACGTATGTAACCGAGCGAGTTGGTCGTGCGGTTAGTGGCATGCAGCTGTGAGCTTGTATTCGGGGGATAGTGGGTTCGAATCCCAATGACGGTAGTCCTGAAGATAGTTTTCCGTGGTTCCCAATTGTCGCACCAGGCTGTACCTTAATTAAGGCCACGTCCATTTCCTCCCCACTCTTAGACCTTTCCCATCCCATAGTCGCCATAAGACCTATCTGTGTCGGTGCGACGTGAAGCAACATGTAAAGAGAGAAAAGTATGAATGTATGCAAACTCCCCGACAAAAATATTATCACCCCTTCAAGAATGTACAGAAATCTTCCTCTGTCGATATACAGTAGTTGATGTAGTACTGGTACCACGAGGCCACGTGATACCTCACTGTTGACGTAGGACCATTACAGTGATATAATGTGAGTGTTCCAGTAAGTTGTATATAATCAACGCGTCAACGTGGGTCAGTACGAGGATGTGTCAGACTAGCATATAGGTACTATCGTGTTTAGGTGTCTCGATGGGCACGCAGCGAATGAAATTGCCCGTTTCATTAGTTTATCGATGCGCACCATCCGACGTATCTACGAGAAATGTTGTACCACAGGCATGTGCGAAACCCGGCGTGAAAGCCGTAGTCCCAAAAGGATCCTAACCCAGAGGGTCCGGAGGCAAACTTCCCCCTTTTGTTTTCAAACAAGGCAGGAATTGCTTTATTCCTGTAATGCAGGTCTACCCCAACAATTTCTGAACGATCAAAGAGAAGAGAACTGCATGCGAAAAACATTTGAAGTCGAATTCCACACAAGAGGCCACTGCTCACAACGGCTCAGAAATCTGCACTTCTTCAACAGGTCTGAGATCATTGAAGCTGGACGCTAGAGTAGAGGAAACGTGTACTGTTGATTGGCGAGTCCACTTTCTAATCATGCAAGGTATATAGTCAAATGAAGTTTTTCTTTCGTAGTGTGGAATTTGTGGTTCAAGTAGGGGTTTGGTCACGGAGTGTTCTTCGTTCCGCAACTTGGGCTGGTTACTGTGAATATGAACTTTCATATCTACCGGACAGTTTTGGTGACCAAGCCTGACTGTTTATCCAATGTCTTCATGCCATCCATGCCGTTGACACTCCCATTTCCCCAGATGATAACCACCGCGTTCATAATGCTCAACGCGTGTGTGCATGGTATGAGGAAGATTCAGTCACCGTGTCGCACTTGATTCTGCCTGCAAAGTTCCCCGATTTGAATACCATCGAAAATCTGTGTAACTATTTGGAACGCTGGCTGAATCACAGACATCGTTATCCCAGCCCGTTAGTGGTTAATGGGATCTCTTAATGAGCGAGTGGATTCACCTCGATGTAGCATACTTGCAATATCTCTTCCTCACTGAAACCACACAGCTACCCAGGCCAGAAGTGGTCGCACTCGGTGTTAGATATGAACTTGAGGGCAGTGACCATTTTCTTTATCCGGGGTAATGTCTATGGTTTGTGCGGGCTAATCTCAAGAACCATCGTACGGATTTTGATGCGTTTTTCACCATTCACCAGTATTGTCGTCGTCTACTGGTCCCCCCACGTTCTCGGCCTTCATTGTCACAATATCCTTTGCAGTACATAATTTGCATGTATTGTTTTTATTGTTTAGGAGTTATCCTCTTCTAAGTGAAAGGGCAGAAACGGTTTGAATATCACATGGGGAGAAAGGAGTGAGCTAACAGCCAGGTTGCAGGAGGGAGGTTTAAATGTGTGCAACAAAATGGATCCGAGCAGTCGCGATTTTAGTGAAGGACGTCAAGGAAAAACGACCGAACGAGTGCTTTCTTTGCTTAATGTATCTAATTCGTCGCCGATAGACCACGAGTGAAATAATTTTTGAGTATAAAATCTCCACAAACATGTCAGCGACGATGTACAACGTATATCTTTCGGTAAAAAGTAACCCTGCAAACTTTACATTTGGAAACAATATTCTCAGATTGACCACGCAGTGCTCATCAAAATACGTATGTTACTCACCTCAAAAATCTTAAGATACCAGTATCAATGTTGTGATGGGTTAGGGCTATCACGGTAAAATATCGGAGAGGAAGCTCGGTTTGCTATCCACTAAATTTATGAAACTCTTATTTACAGTTATTTATAAGTCCATTCATGTTTCTATGTTTCATTCGGCACAGTTTTCACAGTGGTGCGTCGAACTCCTGTTCTCCAACATGACTTGCACAGTGCAGTTGCGATCCAGAACAGTTCACTTCCCAAATGACAAGCCTCGCAGTGCTCCACATAGTCGTCTGATGTACCCACTCCCGATGAATGTCTCGTCACGGACTCGCGACCATCTTTTAACTGATTACATTCACTTCGCGATTGATTCACTAGAGACTGATTAGTCTCACCATATTCGCTCTTTATGTAGCCGTAATTACCTCTTCCAGATCATTCTTCAGTGTTAATAAGGTTTCATATACTCCTAGGAGTTTCCTTATCGCAAGCCGCAACAATTCGCCGGCGCTATTGTTTTCCTCTCTGTTGGCCCGCCCACATTGTCGTTGCTCCATCAGTATTGTCGTCATCTGCCGGCCCCGCACTATCTCGGCCTTCATTGCCACAATATCCTTTATAGAAGATAATTTGCATGTATTGTTTAGGAATCCTCTTCTAAGTGAAAGGGCAGAAACGGTTTCAATATCACATGCGGAGAAAGCAGTCAGCTAGCAGCCAGGTGGCAGGAAAAGCCTTGCTAAAACGCTGCCCTGATCTACGCGCAGTATGTACGCCAGGAGGAAAAAGGACCAGCCTAATGTAGTCTACAAGAAAAATTATAAAGTTCTGACATTAAAAATTTTATTCAAAATTGCTCTCGTGAGTTGCCGGGGTGCGTCGCTAATGTATGTATGTATAAAAGATTTGTTAACGCACATGTTTGAAATGGTATTTAATCACAATTTCAAGCAAATTCAAATGTATTAAAATACTGATGCTGAACACATCACAATCATATCGATTTATAGTGACGATACTGATTCCGAATAATAACACTATCGACGATGCGAAATTGAAAAACTGTACTTCTGTATTAAAGAACTTTGTGTAATCTTAAATAGAGAACCCGTACTGCTCTGCAGCATGCGTCATAAATAGGTCAGATAACTCGTCTTGTTATGCCTGTCGTAGTCATATAGTTTTTCCTGCACTTATCAATGGTTTTATGAACATTTAATAAGGACCGCGTTATGGTGTGCCGCAGTTCGTAGTCAGAATTCATCCATTATGACGTCATCATGCCGTCTGTCTGGTAAAAATCTATCCATATATTCACTTATTTTATCCTGAAGTTCTTGATGTAAAGCTTGGTGTTATGTCGTGGACAACAATGGTATTCTATATAGAGCTGTTGTCTTGTGAGCTCATAAGTTAGTTTCGAAGGGCGCTGTTTGCCCAGCAGAGAATTCTTTTAAGATACATAGCCTTTACTCTTTCTAGTGTAGCTAGGTTATATTTCGGTAGGTGTTTCCACATAATGTCTAAGGTGTTTGATATGATGGACTCTGTTTGCACGTAGACTTTTTTTTATCTTAGCAGCATATAAGTTAAATATTAGGAACGGTCTGCTATCTGTTGAATATATTTGAAAGCTGGGAAAGGTTAGAGAATCAAGCAGTATCTAGCAGAGAATAGTATTCTTCCGTGATCAGAGGAAGTGTATACTCTCTGGCTTGACAGGTAGTAATCAAACGTGGCTGCATGCAATGACATTACAAAGTATGAAAATCGCATATGTCAGAATATTAATGAAAGTGTTAGTCGCTTAGCAACCTGCTAACTGCAGAATGTATTGAGGGTTAGGATAAGCCTTCACCTGCAACTAATGGAATGATTATTTAATTTGATATTATGCTTAGAGAAATAAACAGCCAGAGACATTTAATAACAACGATAAATAGCAGAAAAGCGTCACTTTTCGGTCACATTCTCCGGCATAATAACTTCATAAAGAACTTGTTCGAAGGCAAGATTATGGGAAAGAAAGGCAGAGGGAAACCACGGAAGAAGATCATTGAAGAGGTAGTTGAGATGATGGGATGCCAAGGTTATGGAGAGATGAAAAGGATCGCAGAGAGAAGAGATCAATGGTTGCAGCGACAAGGCGAAGCCTTTAGATAATGATGATGATGATGATTATGATTACTCAACGCTGGCTGAACTTAGAGACCTGTCAATGTCTCAATGTTCACTGGCGGGTAATTCCGGAGAGAATACAGCAAAAATGAAACAAATCGGTCTAGTAAAACGGACGGACGAATGTGCCAAAGCCTACCCTTTATGGTACAGCGCCCTGAGACAGTGTTCAAACAAGATAATGCACGTCCACACGCAGCACGTGTGTATGGACTTCTGAGGTCCTCCCGTGCCCAGCAAGATCTCCAGACCTCTCCATCGTTGAACACGTGTGGGATGACATAGGAAGGGGACTCCATCCCAATACCAACCTGTGGGATCTGGAGGGACAGCTGTAACAACTGGGGACGAATTTGCCTCAGGAGAGGTTCCAAAGGCTGTTTGACACCATTCCGAACCACATAACGGCATGCATAGCGGCCGGAAGTGTGTGTGTGTGTGTGTGGTGGGGGGCGAGGTTCACGCGCGACACCATACTGACCTGGCGCCAACATTCCATCTGTAACTGCCAAAGGCCTTGTGTCTCTCATCCCAAATTGTAACCAGTTGAATAAAAGCACATGGTCTTTCAGCATATGTAGTTTCATTCACTTTCAGCCACTCCTAGGTGCTTAACAGGCAGTGTATGAACGAGAACGGGAATATGAATGAGAAAAGGAACGAGAATATGAATGAGAACAAGAACAAGAACGGGAATATAAATGAGAGCAAGAACAAGAACAAGAACGGGAATATGAATGAGAGCAAGAACAAGAACGAGAACGGGAATATGAATGAGAGCAAGAACAAGAACAAGAACGGGAATATGAATGAGAGCAAGAACAAGAACGAGAACGGGAATATGAATGAGAACAAGAACAAGAACAAGAACGAGAACGGAAATATGAATGAGAGCAAGAACAAGAACGAGAACGGGAATATGAATGAGAGCAAGAACAAGAACGAGAACGGGAATATGAATGAGAGCAAGAACAAGAACGAGAACGGGAATATGAATGAGAGCAAGAACAAGAACGAGAACGGGAATATGAATGAGAGCAAGAACAAAAACGAGAACGGGAATATGAAAGAGAGCAAGAACAAGAACAAGAACGGGAATATGAATGAGAGCAAGAACAAGAACGAGAACGGAAATATGAATGAGACGAAGAACGAGAATATGAATGAGAACAAGAACGAGAACGAGAACGGGAATATGAATGACAGCAAGAACAAGAACAAGAACGGGAATATGAATGAGAGCAAGAACAAGAACGAGAACGGGAATATGAATGAGAGCAAGAACAAAAACGAGAACGGGAATATGAAAGAGAGCAAGGACAAGAAGAAGAACGGGAATATGAATGAGAGCAAGAACAAGAACGAGAACGGGAATATGAAAGAGAGCAAGGACAAGAACAAGAACGGGAATATGAATGAGAGCAAAAACAAAAACGAGAACTGGAATATAAATGAGACGAAGAACGAGAATATGAATGAGAACAAGAACGAGAACGGGAATAATTATGATTGAGAGCAAGAACGAGGACGGGAATATGAATGAGAACAAGAACAAGAACGAGAACGGGAATATGAATGAGAACAAGAACAAGAACTAGAACGAAAAATGAATGATAACAAGAAGGAGAATCCGAATGAGAACAAGAATGAGAACGGAAATATGAAAGAGAATGAGAATAAGAACGGGATTATGAATGGGAACGAAAACAATGATGAGAACGTGGACAAGAACGAGATAAAACTCTAATAATATATAATAATGTTGTTGGCTTTACTTCCCTCTAACTACTTTTACAGTTTTTTGAGACACCAAGTTGCCGGATTTTGTCCCGGAAGAGTTCTTTTACGTGCCAGTAGGTCTACCCAACACGAGGCTGACGTATTTGAGCCCCTTCACATACGACCGGACTGAGCCAGGATCGAACCTGCCAAGTTCGGGTCAGAAGGGCAGCGCCTCAACCGTGTGAGCCACTCAGGCCGGCGATAAAACTATCCAATCATCGCTATGGGACGTATGTGTGTCGGTGCGACGTAAAGCGAATTGTAAAATAATAATAATAATAATAATAATAATAATAATAATAATAATAATAATAATAATAATAATAATAATAATAATAATAATAATAACAGGATATAACTATTATACTTTAATATTCGTACCATGTATTACATTTTCTTCCTGTTTAGAAAGCTAAGAACAACGGCCGAGAGAATTAGCCGTGCCGACCACACGACATCTCGTAATCTGCAGGCATTCGGGCTGAGCAGCGGTCGCTTGGTCGGCCAAGCCCTTCGGGGCTGTCGTGCCAGGGGTTTGTTTGTTAGTAGATTTTCAATTGCTGTCTTCATTACCTTCGTCTTTCACCACTCTTCCCACAACTGGGCGGGTTTGCGGGAGAGAACTCTGTCGCACAAGTGGATTTGGCGCTGTTCTACGGCCGGATGCCCTTTCTGACACCAAGCATATGTTGATGGATGTATTCACTGTTGCATGTGTCCTTGGTGGTTGGTAGTATGGTATTTTTTTCCTATCTGAAGAGTATATTGTGACCAACACAAACACTCATTTACAGGGTCAGAGGAATCAAACAGAAGGAACTAATATCCTCGAGCCGAGCTGGAATCGAGCCTGGGACACGGTCCCGTTGTGTAAAACAACAATAAAGACATTTATGGAAATAAGACAGAAATTCGATTTCTTCTGAAGAAATCTTAGAAGACGAACAGAAATTGTTTTGTAAATTACACTTGTTTTTAGATAAGTGGAAAATAAAACAGTGGAGATGTATCACTGTTAAATTTAATTTAGAAATAGATACGCGGCAAGTTGAAAAGTGTACTGTTTATGCAATACTTTTGCCGTGCAATAAGAAATATTTAAAGAAAGTAACCTAATTTAAGTTATAATGATATAAAATGTTTTTACACTGTTCAAGATCTCTCTTTCGGTAAATTTGTGGAGAAATCGGTAGACATATAAAATAATAGTTTTGTTTGTATATTGCTCAGAATCTAAAATGTGTGCACAATAACAAGGAAATGCACTTTTTAATTTTCCGTCATCTCTGTCTGTCTGTCCGTCTGTCTGTCTATATGTAGGTATTATGCGCATCACGACAAAATGGCTGATGAGAATTTGATGAAAATCGGTATGTAAAGTCAGGGAATGAGGCCCTACAATCTAGGCTGTAAATAATTTTCTTCACGCCGAGTGAAATGGTAATTTAGGGGGATCCCTAAAATTGAATTCTAAAATATTTATGTTATTAGTGGTCCTTTAGATAAATACTATATAACCAAATTTATATAGAATTAAATATCCGATCATTTATGCCTTATACATTTTTAACGTACCGGCTGTGATAAAAGAGATATTCATGAAATTCGAATTTTATTGCTAAGTCCATATCAACACTGAACCACGAGAAAATGGGCGAACAGAATGTAATGAAAATCGGTATGTAAAGTCTGGGAACAAGTTACTAATAATTTTTATTTACGTTGGATGAATTGGTAGTTTACCTATGTTATTGGTCCTATCGAAAAGTATTACGTCACAAAAGTTGTAGAGAATACAACTTCCAACCATTTACAGTTTTACCATAGCGACTACGATAACATAATTCGTGCATTTAAACTTTTGTTGCTTAGTCCATATCAACGCCGAGCATTGCTCGTATGGAAATATTGTTCAATTATGTTAACTGGCGATGGTTTTTGATATGATTATCGGTCCGCATCGACAAGGAAAGTTGTGAAGATGATTGTAGAGAGTAGGAAAAAATCGCAAAGGAACGATCACATGAAGAATTAAAAAAAAAAGAAATGGCGTATGGCTTTTAGTGCCGGGAGTGTCCGAGGACAAGTTCGGCTCGCCAGACGCAGGTCTTTTGATTTGACTTCCGTAGGCGACTTGCGCGTTGTGATAAGGATGAAATTATGATGAAGACGACACATACACCCCCCCCCCCCGTGCCGGCGAAATTAACCAATTAAAGTCAAAATTCCAGACCCTGCCGGGAATCGAACCCGGGACCCCTGTGGCCAAAGGCCAGCACGCTAACCATTTATCCACGGAGTCGGACACTTGAAGAATAAAACAAGAGTGAGTCATGAAAGAAAGGACTGCCTTTATATTAGATGCTCTAATATCCCAGAGTCGAAAGAAAACTAAACGTGAAGGTCTACAATATAGAAAGCTCATAAAATTGATCGACAATAACATTACATTGACCATTGTTGTTATGTGAAATTCTCTTCAGTTGCCACTCATCTCCGGAAGATGGGATTACTGCTGCGTCCCGAATAAAACATCTTGCCTGAATACTAGCGCAAAGTAGCTGGCGAAGTAGGTAATTGTGCACATGCTATATGATTGTTCCCTCAACGACGGGGACTATAGCTAGTGCCTCATATTAATAGCAGTTGTATTATAACGAATTGGTCGGGACAAATTGTCGCAGTACGAGCTTCCCAGAACGAACTGATCACACACTACTTACAGTATGTATCATTTTCTAATAATAATACAACTAATTTTTTGTAAGTTTATTCAAATTCTTACATTGGCAAACCCAGCACCCAAGATTTCAGGAAACCAATGCATACAGTACGAAGCATACAGTGTCAAGCTCCTAAGTGAAGAACTAGGAACAACATTTTCGTCTTCAAAAATCATTTTAAATTCAATTTGACTGTATACGATTTTAAATAATTCACTATTAGTAGATACCCGAGGTGCGCTGCCACTCCTCAATAAATAAGATGTGTTTGTTAATACATTATACTTTATATAATGTTTATTAACACATTTCTTCATTATTTTTGCTTTTTAATTTATTTAGAGATCAGCTTGTCGGAGTGCGGCGCAGCGCAGCTGGCACGCCGAGCGTGCAAAGCCTGGATGCCCCTGTCCTAGTGCATAGTCTCATAATCACCTGTACAACGGTAATAACATTGACCTGCATTCTTCTCCACAGCCACCACCCTCCCTTTCACCTTCGTCCCTACCATCTTCAACAGGAGAGGATGTTTGCCTAGTCGTACTTCCTCTTAAAACAATAATCACCACCAATAATCACCATCTTCAACAGGACTTGTGTTGCAAGAGCAGCTCAGTTGCCACCTGCGGTCGTTACATTGTTGCCACCTAAATACCAGTCATTATTAGCTCATATGGAAGAGGTACAGGCTATTTGTGAAGTGAACAATGTACATATTATTGGAATCAGTGAAAGCTGGATGCGTGAAAACTTGCTGTCATCGGCAGCTAACCTTGACGGATACTCAGTATTACGCCATGACCGTATTGACAAAATAGGTGGTGGGCTTCTACTTTATTACAGAAATGACCTAAAATGTAAGATAATTTCCACTTCTGACCCAAGACTTACACTGCGACCGGAATTTATGTTTGCAGAATTAGACTGCCATAAAAAGACATTAATAGGGATTGTATACAATAATAATAAGACAGACTGATGATTTTGAAGAGGCATTAGCAAATACGATACGGCATACGATGACATTATAATCATGGGTGACTTTAACACCGACCTTTTAAATCTGACTAGTGATGCGAACAATCTACTGAATTTATTTCTCGCTACAAATATGACGATTTTACCCCTCAACGCTACTAATTACGTTCATTACTCTGACTGCACAAGTCATACGTTAATCGATCTTCTTGTGACAAATCAACCTCAAAAAGTAATTAAGCACGGACAGATCCCTGCTCATGGCATCTCTTCACATGACCTATTGTACATGTGTTATTCTACACGAATACCCAAGTACAAAACACGCTACATTACAATACGAGACTTACGATATATGGGCACGTATAAACTACGATACGGTGCATACAACTTGCTTTGAGATAGTATACGTAATCCTCAGAACATTAACGCTAAAGTAAACAAATTAAATTCACTGGTACTGGAAATACTTGACAAGCACGCATCAAAGAAACAGATAAGAATCACCCGCCATTCTTCCACGTGGCTAATGGCCCAGATAAGATCTGTTATGGTCAGTCGTGACAAACTGTACGACAATACGGACAGACGCATAGCACAGATGATTTCGAGGGGTACAAGATTCTGAGGAACAAAACCAAGCAGTTAATTAGGAGTTCTAAATATAAATACTTTCAGGAACTGATGAACAATAACTGTCCGCGACAAAAATGGAATAAATTGTGTACGTTAAGTATAGGTAAAGCTGTAGAGCAACTAGTACCAAGCATATCGCTAGAGGCTTTAAATGATCATTTCGCACGGCCAAGAATAGCCTTTACCTCCCTCCCTAAAAATTCACTACCCTTGTTTCAACAGCAGTCTGTGTATGAACAATTCTCTTTTAGAAATGTCATCTCGAATGAAGTTAAAGCTGTGATAGACTCTATTACATCTAATGCCACAGGCAATGATGATATTCCTATATCGCTGATTAAGGATATCTTAGGAGCTGTTCTGACACTAGGTAAGGTAAGGGTTATTCTGCCCGAAGGCAGGTCCGAACCTCCGCAGAGGTGTTCCTGAGCCGGAGTTTACGTGCGGTAGGGTGGCCAGTTCCTTTCCGCTCCTCCATTCCCTTACCCCCCACCAACAGCGCGTGGCAACCCATCCAACTTCTGACCACGCCCAATGTTGCTTAACTTCGGATCTCACGGGATCCGGTGTTTCAAAACGGCTCCGGCCGTTGGCTTCTGACAATACTAACCCATATATTTAACTACTGCCTGACAAGCGGAGTGTTCCCAGATGTTTGGAAAGATGCACGAATTAGACCCATCCCGAAGAGATCTAAATTAGATTCTCCTTCTGATTATCGTCCAGTGTCCATCCTACAACCCTTATCCAAGGTGCTTTAACGTCTAGTTCATACACAAGTTACTGAATAACTTACCAAGCATTCCCTCCTCAACTCCATTCAATCCGGCTTCAGGAAAGGACCTACTCTACTTCAGTGACTAACTTAAGAATTATTACGACTGAGAACCTACATTGGACTCAACAGGTGATAAGCATATGTGATAAAGTACACAAATGCTTCTATCCATTGAAACGGTTCTGTAATATATTCTCTGTTCGACTTAAAGTACAACTAATTCGCTCTCTGATACTACCTATAATTGACTATTGTAATACTGTGTTGAGAGCCTCCGTGGCTCAGATGGCAGCGCGTCGGCCTCTCACCACTGGATACCGTGTTCAAATCCCGGTCACTCCATGTGAGATTTGTGCTGGACAAAGTGGAGGCGGGACAGGTTTTCTCCGGGTACTCCGGTTTTCCCTGTCATCTTTCATTCCAGCAACACTCTCCATTCTCATTTCATAGCATCTATCAGTCATTAATATACATCACTTTGGGAGTGGCGACCCCATCGTAATAATAGCCTATATGTGATACATTCATTACATCTCTGACCCAGTCAAGGACTGGAGAACAGGTTGTAGGTTTTAATTTTTCAATACTGTGTTCACTGAAATAACCTGCGACAGTAACGAGAAACTGCACCGGAGCCTGAACAGCTGCGTAAGATATCTCTTTAATCTGCGATATGATGCTCATATATCACCTTATTATAAGGCGCTGTCGTGGCTTCGAGTGCACCAGCGCCGTGAACTTCACATGTTATCGCTTCTGCATAAAATACTTTCCACAAATACTCCTAAATATCTGTGTTCATCTTTTTCTTAACTCTCCCTTTCATGACCACAACACAAGATCGGACTCCTCTCTTGCCATACCTGTAAACCGCACTGCTGTTTACAACCGCTCCTTCATAATCTCTGTGTGCCAGGTCATGGAATTCGCTACCTGCGAACATTAGAGACAATCCTTCTCATCGAGAGTTTAAAGTGGCTTGCCGCGAGCATTTGCTGAGTAGATCCTTCTGACTTTTTGGATAATTGTTGAATGAAGGAATGAAGGAATAAATGTGATGAATGAATGGCTTACTGTAGTTACGTCATTTAAGTATAAGATACTTTATTTTGTGAATTTTAAAATTAAGGTTATTATTATTATTATTATTATTATTATTATTATTATTATTATTATTATTGCTAATAATAATATTTGTTTCATTTGTGTTTGTAATTCTGTAAATGTAAACTCTTCTAGTGTATAAGTGTAAATGAGCGCCTTGAGCCCTGACTCCGCCACCAATAAAGGCATTATCTATCTATCTATCTATCTATCTACTATTGAGACGATTTGGAAGATTTTGGTTCAAACCGCACCTTTCAACTCCCTCTGGTTTAAGAGTTTGAGTGTTGTGAAACATACACTTTAGCGTTTTATAGAGATTCTTATAATCAATAATGCAGGTGAAGAGCCGTCGTTTCCAATCACACTCATTCTGCTTCAAAATGGAAGACACGATTCAATGTCAATCAGTTCTGGCACTTGGTAGAAAATGCCACTTCCTTTCCGGTTTCTGAAGACAAAATAGGCTCAGGCAGTACATCAGCTTCGTAACGGAAGACAAAACGATTCTTTTAAAGTAATTGGAATTTGCGACAAGCCGTGCGACTGGCTGTTTGGATGGAAATTCATCAATAACAGCAGGGAAGTGTAATGTCGTTAATGAGTCTAAATGAATGCTGATTGAATGCGATACTGAGGAAATCAGTGGTAAACTGTCTAAGAAATGAAAGAAACGCACACATCTTCTGAATGCTAGAATAAGACAAAGTTGGGCATTCATTATTGGACAAAGACTAGAATTCAGCTTAAATGAATATGACTAGAGTGATGTATCGCACAATACTGGGATTTCACATATTATCTGTGTAGTGAAGGGGCTGTTAGTGAGTGTTAAGTCATGAAACACTCATAATTATACACATGTAACATACCAGCTGTAATACAATTCAATACTCAAATGACTAGAGACGATTGCACACAAACATTTAAAACTTATATTCATGGGTCAAACACTGATGTTTGTGGTACTTTTTAATGTGATTGAAAATAAACTTGTTCGAAACCTGAAAAAGTATTACACCACCGAACTGGGAAAATGTTCTTGAAGATCTTGTATTTCCGTATTTCCGAACAGCTTATTTTTGTTAAGAATTACGATTATTTATTATTTTTTGCTAGTTGCTTTACGTCGCACCGACACATATAGATCTTATGACGACGATAGGACAGGAAAGGGCTAGGAGTGGAAAGGAAGCGGCTGTGGCCTTAAGGTACAGCCCCAGCATTTGCCTGGTGTGAAAACGGAAATCTACGGAAAACCATATTCAAGGCTGCCGACAGTGGGGTTCGAACCTACTATCTCCCGAATACTGGATACTGGCCGCACTTAAGCGAATGCAGCTATCGAGATCGGTGGGAGAATTACGATTAAATTGAAATGTAATAGTGCCATTCTCAGTTGCATCGGAAAGTATCTTAACCTTCAATATTTTCAATCTATGGTTACTTAAATAAACATGTTTATTTGGATCTCTTTTTTTATCTCCACAAATGTTATTATTGAATTTTATTTTATACCTGCTGCATACAGGACGAGTCAGTAAAAACTTCTACATGAAATACCTCCATATCCCTTAAAAATAGCGACATTTTGTTTTTATTTTCCTAAATGGTACTTAGGGACTCGTGAAATAATACACTCCTCTCTTCTTCGTGGTGTTATTAATAATAATGAATGAGTTCGGAAATTATTTGGAGCCCCCGTTACCATTTGAAGAATGGGAAGCAAGATTACGATGGTATGGACACAAGAACAGAGCAAATGAAGATTCGATCATTGGAAAGGCACTGACTTTGAACCCAGTTGGACAGCGTCCTCAGGGAAAACCGAAGACACGATTGATGGATTGTCTACAAGGTGATATGTCCATTGTAGGTCTCTGTCCTACTGATGTAACGGATCGAGTGAAATGTTGGTCGAGATGCAAAATATAAATGGGAATTGTGCTGGGAAGTTGAAGATGAATAATGGAGATACCAAATCTTTTTAACACGGAAATATTCACCATCACACCGATATTAAACTAGGAAAACTCTCTGGTGTACCAGTTCTTAACGTACGTACAACCATTTCCTAGGATGCAAATGTGTATTCCAAACTATACTATTTCAATATAAATAACCATAGCTTTGCGGATGACACAATCCTGATGGTAAAAAGTGAAGAAGAGCTAAAGTATTACCTGCTGAAGGCGAAAGAAAGTATAAAGGCTGGCCTAATATTGAATGTCATGAAACCGAAAACCATGGCAAATAAACCTAATACCTTCTGGCATATAGAGGGGGAAACAGTGGAGGTAGTTCGTGGTTTAATCTACTTAGACTCCAAGATCACTGCTGCCGGTTACTGCAGCCATGAAATGAAAGATGCAAAGACGCTTGGTCCTTGGGAGAAAGGGGCAATGACCAATCTCGACAGTTTTTTTCAAGAGTAGAGGCATAACTTTAAGAACAAAGAACCGTGTGGTAAAGGCAATGGTATTTCTAGTAGTGGTGTACAGATGCGAGAACTGGTCAATAAAAAAAAAGCTGAACGTCGAAGAATAGACGCATTTGAACTGTGGTATTGGAGAAAACACGTTAGAATTTCGTGGATTAGAGGAAATCAGCCCAAATAGCTCGTTGGAAGGTCAAATACAGAAAAGAAAATTTAGTACTTTTGTCTTATTATGATAATAATGTTATTGGCTTTACATCCCACTAACTGCTTTTACGGTTTTCAGAGCCGCTGAGGTGCCGAAATTTAGTCCTGGAGGAGTTATTTTATGTGACAATAAATTTACTGACACGAGGCTGACGTATTTGAGCACCTTCAAATACCACCGGACTGAGCCAGGATCGAACCTGCCAAGTTAGGGTGTCTTTTTTGAGAAGACTATTTTTTTACAATGTGTTTTATGTCTCACGGACACAGATAGGGATAGGGTAGGGCCAGTAGTGGGAAGGAAGCGATCATGGCCTTAATAAGTTACAGCCCCAGCATTTGACTGGACTGGTGTGAAAGTAGGAAACTACGGAAAACCATCTTCAGGGCTGCCGACAGTGAGGTTCGATCCCAATATCTCCCGAATGAAAGCTCACAGCTGTGCGCCCCTAACAGAATGGCCAACACGCTCGATATGAGAAAACACGATTCACTGGAAAATAACTTAATTCTGGGGAAGACTGATGGTAAAAGGTGAGGAGGCCGACATAGGATGAGATGGATTGATGGTATCAAGGAAGTCATTGATCTCAATGTGGAAAGTCTTCGGATAAATAGTGCAAAGCAGAAAGAAATGGCGTGTTTGGTCTATGGATTCGGGGAGAGTCTGAATCGACCAAACGTCTATCACACGCACAGCCTATTCGACGAATAGTATTACCTAGGTCCACCTCTGTGGTGTAGTGGTCAGCTTGAGTAGCTGCCACCTCTGGAGACTCGGGTCCGATTCCCAGCTTTGCCACGAAATTTGAAAAATGGTACGAGGGCTGGAACGGGGTCCACTCAGCGTCGGGAGGTCAACTGAGTAGAGGGGGTTTGATTCCCTCCTCATCCATCCTTGAAGTGGTTTTCTGTGATTTCCCACTTCTCCTCCAGGCAAAAGCCGGGATGATACCTAACTTAAGACCACGGCCACTTCCTTCCCTCTTCGTTATCTATCCCTTCCAATCTTCCCATCCCCCACATTGCACCTGTTCAGCTTAGCGTGGTACTAGTCCTCCATCCCAGTTGTATCCCAGACCCAGAGTCTCGCGTTACAGGATACTACCCTTGAGGCAGTAGAGGTTTGATCCCTCGCTGAATCTGTGGGAAGAACCACCCTGGAGGGTAAACTGATTGAGAAATAAAGAAACAAAATTTTACCTAGGTGGATAAGGCGCTAAGTATGTAACACTGATATAATTTGACTGCTAGAGGATAATTTGCAAAGACTATTTAAAAATATTGCCTTAAAATTATAATTTTTTCTGCGCACTTCAAAGTTTAGTCTCATACTTCCTTTTTTATAACAGATCAGATAGACAACGTTTGAAAGTAGGTTTAGTTCAGTTCCTCGAAATTCAGTATTGAAGTTCAGGAATACCTGGCTCAATGGACAAATGGTTAGCATGCTGACACTTAATCCAAGGGGTCCCGGGTTCGATTCCCAGACGGGTGGGGGGTTTTATTTTCAATAGTTAATTCTATGGCTAGAAGATAGGGTGCTTGTGCCGTCCTCAGCATTAGAATTCGTCTTAGGTAGGTCCTCACCCTCACAGACCTGCAGGTCACCCTTACGGCGTCAACTGGAAAGACGTGCACCAGACCTCTCCGTAGGCCACACACGCCATTATTATTAGTTCAGGGATAGCCAGGTAATTCCGTGGACTGCAAAGATCTAATAAGTCCATATTACAGGAAGTCAACCCAGCTTCACGTTGCAAGGACAAATGATGAAACAAGAACTGAAGTACCTTTTCCGTACTATTGGATTAGTACACAGTGGAGTAGCAATATTAAGGACGCCAAAACACGAAATTTCCAAATTCACCATTAATATTGGGTATATCGAAACTGTACAAAATAAAAGTTATGCAAAATGTAATTTTCGATCATTTCTTTGCTATTTTGTTTAAAGTCGCACCAGGACAGACAGGTTTTATAGCAACAATGGGTTAGGGAAGCACTAAGATTGGGAAGGAAGCGACCGTGGAGCTGATAGAGTACAGACCCAGCATTTGCCTCGTGTGGAAATGGGAAACCACGCAAAACCATCTTCAGGGCTGCCGACAGTGGGTTCAAACTCACCATCTACTGACTGCAAGCTCACAGCTTAAGGCTACGGACGCTTCCTAGGCCTTTCCTGTCCCATCATCGCCATAAGACCTATCTGTGTCGATACGACATAAAGCAAATGCCTAGAAAAAAAGATATACAGTTGTGTAAGCCTAAACTCCCAGCAATGTACTTCGGGGAGTACTTCCCTGAAAATGTATTCGAGTGTGCAGCACTGTGTGCTGCCAGTACTACCAATGAGAGAAGAATTGAAACCACTTCTTACACCAATGGCAATTAAAGTATTTCTTGGCATTCATTGGATGCTACTTTGCATAAAATGTCCACAGTGAGGTTGGAATGGAGTTCAAGATTTGGTATGGAACCCGTAGTCATTTTTATAACGGTTAAGACCTAGTACTGGCATTTGTTGAGGGCTCATTTTCCGCCGAAGTTTGGACTTTAATGTCTTAAATCGAAACTACTCTACTTAAAAAGTAAATAATATTACATAATTATTTAGTTCTAATTTGGGTCTAGACAGGGTATGAAAATTAATACATTTTTGAACGAGCTTCAAATATTTTTTTTGTAACTTTTCTTCACGTTATTTGTTAAAATGTTCTTGTGGGACGCCATTTGGAAACCTCTCGTCCAGATCATGGCCCCAATGACCACTCTGGTATAAGAATATCAGGAATTTCTGCCAATCAACAGCTGTCTATCACCACGGTATTATCGTTTTCGTATTATCACTTTCGTATTATCGCATCTATTTGCACTTATATTTTTAATATAAATTTACCAGAATAGCCAACTCAAACATCTTTATGGCTTATTTTGTCTTATTCCTGCTTCAGTTGTCTTCAGTAACTTATTTTCGTAACTGTATTATTCTCATGAACCCGACAGCCGACATATTAGGAGACTGCCAAAGAGTATTGGAACAGGATATTTCCGTGCTGAAAGTTTAGGCCTGTTTTATACTTTTGCACCTTTATTATCATTATTTAATGTTGGTGTTATTCTCAAAGAGACAACATAAATACAGCTCGAACTCCAGATTTCCTCTAGATAAAATCTGAAGTTCTCGTTATATTATTAGAGATAATCGTTTTTTTTTCTATTCTTTACACATGTTGAATTACCTCCACAAATATCCGTTGTATATAATATCCGTACACATAGCCTAAATGTTGTATAAAATGCCATTTCTAATTATTTATGTCCCATAAATTTTTATTGTATGAGCTATGATAAAAGAGATATTAACGAACGTAGAATTTTATTGCTAAGTCTAACAACAGTGAGTACCGCTCAAAATGAAATATCGATAACCCGTCAGCGAATGTTTATGCAGCTAGTTCTTATATAGTTTACTCTTCTTTTAATGTTTTCTCTCCTTCATGCTCAGTGTAGTAAATATTAATATTAACTAATACATCGCATTTGGGAAATATCCCAGTGCCAATGATCAGTTACAGTAGTGTGATGATAATAATAGCGAGTGGCCTCTGGAGATTCCTGGTGCAGGAAAGGTAACCCTGGGACACACGAGTGTTTTCTTTTGTATGTAATTTTTCACATTTTGCCCGGACTGCGCTTACGCTCCCTGTACTCTCCTTTCCGTTCGTTCTCTACATGACCTTGGCAAGTACGGACTCGCTGAGGTTACCTTTTGTCTGTGAAAGCAGCGTTTGGGTCTCTGGGAGCCATGTGTGTAAGGAAAGTAACTAATATGCGTGTGTGCCCTAAAACGTTATTTTTGGAATAATATGTCACTAAGAAGTGATGATGTGAGAGCTTTGTTAGAAGAAGATTTAAGTGATATATCAGATGCAGAAAGTGAGTTTCAAATTAGCGAACATAATTCAAGTACTAGTGAAAGTGAGGAGGAGGAGGAAGGCTTGTCGTGCATGTGCTAAGTGTCAATTTCCACTGTGCGGGTCTTGTGGAACAATCAATTGCTTGAAGTGTGCTGAATTATAAAGGCTTAAAGCTTCCTTTTGGTAATTAAAAGAGAAATTTTCTCCTTCTTTCAAGGTTTGATCTCAAAACTATTTGCTTGAACTTTACCAGAACAGATTCATACGGAGTTTTTCCCCCAATGCAAATCTGTGCAAATGTGACAATTTTGAGGTAAAACTTATATAAATAATGTAAATCCTACTTTTTATGACAGAACCATATGACTATTATTAATTTAAAATCAAATTTGAGTATGGTTACAGGATATTAAAAATAAGTGGTTTTTTTTGTTAGGGGCTTTACGTCGCACCGACACAGATAGGTCTTATGGCGACGATGGGTGAGGAAAGGCCTAAGAGTTGGAAGGAAGCGGCCGTGGCCTTAATTAAGGTACAGCCCCAGCATTTGCCTGGTGTGAAAATGGGAAACCACGGAAAACCATCTTCAGGGCTGCCGATAGTGGGATTCGAACCTACTATCTCCCGGATGCAAGCTCACAACCGCGCGCCTCTACGCGCACGGCCAACTCGCCCGGAAAAATAAGTGTTTTTGGAATTGTGATTATTTGAAATAAATAGATATGAAAAATAATCTAGAAGAGGAACTGACAATTACATGTATATTTTCATTGAAAATGATCATTTAAAAGCTTGTGCAATTTCAGAACATTTTCAAAACCTGATACAATATATGGTAGAAAAACTTATTTACAAATGGGTCCCTTGGAACCATGGGTGTAAGCAACGTAATATTTTTTCATCATGCAAGCTACGGGTTAAAATCCCAGACCCTACAGGGAATAGAACCCGAGATCACTTGAACCAAAGGCCAGCACGCTAACCATTTAGCCACGAAGCCGGGCAGTAATGTGATAATAAAATAAAATGAAAACATAACTACCCAACAAGAACAACAACAACAACAACAAGAAATATGGCATACACTTTTCCTACAGTCTTCCTCGTATTTGTGCATTTTGTGAGTTTCACTTTTAATGAGGTATTGAACATTACTCTTCCCGTTTCCACAATTTGCCGACCATCCATAACATTGGTTGTGAACGTATTTCTGTTTATTGTATGCGTTATTAAAAACGCTCTACTTATTTTAGGGGCACTCCAACAAAATGAAATATTGTATGTGTTTTCCAAAGCTCGTTACATTAATCGCAATAGTAGTACCTGTGATATGAATTTGGAAAACAATTCATACCTCGTTATCTACATAATTTTCATCATTTGCAGATGAATCATTACAATTTTTGATGGGATATTAATACAATGTTACTGAGTCAATTAGTGAGCAATTTGTAATAACATGGACCGAACTTCTCTAACCTGATTAATTATTGTTCGTTGATTATGTATTCAATTCGTATGCACTGAAATGTTGGTACTAATTATTGAATTAATTAGGTCCGGAAAAAAGTGTCTAAGCACTCGGTAATGGTTTGCAAAAAATATGGTTGAAGTACATGGTTTGTAATTTTAATTACAGCAACTTTTTTTTCTATTTGCTTTACGTCGCACCGACACAGATATGTCTTGTTGCGACGATGGGATAGGAAAGGCCTAGGAATGGGAAGGAAGCGGCCGTGGCCTTAATTAATGTACATCCCCAGCATTTACCTGGTGTGAAAATGGGGAAACCACGGAAAACCATCTTCAGGGCTGCCGACAGTGGGGTTCGAACCCACTATCTTCCGATTACTGGATACTGGCCGTACATAAGCGACTGCAGCTATCGAGCTCGGTAATATACAATTATGAAACATATACATGTGTATACTATGTTATCTACAGTGTTTTGTTTCAGCGTTCATACCATTTAAACTGTTTTGAAGAACTTATAATCTCATGCTTTCCATATGAAATATTAGCGTCGAATCCATAGTTTTCAAGGTCGCCAAGGTGGAATGTGACACACTGGATGCCGTGTAAGTCGAAGTTCAGTCCCAGTCGGAATGGGGGTTACAAACGGTTAAGAAAATGCCCCAAATTACCGAAATTACGGATGAATGTGTGCATGTTTCAACACAGCTCTCAACCTAACTTGGTACACACATGACTTACTATCTAGAAAACAAAAATGTGAGGGTAAGACACCACTAGCAACCGTAGGGGAGGGGTTTGATGTGTAAAAATAAGCGTAAACTACCGTTATTAGTTTCGAATACATGGCTTTCGGGGTAGCTGAGATGAATTGTGATACTTTGGATGTCGTTTAAGTCCAAGTTCAGCCTCCATCGGCATGGGTGCTGAACATGGGTGAACAAGAATATGTCCAAAACGATGGATATTTGTGTGTTTGAGTAGGGGTTCCTAGCTTGATTGGTGACAGTCCCAGTGGCATCGTGTTGCGCGAGGCGTAGTTCAGTTATAACTTACTTTTATTATTTGCTTGAAAGGATCAGCTACCTCCCTGACAGTCTGGGCTGCCACCCTAGCACCCCCAGAGGAGGAGGTGAAATGTAAAAATAATCGAAAACGACCAATATTAACGTCAAATCCATAGTTTTGAAGGTCGCCAAGATGGAATGTGACACTCGATGCCGTGTAAATCGAAGTTCAGTCCCAATCGGAATAGGGGTTAGAAGGGGTTAAAAAATGACCCAAATTACCGAAATTACGGATGAATGTGTACATGTTCTAACACAGCTCTCAACCTAACAAAAGTGTTCGTAAACAATCAGTCAACGTCACAATAAAGAAATGTAAGGTATAAATATTACTTCAAACAGTTAATAAAAATCCTAAAATTAAACGTTCAGAGAAAGTGCCCGAACAGAGCTGGATACTACAGCTGGTCAGAATATAAAATGAAAGCAAATTTACATGTTACCGTCAATCACAAATCCTCCTGATTTTCAGATTATATTATTATTATTATTATTATTATTATTATTATTATTATTATTATTATTATTATTATTATTATTATTATTATTATTATTATTATTTCCCATTTTCTGTTGATATGAAGGTGTACTGTAGGTGTTTGAATTTTATCCTATTGAAGACATTTGAAATGCCAGAAACCAATGACACTGTCTTTTTCGCATTTACACACGTCATCTACAACCGAACTGAGCTTGGATGGAACCGTCTACCTTAGGAACAGAAGGGTGCTCCATTAAAGTCAGCTCTGCGCAGTTGATAGTCGTATGAATTTCCAGCAAATTCTCTTTCTAAATTATAATTCTTTAATAATCATCGTTTTACCTTAGTTTTGGGGGCTGCCTGGCCGAGGCGGTAAAGGCGTGCTCGATTCGCCCGGAAGGACGTGGGTTCGAATCCCCGTCAGGAAGTCGTAAAATTTAAGAAACGAGATTTCCATTTCCGGCGGTGCACATGGCCCTGAGGTTCACTCAGTCTACACCAAAAATGAGTACCAGGTTAATTCCTGGGGGCAAAGGCAGCCGGGCGTAGAGCTAACCACTCTAACACATCAGGTGCCGAGGTTACGGATAGTGGAAGCCTTTACCTTTCACTCCTCCAAGGGTCTTCATGGCCTGTACGGAGATGACTTTGCTTTGCTTTGCTTTACCTTAGTTTGCTATCAACTTGTCATTTTGAGTGAATGTTATACTTTTATCATATGAAAGATCAGGGCAAACGAGAGGTAAGTCTACTTCCTTCAGAACTCAGAAAAACGAAATTTTAAATTTAAAATGTTACTAGATAAAAAAAATTAAATGTTATAAAATCATGGACTTGGAATAACTGAAGTTCGGAATGTAGTAAAATGAATTAAGATCGGTCCGCCAACTCGATTACGACAAAAAAAGTAAACTTACATGTTCTTTCCCTGATGCTGCACATAAACTATTGAGAACATAGTAAATATGAACACAATGATAAATGATGAGACATAATTTAATGTGCTTACCGTAGATTTCACTCTTAAATGCCGTTGCGGTAATATCAGTTTCTCCTTTCACCAGGCGAACATTCTGATTGTCATTTGAACTTCCTTACTTGATGAGATTAGCTACAGTTGCTGCATCTTCTGCTTATCGAACAGGCTCTAATGCAATACGCCTGAAAGTGGATCGCCGTGAGTAACGCTAATTAGATTCCGCCCTTATAGGAGCACAGTTAGTGGATACCTGAAGTTGACTACCTGCCTCGATTAATTTGCAGCGACGCAGCTGCATTTCTTGATCCTAATATTTGAGATTTGTACTGAGAATAAAGAACTTCCACTTTTATTTATCGTTTCTCTAGTTAATTGCTTCCTATATTCATTGAGTATGTATTTTAAATTTTATGGTGATGAAACTTACTATTCCCTTCATGTCATAAAACTCCATGAAACTTCGCATTTACTTTTGTACTAATTAGTTATGGTTCATAAGCTTTTATTATTTTACTTTGCGTCACAACGTTTGTTAGCCTGTTGGATGTTTTCAATGCTTAACTTGTAGAAGCTGGTGACCAAAGAGTACGTTTAGATTTTTATTCCTGGCGATACGCAACTGGAACGACACCTCAGAGGTTTCTACCTTTTTCAAATTATAAATGTTTTTTATTTATTTTCTTACAATTTTACATTACGTCGCACCGACACATATAGGTCTTACGTCGATAATGGGATAGGGAAGGGATAGGAGTGGTCGAATGATAACAGTTGTATACAATTTGCTTATGTACTGTTATCTATCTCACTACTCAGATTAAGGAAAATGAGTGACCAACGCTGCGTCTATGTAAATCTGTCTTTGACTCTCTTTTTGAAAAGGATTGCACTTTATTTCCTTATTATGACACATGCACATAAATGGAATTATTTTCCAAAAATGAAAATTGTGCGTCGCTGAGAATCAAGTATAGTATCGAAGTACACGTGCTTTAGAAGGATCAAACCTCATCTACATTCATCGAAGAATTCCATCACCGAATTTATAAATAAATGTCAGACTCAATGAATGGATGAACGTATGAAGGGAAAGATGAGCGAGTAAAAAAAAACAACAACGAATAATTGATTCGGTCCATCAATCAATACCATCTCCTACTTGTTTAGTTTCTGGCCAGGACAGCGCATATTGATAATGTTAAGCCACTTCAGCCACATTACTTCACTTCCGAAATACACACAAATACGCCTGCTATGAAGTTATTCTGATTCGTGTATAGGAACAGGCTCTATCAATGCCAGGTGCAAACCAACAAACGTAGGAGGTATGTTGTTTAGAAACATGAGCAGAGAAATGTATATTGCATAATACTTAAGGTACAGTAATTATATCCAGGTCTAGCTACTGTACTCTGAAATTATGTCTCTAAACATACGTTGCTTTGGACATGAACTGACACCAAAATAGATTCAAAAATTAATGAAAATGAAATGGTAAATCCGCTTTCTTCGTGATCAACCTTACAATATAAAACATCCCAGGAGGGAAGAGAGTCCAAGGAAATCCCTGCAAATCTGATGAGAATATGATTTTTTCTTTGTGAATGGTCCTTCAGTTCCTTCTGGTCTATTTCCTTCGTGTGATATAAATAAACAATCTAATATGCTTTGATATCCTGGCAAAGAAATCGATGATAAATGTATAGATCAAGGACATCATATCCTGACCTCCACTGCTTGTTATGAGGGTAATGTGTTCAGTACGTTTTTTGAGAGAAGACCCCCTGTTAGAGAAAAGTCTACTCATGCTCTCAAATCCAGCGGTATTTCAGTGTAAGTTTTTCGGTTGAATGAACTAAATTATTTACTTCAGGAATGGATTAGAACGGTTTCGTATGATTACTTGTAAAATTTGAAGACTTTTTTTAAATGAAGACGCATTTCAAACTAAATTATCGACCACGTGAGCAGTGGACGAAGCTAATCGGAGCACCTTTACTTTCAAACAAACAAAGTGTTCGAAAATTTTAGGCGAGTTTAATAACAGTATTGCTGTATGTTCATTGTTTCTTAAACTAATGTCTGTTTTTAAGACCAGAACGGTGTGAAAGTGTTATTAGTTGTTCCAGAATAATCCAGCTAGTATGAAACGAGAGACTCTCCAGGCAACAATGATATAGACTTGAGTGATATTTCGTTTACAACGTTCGATTTCTATTTTAAAGCTAGGGACAATGCAGTAATTAACTTGGGGTATTATATATTAGCTGATAACCTTCATCATTCTGAAAAACGGTCTGTGGTACCTTTGAATCAGGATGCTTCGAGAACATGACTTGCATTAATTTTCAGGTATGAGAATAGGAGTAAACTAAATAAGATCTATTCGTGAAGCAATTAGGCGTGGGCCGGGTAAAAACAATTTAAAAAATTGGATTCTTAATCCTCTCATGCATCGGGACCTATCATTCGGGATCGAGTATAACGACATTTTCTAACATTTGTTTTCCATAATAAATATAGAAAAACAATTAGTGCTAATGAATGTATTTTTCCTTTTTTTGACAATTTGCTTTAGAGAGATAGGTCTTGAGCCATCGATGGGGTAGGGGAGGGGAAGGAAGCTACCGTAGCCTTGATTAAGATACATCCCCAGCATTTGTCTGGTGTGAAAATGCGAAACTATGGGAAACCATCTCTAGGGATGTCGACAATGGGGTTCGAACCCATTATCTCCCGAATGCAAGCTAACATCTACGTAACTCAAACCGCCCAGCCACTCACTCGGTCGTATTTTTACTAACCCGACTAGCGAATTACAAATCAGCTAGATACATTGATGAACGGAGCCTGTAAGTGGGCTTAAGTGATGATGAACAAGTTAGTTCAGACGTTCGGTGATATTTAAAGAATATATTCGGTATTGTAGAAATACGATAACATGAAATGAACAGGGTGCATAAGAAAAATCGAGCTTCTTTTATAGCAATATGAATACAGAATAGAATTATGGAGATCATTTAGGTGTGTTATTCAGTATTCCAACTATTATTTCTGTGCACCGGAGGTAAATGGCATTATGTCCATTTTTATAAAAACGAGATTTTGACATTTTTGTTATTATTCTTCTGTATAGATTAACAAACGGCACGTCAAGGGGTTGGCTAGACGTGAGTGGGATGGGAAAAGGAGGACGCTGAGTTGCCAGTTTTCTTTCTGCAGTGCAGCTAATAATAACACTACCCATGTTCTAAAGCTAATTAGCACAATATGAAACAAGACGACAAGATATCACAACCCAGCGCGTCACTCCACGCGAGGTTGACAAGAAACTGCCATCCAGCATTCTTAGGTTTTCATTGGATACCTCACGGCTCTCACTGGTGCGGCTTGGGTCAAATAATATTTCCCCCTAGTTCACTGAAGCTGTCACTGGCTCAGCATAGGGCAATTGACATTAAAACCGCACCGCATGATAATGGTTAGAGTAGTACAGTAACACCGAATTTTCTACGCTCTTTTCCGGGGTGCAAAACACTATCTCCTACCCGCAATAAGGAGCGAGCTATAGCCCAAATACTTTGTAAACGTCCTGCACGTGAATCGGCCTTGCATGTGGGGAGGGGCAATCGAAGGCGTCTGCCCTCTCTCTCTGCTCAATCTTCGTCTACATATTGTGCTAAGCACTGTACGCAGTGGCTGAACACAATCTGTCAAGCGAGTTGAGAGATAGGGAACCAGGAAGAGAGAGAGAGAGAGAGCTCGCAAAGCAGACCCCCCCACACTGCCTACATGACCACGCCCCGTCGGCCACTCATAAGGACGGTTACTGAGTAGTTGGACTATAGCCATTTTGAGGTAAAAGTCACTAAGTCCAGTTTACTTGCAAAATAAATGAAATAATCAGAATTGGAGCAACAGGTGTCAGGAAGTCGAAAAATATTTGTATTTTAATGTACAAAATGAAATTTTTCATTAAAAGACGGTCAAGTGTAACAAACACTGAAAAGTATCCTTTTATCTCTCGCGTGAAATAGTCCATGTTATGTCCGGTGACCATATTTATATTAGGTATACACATGTCGTTGCTCACATATAATTTATTGAAAGTTGAATAACTACATACTATAACCTTCCAATGTATGTCAGGATGAGATTGGTGAACACATTGGAAGTTTATGTCGAGAAATAAAGTCAATGAAATCTTATGTCCGGTTATCACACCTCCAGATGAATTAGAAAGCAGTTGATTTGTCTAATTACGTGAACGGCATCGCCGAATTGAAGATATCAGCAGATTGATAACCAGCTCTAAACCCCGTGGTATCTCGGAAATATTAGCAGAAAGTTAAACATCGTGAAACATAGGGCAGGATTATATGAATAATACGCATTCTTCAAGTAAAGTTTCCGGAATGCATGAACGGCAGAATGTTACTGAGGGCCATGAAATATGTAAACAATAAATTTATATGAGAGGGCCATACCTTGTACATCTAGTCTCGCACGATCCGGCGATCGAGATGAAGAAAGGAAACTGTCGATTACTAACCTAAATACGAGGCGGCAATTATTAAATAAGTTCCTTTACTAGTACAGCTGATTTGTACGAGATCGTCTTACATTATGTGTCAAATGTTTCCAATTGTCAGAAACATATGGGAGCTAGAAGCTGAGAAGAATTCTGAAAAGCAAACCGTCTCCAATTATTATGTTGTGGTAGAATCTGTTTTGTCTCTGAAGAAGTTGATACTCTCAATCTGCACCTCAGAAAGATCGGAAGCAAGAATTCATAGGGAAAAGATTGTATTGAAAGGAGTTATTAAAGAGATATTGGCATATTATAAACATACAATATTGTAAAACAAGATATCTTGTTATTGAATGAAAAGGCAAGTGTATCGCTTGAACTGTTAAAATTGTATTAAGGTGTATGACCTTGTTCTAATTGATATCTCTAAGTTTCAGGTAATATGGAACCGTCAGCAGATGATTATTCAGAGGCAATGTGTGCACGTATCAACATGAACAACTAAAATAGAGGGACCTCAAAGGATCTGATCTGAAATGTGATGGACAATACTTGATAATGTTATTGAGTGAAAGCTGAACTCGGAAGGTGACACCGTCGTGGAGCAACAACCCAGGATGAGTACTTGAATATCTTATACATATTCCGCCACGTAATTGCTTATTGTAGTTGTAGAGTAGTATTTATTTGGTTGTCAATTTTGACATGAACAATTTTAACTTGAAAGCGACCGTTATTTGTTGGACTTTGCGTTGTAATATTTATGATCGTTACGTCTAGTGTGGTGAGCCAGACTACGTTGTGATAATATGCGATAGCTGTGTAAGATTTCTTTAATGTTTGCTAGCAAGGTTTTACGAAAGTTTCTTCGACATGGATGTTATTGGTACCGTAATGGTATTATGGTAATGAACGTTAATTTTAACCTGTAGCTCAGAATACCTCGGAGGAGCTCGGTATTTTGCGACGTGCGATTCTGTGGTCTTCAAAACGTTATGTGCTTGTGTGGAAATACAGTGTTTGATAATAGAAGTGTGATACTATTGTGGTGATATGGAATTAATGCGGCAACGTATTTTGTAATTTTACGTAATTGCCTGAATAGATTGTTCTTTAGTATTGTGAATTCGCTGTGCATGATGAGTTGTGCGATGTAATAAGGTGTTAGTTACGGTAGGATCTTTGAAAATATTTACGTGGTTAGAGTGATGTGATGATTATAGACGTGTCATTAGGATTGCGAATTTTATGACGATGTTATATGAAGGTCCTGATGATGGTATTGACGGTTGGAATTATGTTGGTCATGCGTGAATTTTGATATTGTCGTGATGAATAATTTATTTAGGTACGAGGCCGTATTTTTAGAATAATATTATAGGATGTTGCACTCACGAACACTAGTAGATGGTCATCACATTTTATCCTATTTAAATACAAGATTGACCAGAGCGCACGATGTTAAAGGGATGTTTAGGATCTTTGCAAGATAATCGGAAACGTAAAGATATTGAGGTCATGTCGTAAAGGAAATATGATCTTCTATGGTAAGTAAACCATTTCTTTGCTAGTTGGATTTTGTAGATCAGTTGAGTTGACGCCTAGTGCTAATGTAGTATTCCAGGTCAAACGTCGCAGTGGTATCCGGAGGCGCAGAATCAACATAGTTAGACAAGATTATCGTAGACGTTGCAATGTCACTTGATGTTTTATCTAGGTGCAGTCACCGATGAATGTACGAGAGGATCGAGTCTGTCTTTTAAATGCATGATTTTGATGGATGTTACATTATGTTATGATCCTGTGTCTTTTGAGCATTTCTATTGCATTTATGGTGATTTTATGAAGTTAGAATAACGGTATTTTTCAAGTTGCTAGATAGACAGATACCGACATATATGCGGTGATTTTTAAAAGAAATGACGGAATATTATGAGATATTTGGGTAGTAAATAGCATTCTGAAGTGGATGATTCCATAATTCCCAGTGATTTATATTTTAAAAATGCGAGATTGATGACTGATCTTTCTATGTAAGCCTTCAGCAGAGGGACACTTTGTCTCATTTGGTTTCGAATGTCGATGTTGTATTTATTTGTAACAAGAGCCTGAAGTTAGGTGTTTATTTTTCAAGTTAACAGAATATTTTCCTTTTTATATCCGTTGGTGTTGCCAATAATTTGTTTTTAATGTAGTTGATACATTTAAAGTATTTTTAAGTCATTAAACGGGAGATCCTTCCATAAAATAAAACATTTTACGGAGTTATCATTTAAAGTAGCGTAGGAATATTAGGATAGTTATTTAATTTAGGATAAGATAAAATGTTGGTCAATGTGTCTCGTCGAATATGCCAATATCTTTGATCTCTTAATACTCTATTGCGGAATACTCACGTAATTTAGGCAGAAAATGATGATTACATTCTACGTTAAAAGCCACGATGATAACAGTCCACTTAATTAACCTGTGTCCCAACTCGTCGGACTTGCACGTCCCTTGAGTGGAGCCTTCATGGATCTCCGACTGCATTGCTTCGCCGCGGCTGAACCCAACACTGAGATATAGAATTAAAATATACAAAATGGTCACAGGGACTGTTGTCAGGGCACATATAGGTTATATAATTTTACTTGACACCCAACTGTGGGGCCAGAGTTGAATTGTTTTGTTACCGAACGACTAGACTCGAATTACTTATCGCGTGGCAGTAGACTTAAAGAAAGGAAAACTCGAAGAGACATCGGTAATCAGAGAACATTGAATCTACAACATTGTTGGTGAAGAATGTTTGAAATATTTATTTAATCATATATGTTATGAGTAATATTGGAAGGATTTGACCGTTAATTAGTACTACGATTTTTACTTAGTTTCATTTTATGACATTATGGAAGGATTTTCCGTAAAGTTTCAGCTCTTGTTAATCGGGATAATGAGTCATTTAACTCGGATAGAGCGATAGGTTGTTCCGTGTCACTTATTATTGGATGTCCGTCATATTTCGGGTCAGATCCGGAGAGACCCATACGTTCATTTATTGAATCTAATTCGTGAGGTGCTAGGCAGGTATAGGTGTTGTGGAAACACTAGATAAAGACTGTAGAGTGAGATTGAGAGTGATATATTCTTGTTAAGGTACGATATAGGAAATTACGATGGCGTCTCTTGCTCAAGTAAAACTGTTATTGGAGGAGCTCGCTGGAAAAATGAATAAAATGCAGGAATCGCAAGAGAGTACAGAAAAGAGAATTCAAGAGGTACGAGAATCGCAAGAGAGTACAGAAAAGAGAATTCAAGAGGTACGAGAATCGCAAGGAAGTACAGAAAAGAGAATTCAAGAAGTACGAGAAGCACAAGAAAATACAGAAAAGAAAATTCAGGAGGCACAAGAAAGTACTGAGAAAAGGATTCAAGAAGTACGAGAATCGCAAGAAAGTACTGAGAAAAAGATTCAGGAGGTACGTGAGTCGCAAGAGAATACTGAGAAAAAGATTCAGGAGGCACAAGAAAACACCGAGAGGAAAATCCAGGAATCACAGAATACTACTAGAGTAGAAATCCACGAATCCCACGAGAAAATGCAAGGAACTTTTGACAGAATCACCGATATGGTGCAAGAAAATATGAAGGTGATGCAAGAAGAGATTGTATCATTAGGATCGAAAGTCGCCGAAGTACAAGGAGAAGTATTAAATTTAAAAGAAGAAGTGAATGCGGCGATGATTGAGAATAAGAGGAATTTTCAAGAAAAATTCGAAGAATTGAAGGATGATTTTAAGTCAAGCATCCAAGAGTTGCGAGTCCAAGTCGACTATGACCTTAAAGAGCTCAAAGAAGAAGTAGACGGGATGCAGGAGAAGATGAAAGAGTCTGATAATAATTGGGATGAAAAACTCAAGAAGGTATCGGATGAAGTCATTATCACCAATGAGAATGTACGGAAAGAGATAACCCAAGCAAGAGAACAGATCAATGACAGATTCAATTTGATAACGGAAGAATCTGAAGAGAATAAAGCTTTGATGAATCAGCAAATAAAAGGATTAAAAGACGACTTAAATGCTATTCAAAAGGACGTACAGAACCTGAAGATTGAAAACGAAACAAATAGGAATTTGGTATCATCGTTGAACGACCGACAGACGATAATTGAGGATGGAAGGAAGACTGAAGTAAACAGTCAATTTGAGATACCACAACTTTGCGTTGATATTAATGACAACGGGACAATCCATACAGGAAGTGGAACCCAGATTGTTAACATTATACGCACTTATGAAGATAGGCCTAAGAAATTTAACGGAAATATAGGATCCAGTATGACTCCTCGTGGTTTCCTAAGAGAGATTGAGGAATACTTTAGGGAAACAAAGGTATCTACAGAGCGCCAGTTAAAGACAGTGGAGAAACACTTAGAAGGTGCACCACTCATTTGGTTTAAAGCTTTTCGCTACGTTTTTGAGGATTATGCAGGCTTTAAACAAGCTTTCTTGGATAAATTCTGGGGAATCGACGTACAGCAAGGAATCAGACTCGATCTATACTCAAAGAAATATTCTTTAACAGGACCGAGTAGGTTTGCCGAATACTTCACGATGCAATTTCATCGACTGAAGGAGCTTGATTCTCCACCTACAGAGACGGAAATGGTACGAGCAATAATCAAACAGTTCCCTGCGGATATACAGAGATTATTGACGGCGGCAAATATTCAATCAGCCGTGCAAGCGGAGTCGATACTTCGGCAAATTGACAGCACATCAACACATACTAGTAGCCGCATAGTAAGACACGTCGATCCGACGGTAAACGTGGTAACACCAGCAGGAGATGAAGGTGTAGAAAGAAATCAGGGATACAATAGTCATGATCAAGGAGACAGACCTAGGACGAATGAAGGCTACAGAAGAATGGAACATAGGGACGAGAAGAGTGACAAGGCGCGCCAGAAGTGGACACCGTCTCGGAACGAAGAGCGGAGATATCCTAGATATTACAGAAATACAAGGTGGAGTCGAAACAGAGATAAATGGCCGTACCGCAGAGATAGGTATCGAGAAAATTCAAGACAAACAGATATTCGACAGGACGAGGAGATAAACAAGGAAAGAGAAAGGTACCTCGGCGAATTAAGAAAGCAGCAGGAATGCAAACAATGGGAACGAGCGATATTGAATCAAGATATGAACGCTGATTGCGTGGGCGCGACTAGTCTGTTGTATCAGCAAGAACAAAGAAAAGAAGGTACTGATAAAACGTTAAATCCCGCAGCCACACCATTTGACAAGAATAATCAAGGCAATGACGGGGTGAAAAAAAAAACTTCGTTTTGGAATCAGTAACAAATAATAGAATTAGTAAGATAAATCCAAATTATAGGCAGCACGAATGGGTCATAGCAGGAATCGAATCGTGGGAATTTGAACCCGAGGAATTGCTTCACGAAGACGGTCGACCAGAAGGAATAAAATTAAAGAGAGGACTACCCGTTATCTACGTCACAATATTGGGTATTCGAGTATTGTCATTATTGGATACTGGAGCAAGTATAAGTATCATCTCCAAACTACTATTCTCAGAGTTACAAGACAAAGCACACTTGCCTGTAATTCCGATTGCCAACATGAAAATCAAGGGCATAATTACAGACAAGGTCACGAAATGCAAGTTACAAACTTATTTGCCAATAGAAATCGGAGGAAATTTAATGGAACATCCATTTGTAGTCATGGACAAAATCCAATATAACTTGATTATTGGATCAGATTTTATCAGGGAAAACAACATAGTGATTGATTTAAAGAAAGAAGAAATAAGGATCAGATGTGACGGTGAAAGAGGACTGGACATTACAGCTAGAATAGAAAACAAGGAAACGAGCGAGCTACAGAAAACCATGAACATTTCAATAAATGAAGCTGCCCATGTTGCCGAGAAGATAATGGAAAGATACGACACAGAAGATGCTGTGTGTGGACAGACAATCGACAGTGGAATAGGAGGAAATCCTGAACAGCAAGGGATAATTGAGAATCTGCTGAAAAGGTATAGCAATGCTTTTAAGAGCCAGCCTGGAGCAATAAAGAACTTTGAGTACAAGTTATTAGTGAAAGATTGGAGGCCGTTTAAGATTAAACCGTACCCTATACCAGATAAATTCATGCCCGAGGCTAGGAAGGTAATACAGGAGATGATGGATAATGGTATAATATCTAAAGCACATACACCATTCGTTAGCCCTCTGGTAGTGGTAAGAAAAAGCAATGGATCGATTCGCGTGTGCATTGATGCGAGACAGGTCAACTCCAAATTAATTCCTGAGTATGATAAAGCCCCAGTAATAAAAGAGATAATAAGAGGATTTCGGAACAAGAGATTTTTCACGATCTTAGATTTGACTTCCTCATACTTCCACATAGTTTTGGAGAGTAAATCCAAGCTATTTACTGGTTTCATGTTTGATAATCAAACGTATATCTTTGAAAGACTCCCATTCGGCATTTCTAACTCTGCGGCTGCATTGGTACGAGCTTTAGACAGGAACTTGAAACCGGAAGTAAAAGAATTTATAACCATTTATGTCGATGACATCGTACTGGCGACAGCAACTTTCGAGGAGCATGTAGTCAAGTTGGAACAGCTGTTAAGAAATTTAGATGAGGCTGGATTCAAAATCAATCGATCCAAGTCAAAGTTCTGCCAATCTGAAATCCTGTTTGTTGGACATGTAATTGATGGAACTGGAATAAGACCAAACCCAGTTAAGATACAGGCCATATGTAACTTTCCGAAGCCCAGAAGGATTAAGCATATCCGACAATTCTTGGGAATGACAAGATTTTTCGCTAGCCACTGTCCAAGGTATACAGAGATATTAGCTCCCCTGCAAGATTTATTGAAGACTAATAATCGTTGGCGGTGGAATGAGAGACATGATCGAGCTTTTGTTAACGCGAAGGAATTACTAGCTAACAGTATAAAGCTCGGATATCCGGACTTCGATCGTGAGTTTATCATTCAATCTGATGCCTCAGCAGTTGGAGTTGGAGCTGTATTGTATCAGGAGAGTAATGGGGAGAATAATATAAACTATCTGGCCTTCGTTAGTAGAAAATTAAGAAACCATGAACTTAAGTATACGACCACTGAGCTTGAGATGTTGGCCATTGTTTACGCATTACAACAGTGGAGGAAAATAGTGTATGGGTATCCGGTAGTTATTAGGACGGACCATAAAGCACTAACGTTTGTGTTAAAAACCACATTATCCAGCGAGAGAGTATCACGATGGGCACTTTATGCGCAGCAATTTAATTTAAGAATTGAGTTCTGCCCAGGTAAAAGTAATGTGTTGGCAGACAGTCTAAGCCGAAATCCAACAGAAGAGCCTCTGGAGGTCAATGTTATCGAAATAACTCAAGAGGATGAAGAATGTTTGGAAAGCCTAAAGCGATTGCCGGAGTTGCAACTTGAAGATTCATCTCTGAAAGAGATTATTGAGTATTGTCTAAGAAGGTCAGCTAATGATGGACCCGAAGATCAAATAGGTGATTATGTGCTGACGAATAACATCTTGTATAAGTACATAGACAAAGATCGGAAGAAATTAAGAGTGGTGGTGCCACGCAAATTAAGATGTAAACTCATATGGTACATCCATAGAATGATTGGTCATGGTGGCCTAGATAAATTAGCAGCTACAATAGGAGAGACTTTCACATGGACTGGATTCCGGAGAACCATCGGGAGAATAGTAAAAACCTGCGATATATGCCAGAGGGTGAAATACAACTCCGTATTATTGTATCAACCACCGATAGCTGTAATACCAGACCGACCTAGGGAAGTATATGCCATGGATTTGTATGGGAGTTTACCCGTAGGTAAACGTGGAAACCGTTTCGTATTGGTAGTCCTCGATGTGATGTCAAAATTTGTGTCACTTCAGCCCATTAGGAAGGCCAACTCTAAGTCCATAATTAGGAGTTTAGAAAGAGTAACGATACCAAAGATGGGTAAACCAAAATGCATAATAACGGACCATGGAACACAGTTTACGTCAAACGAATTTGCGGAAGCTTTAAGGAAAATGAACATTCAACATCGGTTCAGTTCCATAAGGCACCCTGAATCCAATGCAGCTGAAAGGGTCATGAAGGAAATTGCGAAATATTGTAGGATTTTCTGCCATGAACGTCATTGGACATGGACTTCTTGTTTACCGACAATAGCCGATTGTATAAATTTTACATGGCACGAGTCTATCGGCAATATTCCAAGCGTTCTTCACATGAACGAGCAACCAAGACGTCCCTGGAACGAGATCATTGCTAGACCAGTCGAAGAAAGTCCTAGCGTCGAAGAGAACATAAAGCAAGCTCAGGCGTGTATGAAAAGGCAGGCCGAAAAACGTCTCAAGAAGTTAAGGCATAAAAAATTTCGAGAACCTTTGGAGGTTGGAACATATGTTCTTGTAAGAAAACCAGCCGTGTCTTGTCCTACGGAAAAATTCTATTCCAAGTTTGCACATTTGTACATCGGGCCGTTCAAGGTTATTGAAGCACTGGGCAATAACGCATATAAAATACAGAGTTTGGAGTCCAACAACATTGCTATTTTCAATGCTTCAAGTCTTAAACAGTACAATTTCCCGATCGTTGAAGAGGAGGAAGTCAATATCATCGTGGAAGACGAAAGAAACGGAGATGCTTGGGATGTTTATTCGCTGACCGACGGATCAAATGACGAATGATGAAGTCCAGACAGGATTCGAAGACAGGATATGGTATAACAGTATCTCAAGACCAGAGTTATTCTTCGTTCATTTCAGACGTGATAAAAGAAGATTTCATTGAAGAAGAGAATTATGATAAGATCTGGCATGAATATGAAATTTCTCCTTTCATACGAAATTTCATTTTTTGAGTAGAGGAGGAATATAACCTTCCAATGTATGTCAGGATGAGATTGGTGAACACATTGGAAGTTTATGTCGAGAAATAAAGTCAATGAAATCTTATGTCCGGTTATCACACCTCCAGATGAATTAGAAAGCAGTTGATTTGTCTAATTACGTGAACGGCATCGCCGAATTGAAGATATCAGCAGATTGATAACCAGCTCTAAACCCCGTGGTATCTCGGAAATATTAGCAGAAAGTTAAACATCGTGAAACATAGGGCAGGATTATATGAATAATACGCATTCTTCAAGTAAAGTTTCCGGAATGCATGAACGGCAGAATGTTACTGAGGGCCATGAAATATGTAAACAATAAATTTATATGAGAGGGCCATACCTTGTACATCTAGTCTCGCACGATCCGGCGATCGAGATGAAGAAAGGAAACTGTCGATTACTAACCTAAATACGAGGCGGCAATTATTAAATAAGTTCCTTTACTAGTACAGCTGATTTGTACGAGATCGTCTTACATTATGTGTCAAATGTTTCCAATTGTCAGAAACATATGGGAGCTAGAAGCTGAGAAGAATTCTGAAAAGCAAACCGTCTCCAATTATTATGTTGTGGTAGAATCTGTTTTGTCTCTGAAGAAGTTGATACTCTCAATCTGCACCTCAGAAAGATCGGAAGCAAGAATTCATAGGGAAAAGATTGTATTGAAAGGAGTTATTAAAGAGATATTGGCATATTATAAACATACAATATAGTAAAACAAGATATCTTGTTATTGAATGAAAAGGCAAGTGTATCGCTTGAACTGTTAAAATTGTATTAAGGTGTATGACCTTGTTCTAATTGATATCTCTAAGTTTCAGGTAATATGGAACCGTCAGCAGATGATTATTCAGAGGCAATGTGTGCACGTATCAACATGAACAACTAAAATAGAGGGACCTCAAAGGATCTGATCTGAAATGTGATGGACAATACTTGATAATGTTATTGAGTGAAAGCTGAACTCGGAAGGTGACACCGTCGTGGAGCAACAACCCAGGATGAGTACTTGAATATCTTATACATATTCCGCCACGTAATTGCTTATTGTAGTTGTAGAGTAGTATTTATTTGGTTGTCAATTTTGACATGAACAATTTTAACTTGAAAGCGACCGTTATTTGTTGGACTTTGCGTTGTAATATTTATGATCGTTACGTCTAGTGTGGTGAGCCAGACTACGTTGTGATAATATGCGATAGCTGTGTAAGATTTCTTTAATGTTTGCTAGCAAGGTTTTACGAAAGTTTCTTCGACATGGATGTTATTGGTACCGTAATGGTATTATGGTAATGAACGTTAATTTTAACCTGTAGCTCAGAATACCTCGGAGGAGCTCGGTATTTTGCGACGTGCGATTCTGTGGTCTTCAAAACGTTATGTGCTTGTGTGGAAATACAGTGTTTGATAATAGAAGTGTGATACTATTGTGGTGATATGGAATTAATGCGGCAACGTATTTTGTAATTTTACGTAATTGCCTGAATAGATTGTTCTTTAGTATTGTGAATTCGCTGTGCATGATGAGTTGTGCGATGTAATAAGGTGTTAGTTACGGTAGGATCTTTGAAAATATTTACGTGGTTAGAGTGATGTGATGATTATAGACGTGTCATTAGGATTGCGAATTTTATGACGATGTTATATGAAGGTCCTGATGATGGTATTGACGGTTGGAATTATGTTGGTCATGCGTGAATTTTGATATTGTCGTGATGAATAATTTATTTAGGTACGAGGCCGTATTTTTAGAATAATATTATAGGATGTTGCACTCACGAACACTAGTAGATGGTCATCACATTTTATCCTATTTAAATACAAGATTGACCAGAGCGCACGATGTTAAAGGGATGTTTAGGATCTTTGCAAGATAATCGGAAACGTAAAGATATTGAGGTCATGTCGTAAAGGAAATATGATCTTCTATGGTAAGTAAACCATTTCTTTGCTAGTTGGATTTTGTAGATCAGTTGAGTTGACGCCTAGTGCTAATGTAGTATTCCAGGTCAAACGTCGCAGTGGTATCCGGAGGCGCAGAATCAACATAGTTAGACAAGATTATCGTAGACGTTGCAATGTCACTTGATGTTTTATCTAGGTGCAGTCACCGATGAATGTACGAGAGGATCGAGTCTGTCTTTTAAATGCATGATTTTGATGGATGTTACATTATGTTATGATCCTGTGTCTTTTGAGCATTTCTATTGCATTTATGGTGATTTTATGAAGTTAGAATAACGGTATTTTTCAAGTTGCTAGATAGACAGATACCGACATATATGCGGTGATTTTTAAAAGAAATGACGGAATATTATGAGATATTTGGGTAGTAAATAGCATTCTGAAGTGGATGATTCCATAATTCCCAGTGATTTATATTTTAAAAATGCGAGATTGATGACTGATCTTTCTATGTAAGCCTTCAGCAGAGGGACACTTTGTCTCATTTGGTTTCGAATGTCGATGTTGTATTTATTTGTAACAAGAGCCTGAAGTTAGGTGTTTATTTTTCAAGTTAACAGAATATTTTCCTTTTTATATCCGTTGGTGTTGCCAATAATTTGTTTTTAATGTAGTTGATACATTTAAAGTATTTTTAAGTCATTAAACGGGAGATCCTTCCATAAAATAAAACATTTTACGGAGTTATCATTTAAAGTAGCGTAGGAATATTAGGATAGTTATTTAATTTAGGATAAGATAAAATGTTGGTCAATGTGTCTCGTCGAATATGCCAATATCTTTGATCTCTTAATACTCTATTGCGGAATACTCACGTAATTTAGGCAGAAAATGATGATTACATTCTACGTTAAAAGCCACGATGATAACAGTCCACTTAATTAACCTGTGTCCCAACTCGTCGGACTTGCACGTCCCTTGAGTGGAGCCTTCATGGATCTCCGACTGCATTGCTTCGCCGCGGCTGAACCCAACACTGAGATATAGAATTAAAATATACAAAATGGTCACAGGGACTGTTGTCAGGGCACAATACCTACCACCTAAACAAAAGTAATCTATCTGGCATATTAAGATAGTAAGTAGATATTGACTGAGGTTCAGGTCTTTTTAACAGAATTAATTTATGAAAGTTCATATAAAGTCCCTTCACTTTTCACTCAATCCCTATAGATAGATAGATAGATAGATAGATAGATAGATAGATAGGTAGGTAGATAGGTGTGAAGAGCCTATAGATTGCGAATGAGTATAATTGCCTGATTTGTCTTCATCCGATCACTCTTCCCAGCGCAATAGACGAAACTCTTGCACCTAGGGACTTGGATGCGTGGTACGGACGTGTAGCTGTAAATGTATGTTCGGGGATAGTGGGTTCGAACTCCACTGTTAACAGCCCTGAAGAGGTTATTCTTCAGATTTATGCCTTCACACCTCCGAATTCCTCGTTTGTACATTTAATTTAGGCCACGGCTACTATTTTTCCAGTCCTAGCCTATTCTAACTCCTGTGTCACCGAAAACCGACCGTTTGTGGGCATAAAAGAACTCGAAAAGATAAACATTTCCTGTACTAAAATATTCACATTAACGAACATCGAACTGTTTTCCTGGAGTTTTCTTGCGCTCTTTCTAAAGAAAGTATTTGTTATTGCCATTTATATGTTTACAAATCACCGGCAACGGTGTGTGTAAACCTCAAGTAGTTTCAAAATGTCTGCTGAGCGCTACCCAAGCCGGAACTCTCAGCGGTTTGCAACGTTGACCATAGGTGCTGCCGTAGTTAATGCGTATTGCTCCGTGGAAGTATTAGGCTGAAGTATTAAGAGTACATATTGAAAGCTGTCAAGGAATAATTCTCTAAACATGCATACAATCAGCCCATTTTAAGGTTTAATAGATTCCACAGCACGGCCTGTTTCTCCGGGTAACTGGGTATTATTCAATTTACGTTTTAAGTTGTTTATATTCTTCTTAACACACATTTCAAATCACATCGATCGCTATCAGGTAGGCTCTTACCACATTCTCCGCCTCATTTTCGAAAGGAGAAAGGAAGTAGGTCCAACAAGTAAGTGGGAAGTGAGAGACTGCGAACTAGGTAACGTGTATGTATTGCAGCCAACTGCTGTAGATGTGAAGGGGACTAAACAAACATTTTATGGTGGGATCATCAATGGTCACTCTACAGGTACGTCTCCATCAGTACCTTTTTTACTACTTGTTTAATGTCGCTGTAATACATCGAAGGTTTTCGGCGAAGGGACGAAGGGAACGATTCGGAAAGTAGCGGTCGTGGTTTTACGTAAGGCACAGCCCCAGAATTTGCCTGGTGGTGAAAATGAGAAGCCACAGAAAACCATCTTCAGTGCTGCTGATGGTGGGGTTCGAACCCACTATCTCCCGAATGCAAACTCACAGCTATGCGATGCTAACCGCACGGCCAACTCAGTCCGTTCAATCAGCATCGATTGTCCATTATATAAATCAGAGATGCCAAACCCATGAATGAATCCGTAAGTTCAATACCTCCAAAGCTTATTCCTAATTTGACTGAGGACCGAGCTCGATAGTTGCAGTCGCTTTTGTGCAGCCAGTATCCAGTATTCGGGAGATAGTAGGTTCGAATCCCACTGTCGGCAGCACTGAAGAGGGTTTTCCGTGTTTTCCCATTTTCACACCAGGCAAATGCTGGGGCTGTACCTTAATTAAGGCCACGGCCGCTTCCTTACCACTCCTAGCCCTTCCCTGTCCCATCGTCGCCATAAGACCTATCAATGTCGGTGCGACGTAAAGCAAGTAGCAAAAAAAAAAAAAAAAAAAAAAATATGAGTGAGGAAAAATGTCCGGCTGACACAACATTTGGTTATTTAAAAACTTGGTGTTACCATTACCTTTGTATTTCGGTACCTCCTTAGTGATCTGAGATGCATATTTATTTTACACGCTGATATGCATTCAGCTGAAGTATTCAGAGGACAAACCAATGAATTTCTTCCATAGTGGGACGCAAAATTAGCAATGGAGTGCGTAAGGTGCTATTGAACCTAGATTCCTTGTTGTCAAACTAAGCGAACCGAGAGGATTCACCGTGCTGACCACACGGCACCTCAAATTCTGCAGACCTCCGTGCTGAGCAGCGGTCGCCTGGTAGGCCATGGGGTGTAGTTTGGTACCAATAGTTTATAGCATCATATCCAAAGGACAGAATGTCCTTCATTACGTTGAATGTCCGGCTCCATGGCTAAATGGTTAGCGTGCTGGCCTTTGGCCACAGGGGTCCCGGGTTCGATTCCCGGTAGGGTCGGGAATTTTAACCATCATTGGTTAATTTCGCTGGCACGAGGGCTGGGTGTATGTGTCGTCTTCATCATCATTTCATCTTCATCACGACGCGCAGGTCACCTACGGGTGTCAAATCAAAACGACCTGCACCTGGCGAGCCGAACATGTCCTCGGACACTCCCGGCACTAAAAGCCATACGCCATTTCATTTCATTACGTTGAATACCATATTCAGTCTTGATGTCTAACCATACACTGAATCCATTAGTTTAATGTTTAGTTTAATTAGTCTAATTAGTTTAAGCCATTAGTATAGTTAATTCCACTACTCCTACATCTGCCCTGCGTACTGCAATATTCTACTGTTTTATTCTACAGTAGATCTTCATAATATTGCACTTTGCTTACTCACATGACAAACATGAATATTATTTGAAGGTTTGCAATATATTTCAAGAATATTTTAATACTCCAAGGAATATGGATTAATTATTTTATACACCCGAATGGGGTGCATTCAAGAAGGTTACACGAGATTATCTGGATAGTCTGTCCCAGATACGTCTTTGTATTTCTCGCAAGATTTACTATTATTTACAATGTGCTCTACGTCGCACCGACACAGATAGGTCTTATGGCGACGATGGGATAGGAAACGATCCTGGCGTTAATTAAGGTACATCCCAAGCATTTGCCTGGTGTAAAAATGGGGAACCAAGGGAAACCATCTTCAGGGCTGCGGACACTGGTGTTCGAACCCACTATCTCCCGAATGCAAGTTGATAAATACATGACCCAAACCGCACAGCCACTTGCTATTAAGTAATATGCCGTAGGAGTATTACATAGCTTCTCAAATTACTTTTAATAATTCCAATCGCTTACAATGAAGCTAAAGGCTGCTTGCCGTAATTTACGAGAATATCTCAATGAAATTTCTGAGCGATGGAACTTTTACGTAAATTGTGCATTGCATTTCATTCGTCCTCGATCACTCTCAGTTGGTCAAAGCTCTTATAGCATTTTATATCTGTAATGAATTTCTTCATGGATATGGTACCTTTTCCCTGCATCGCTGGTTTCACTTTATAGAAATAAAAGTGGCAGTGATTTGGCTAAGAGAATGAGAAATCGGCTCGAATTCCGCTACCCCGACATCTGCCCTGCGTATTGCAATGTTCTACTGTTTGGTTCTAAGTCCCACTTGACCCTCGGAATTTGTCCCTGGGGAAGCGCTGCCCCCTTGCGGATACAGAGGGCCGTGCTGTGAGAGGATTACTGAATATAGCCGCGGAGAGCTTTGCGGTATGGTTGTACAGGAGGCGTAAGTTGACTAGGGAACAGAGCGAGTTTCATGCTCAGCTCGTTTTCATTTGGACAGATGGATAATAACAGGGTTGACTCTATAAGTTCTACAGTGTCCTATAACTTAATAATAATAATAATAATACTAATAATAATAATAACAATAACAATAATAATAATAATAATAATAATAATAATAATAATAATAATAATAATAATAATAATAATAATAATGTTATTGGCTTTACGTCCCACTAAATACTTTTACGGTTTTTGGAGACGCCGAGGTGCCGGAATTTAGTCCCCAGTACTTTTACGTGCCAGTCAATCAACCGACACTAGGCTGTCGTATTTGAGCACCTTTTAATATCACCGGACTGAGCTAGCATCGAACCTGCCACGTTGGGGTCAGAAGGCCAGCACCACAACCGTCTGAGACACTCAGGCCGGCCCTGCAGTTTAAATTGAGTAAATGAATCTTAATGATTTTTAATGTAATGTAATCCCACAAATTCTGTAAATTTCGTGTAAATTCCCTGTGCGATTTCCTGTCATTATAATGTTTCACTACTTAAAAGTAATATTTCATTCTCATGTACTTTCTTCTTGTGCATATTTTTATTAATTTCCTTTCGTTACGGTCCATTGATGTTTTCAAATAAATGTAAATTCACACCCTGCTTCCAGTCATTTAACCGGGTAAGAAATGGGATAAATGAAGCCGCCATCTAGTGGCCAAGATAGGAACTTTGCCGGCTGCCGAAGCCTGTCACACTCCTCTGGCACAATGATTACTTGATTAATGATTGAAGGATGAAATGAAATTATACCGGAGAATGTTGCTGGAATTAAAGATGACAGGAAAACCGGAGTACCCGGAGAAAAACCTGTCTCGCCTCCACTTTTTTCAGCATAAATCTCACATGGAGTGACCGGGATTTGAACTACGGAACCCAGCGGTGACAGGCCGGCGCTCTGCCGCCTGAGCAAGAGATGAATGTAATTTTGGTATTCATATACTATTTTACCATTTATTTCGATTTACTGTATGTTTTCAATGATAATTTTATGTAATTTATGTTTTATTTTAATTTACTCTTGCCGGGCTGAGTGGCTCAGACGGTTGAGGCGCTAGACGTCTGACCCCAACTTGGCAGGTTCAATCCTGGCTCAGTCCGGTGGTATTTGAAGGTGCTCAAATACGTCAGCCTCGTGTCAGTAGATTTACTGGCACGTACAAAATCCCCCGCGGGGCTAAATTCCGGCACCTCAGCGTCTCCGTAAACCGTAAAAGTAGTTAGTGGAGTGTAAAGTAAATGACATTAGTAATACTAACTTCCCATTATTAGCTCTTTCGTATCCTATCGGCCCCTAAATCATACCTGAGTTAGTGTGACAAGAGCAAAATAAATAAATAAATAAATAAATAAATAAATAAATAAATAAATAAATAAATAAATAAATAAATAAATAAATAAATATGTTGTATTTTTGTATCTGGTTTTCACGTACTTTCATTATTTTTCTTCATTTATTTTATCAAGTGATTACCGGTCTCGATATCATTTCTTATACTTTATTATCATCTAATTTATGTTTCCTTGTCCGGTTCGGATCCGGTTGATGATCCTCCACTGACGTCTGGGAAGGTCGAATCCTCGTATTCGTTTAGCAGGGTCTTCAAGTTGATGTATATGATTACTGAAGACTGCTTCCACTGGATTGTCCATGAAGTGGTAACTTGAAGGAGGATCTTTCAAAGTTAACTGCTGTGCCCAGCGGTGGTTTCCTTGATTTCAAGCTTTCATGTTCTGTTTGTGCAATATCTTGGTGAATGAGTAGCTCTGGATTCCGTCGAATGTTTTTCCATACATTTAACAGTGCTTCTGATATTCTTAGGGCTGGATGTGGAATATTGCTGAGAACAGATAGCCATAGTGTGATCGTACACCGAATACATCCCATGATTATTCGCATAGGTAGCTTGGTTGAGATGTACATTTATTTTCTTAGTGTTAGCACTATTGATCCAGGTTGGACAGCAGTGTTCAGCAAAATTATACGATAGGGCTAAGGCTGTAGGTCATGTGATGTGATTATTTGCTCCCCATGATGTACCAGTAAGTTTTGTAGAATACTATTTCTAGTTTAGGTACGGGTGAAGAGAAGGAATATATTATCAAGTGTTGACATATTGGTAGGTTGACTGACAGAAGTAACGAGCAGCTAAATATAACTACCGTAGTTCATCTAGTCATCTCCATAGTGAGTTAGTTGCAGCATGTATGTTGATATCGCTCAAAAAGACCAAAATGATGAATAACTGAATGAAGGAAGGAAAGAAGGAGGGAAGTTTTTTTTTTTTTTTGCTAGGGGCTTTACGTCGCACCGACACAGATAGGTCTTATGGCAACGACGGGATAGGAAAGGCCTAGGAGTTGGAAGGAAGCGGCCGTGGCCTTATAAGGTACAGCCCCAGCATTTGCCTGGTGTGAAAATGGGAAACCACGGAAAACCATCTTCAGGGCTGCCGATAGTGGGATTCGAACCTACTATCTCCCGGATGCAAGCTCACAGCCGCGCGCCTCTACGCGCGCGGCCAACTCGCCCGGTAAGGAGGGAAGTAAGAAAGAAGGAGGGTATAAACGAATGAACGAAGGGAGGGACGAACGATCGGAAGGAAGGAAAGAAGGAAGGGAAGAATGAATGGATGACCGAAGGAATAATGAGAGGACGAAAGGAAGGAAGGAAGGAAGGAAGGAAGGAAGGAAGGAAGGAAGGAAGGGAAGGAAGATGTTTATTTAATTTTTACAATTTGCTTTATGTCGCACCGACAAAGGTCTTATGGCGATGATGGCATAGGAAAATACTAGAAATGGGGAGGAAGTTATCATGGCCTTATTTAGGCTACAGTCCCAGAATTTGCCTGGTGTGAAAATGGGAAACAACGGAAAAACATCTTTAGAAGAGAAGGAACGAATGAGGAAAAGAGGAAGGAAGATAAAAAGGAATGAAGGATGGAAAGAAAGACTGAAGAAAGAAAGAAAATAAGGAAGACAGGAATACAGGAAGAGAAGGAAAGAAATAAGGAAGTCAGGAATACAGGAATAAAGAATGGAAGGAAGAAGAGAAGGAAAGAAATACGGAAGTCGTTGAGTGGTGGGAATAGGCGGCCGCAGATGAACCCGGGCCGTTTAAATGTCACATGGAGTAGAGGGTGGTGACCGTACGGCGACAAGATCGCTCTCTGTGCCAGATCAATACAGCCTCCGAGCATCATTAAGAGCACACTGGCCTCAAATACAAGTAAACCAGCTGAACTTAAGGAGAATATGAAACTCGCTAATTACAATTACCATGTACAACTACAGTATACGTATTTTTTAATTCATGTACATTTGACCACACATTCAGAATTAATTTAAGTGAGAGGGCTTGATTCCGGCATGTAGCAGCTGATGGTTATTTCCAAGTTTAAAGAACCACCGTACATATTTGGGCGTGGGAGTATTCTGTAAAGATAAGGGAGCCTTTCATAATGACATTGAACTTCTACCCTCAGTGTGAACTTTCCCTGTGATTATCCATGCTCCCTCCTGTTGAATATTATGTAACCACCTCACCTTAAGCTACTGGACCAATTATCGAGTTTATTGTTTAGATAAGAACAAAGAAACACAAAATGGGGGTACGAACATGATACTGAACGAGTTGTCCGACTCATTGGCTGAATGGTCAGCGTACTGGCCTTTGGTTCAGAGGGTCCCGGCTTCAATTCCCGGCTGGGTCGGGAATTTTAACCTTAATTGGTTAATTCCATTGACTCGGGAGCTGCGTGTGTGTGTGGCGTATTCAGCATTAGAATCAGCCTAGGTTGGGCCCTCATCTTCACAGAAATGCACGTCGCCTAATAGGCCGTCTACGAGAAAAAGACCTGCACCAGGCCCCTCCGGAGGCCATACGCCATTATTATTACTGAACGAGTTGTACATGCGGTTAGGGTCGCGCTACTCTCGGCTTGCATTCTGGAGACAGTGGGCTCGAGCTGCACTGCCGGCAGCCCTGAGTACGGTTTTCCGTGGTTGCCCATTTTTACAAAAGGCAAATGTGGGACTGAACCTTACTTAAGGCCACGGCCGCTTCCTTCCCATTCCCAGCCCTTTCCTGTCCCATCGTCGCAAGACGTTTCTGTGCCGGCGCGACGAAATGCAAATTGTGATGTACGGTATGAATATTATGTAACCACCTCACCTTAAGCTACTGGACCAATTATCGAGTTTATTGTTTAGATAAGAACAAAGAAACACAAAATGGGAGTACGAACATGATACTTTCTCGCAAAGTGCGTTCGCTCTCTCGCTTAATTGTGACGTATGTTTGCTACATAAGCTGCCCGCATCTACGTCACGCCAGTCCGGCCGCACTGGACTAGCCTCAACTGGCGCCCAGCTGAGCACCCCTGGTGTAGATGATTCAACATTCGACTCTTGTTCTCATGTTCCGAGATTATAAACTCACCTCTGATCTTCCTTCGTCAACATATGTTCCCTGCGAATCCCATTATTAATAAGTTCGAGCAAAAAGGTTTCTTCCTTTACCAGTTTGTTAGTGTAGATCAGAGGTGCTTACGCTGGGCATTCTGTCCTGCGGGCGCGCAGCACTGTAAGGGGGCGGACTGGCAGGCGATGAGCGCAGCGTATGTTATACAGCCAGTGACGTTGGCTACGTTACAGGCCGTGAATGTTGGGTGAAGTTCTCCCAGTCACTCTCAATCACTGCTGCGATACCCAGTTTGAAATGGAGCCAGAAAATAACGAAAGAAAGAGAGCAGAAATCCAAGTCATTTTCAATTTACGTTGTAAGAAATAAATTATTATGTTCATTGCAGTTTATGTATTTAGAACAGATACAATAAAGAGTTAGGCCTACAATCTCAACTATTTTTATAATGTACATAATGAATTACTATATTTACTATTACAGTTTAAGAAGTGCTTTAGAAACAGTTCTAACACGAGGGTGAGTCAATAAATAAGTCGCAAAACATAATTGAGGCAAAAATAATCACAGTAACTTCCTGATATTTATTTCCCTTTTCCACAAATTCACCCTGTACATTCAGGCACTTATCCTATCCCTTTACAAGTCCTTGAAAGCCAGCAGCAAAGTCCTTTGGTTGCTGTCGCAGCCAACGTGTAACCTCATAGATTACGGCATCATCTGTATCAAAATGACGACTACCCAAATGATTTTTTAGGGGTCCAAAGTGATGAAAATCACTGGGGGGGGGGGGGAGTCAGGACTGTTCGGTGGATGTTCCAAGCGTTCTCCGCAGGACAACCAGGACGCTCCCCATCTCTGATGTTTTCCTTCCATGGTTAAACTTCTGGATCCAATTGAATACAGCTTTCCTTGAGAAACAGTTTTCACCATAGACGGGATGCATTTCGCGATGTACTTCTTCTGTTGACAGTCCTGTGGCCCACAAAAAACGCACAAATGCACGCTGTTCTTCTCGTGTACAGTCAAGCAACACATGTGCCATCGTGCACTAACAGCCTCTGACTGACTGAGTGCCTGCGAGATGTCGTACGACAAGCATACATATGCTGACATCTGCTGGCAAAACTTGCGCGCGTAGTTTCTAATGGTATAAGGCACACACATGTTTGCGATTTATTTACTGGCTCACCCTCGTGTAATACCAGCCGTGGATTGTATTTGTTTGGGTTTAAATTACCTGATAAACTCACCAGCAATCCAATCATGTTTACCGGGAATAAAATCAATGAGGTTATTTATCTGAAGGCATATTGTACGTCTACATGGTAGATATATTTACGTTGTTGTACATTAAACTTGATAGTAAAGAACGATGTCCTCACTCGTGATGAAATTCCATCTCGCCATTTAGGGCTAGCTGTTATCACCGGACGCCTGTTAAATTTTCAAAATTATTTTCAGAAATTCTAAGAACAGGAAAAGCCACACAGTACTACAACACTGTGCAGATTAATTGATCATTATGTAATGAATAAAAGGCATTTTACTTTTCTAATGAAGATACTTTTATTCCCATCCAAGAAATTGTAAATCGTAGCTTGTACGCTTAAACCTGTACCTTTGTAGTCTGTAACACGAAAATTATAACATGTCAGTTTTCTTTGAATGAATAAACATAATAAAATAAAACTGACTGTTTATATGGAGTGCAGTATAAAACAGACCGGAATATCTTGAAAAGGTCAGTGTGGTTTTTTTTGCGATTATAGAGCTTTATTTTAAATAATTTATCCCAATCAGCATTTGGTTGAATAGGGGAGGAGAGCTTCATAATCACAATCGAACGTCAATGCTCCCTCACTTTCTCGCAAAGTGCGTTCGCTCTCTCGCTTAATTGTGACGTATGTTTGCTACATAAGCTGCCCGCATCTACGTCACGCCAGTCCGGCCGCACTGGACTAGCCTCAACTGGCTCCCAGCTGAGCACCCCTGGTGTAGGTGATTCAACATTCGACTCTTGTTCTCATGTTCCGAGATTATAAACTTCGTACAGTAACCTGGCATTGAAAAGTGCTTACACTTGAGAGACCCATATCGGTTGATTTACTGCAGCGTGACGGATCCTGTATTCAGTCTCTGTTTACAGACCTATATCCTATACCCGGATGTCAATGAAGCGGTGAACAGGTAAAATATAGGATTAAGTAGTCTTACCGTTTCATCTCTCATAAAGCCAGAAGGCTTTATTACAAAATTTGTCTGCCAAGTCCATTGAAACGTACACATGCTTGGATTGATGAGTGTAACTTGTTTTACAGTTTTGACCGGGTTGTCCGACGTAGTATTTAGAGCATTCACTACATTATAAGTCTTCAAACATCAAGTAAGTCATATATATATATATATATGCGTGCAAGATATTGTTTCTGGACTGAATTCTCCACATTAGTCCCGAGAACCAACTTTCAAAATTCTAGAACGATATTAAATATAAACAATACCGGTACGCTCTGTGTTTTAAGTTGGGCTGAGTGACACAGATGGTAGAGCTCTGTTATTCTGAGACCAAGTTCTCGTATTCGACCCTGCTCAATCTGATAGTATTTGAAAGTGCTGAAATATGTTTGTGTTGGTAGATTTACCAGCACGTGAAATGATTTATGCCGAACAAAATTGCAGCACATTGGAATCTCCGAAATCCGTAAGGGTTGTTAGTAGGCTGCAAATACCATATTATTATTATTCTTATTTTTATTATTATTATTATTATTATTATTATTATTATTATTACTATTATTAGTACTATTATTATTAGTATTATTATCCCGACTCTAATGGTCAGCATTGAGGCCTTCGTTTCAGAGGGACCTGGGTTCGATTCACGGATCGAGGATTTTAATTGCGTCTGATTAATTCTTCGGGCTTGGGACTGGGTGTTTGTGTTTGTCCCAAAACTCTCCTCTTCATATTCAGACAACACACCAAACTACCACCCACCACAGAAACGTACAATAATGATTACATCCGTCCAAATAGGATTGGCGTCGGGAAGGGCATGGCTGTAAAGCACGATCAGATCCATACGTGTGATAGAGTTAGTACCCGCGACCCCATAGGTGTGGGGAAAAAGCGGTAGATTACTATTATTATTGTTATTATTACATCAAAGCACTAACATTCTACATGACGTATTAATTCAAATCATATGTACCATATTACAATGAGTACATTATACAAAATTGTCATTTTATCAATGGTAATAGGAACAAAGGGTCAAAATAATGTTCCTGTCTCGGTCGTCGGTTACTGAAGACGACCGTTCAAAATCGGTTTGAAGCACTTCAACACGGTTTCGTAGATGATGTTGCCAGGGGCAATAGGTTTCTAAGATGCTGATCAGTGAGTGTTGATCGATACTTGCTTTCCACCAAGTCATAATAGAGAAAGCTTTTATTTCACATATTTATATCGACCCAGTCCATCAGCAGCATTTTCCATTGAAACAGTGGTGAAGGTGCCACAATTCATGTTCTCATCCTATGGAAAGAACACCAACATTGAATTCATATCGTAATGGAAATTGTTACCGGAAAAGCAGGATTTACAGTTACGACGTTGTGTGAAATGTTACCGTGAAGTCACAATAGATGTCATGTTTTCTATGCGGATAGTAGCAAATTTCAAAGCCGAGGGCAAACTGTTTATTTAAAACCAGCAGTTCCGACCACACCTCAGGCAGGAAGCACTTGTTGAGAGTGCGAGAGTCAACACCACCCTGCTTGTTGTTTACCGTGCTGCTCAAACTCTACAAAAGTCAACTGAATGAGCTCAGGTGGAGCGACGTCGAGCTTTTGTGAGTAAGAGTGCAGCTGAACGACCGACTGAGGTAACACATCCCCTACATACCGTCTGCCCTTTAGCATGCTGCACAATATTGCTTAACCGAAACTTCAAAAGGGAGTCAATTTTGCTTTAATAGTTACGTAATTCAAGGTCTATAACAGGGGTGGTAAACTGGCAGTACTCAGCGTGCCACTTTCTATGCTCACAGTAATGAAAGAGCCACTCCACCCTATCGCAACCCCCCACCACCCCCCTCCTCCCACCAGTCAGAGATGCTAGAAGACGTTCATATTGAGAGTTTCCAGTTATTTCTGTGTGATTAAGGTAAACAGTTTGCAAAAAAAAAGCTAGTACTATTAATGATTCCTACACTTTTAATTTTGTGAAACAATATCTATTGGTTAAGGTTGTATTTGTCCTCGTGGCAGCCAGCAAGTGCCGTTGGAAGGTATCGAATATATAAAGTATAATTGTGTAAAAATAAAATTTTTTCGAGAAATAATGTCCTAAATATACCTTCAAAAATAATATATTCCACTCTGGGAGAACTAACGTGAAACAAATCAGGCTTATTTATTAGTGAGGTGTTTGGATGTCTTTTTTGTTCATCAGTTATTCAATGTGGGATTCGTAAATGATGTTACCAGAAGAAGTAAGTTTAGAAGATGCTGATCAGTGGGTGCTGATCGATACTTGCTTTTCATCAAGCTCTTTAGAGGGAAAGTTTCCTTTTACACATTCATGTCAAACCAGATCTTCAGCATTATCGCAAGATCATATCACACTTCACTGGAAAATATAAGAGAGTAAGACATTGGTTCAAGGTGAGCCCTACTGTTCAGAACGCTCTGGGTTCGATTCGTGATGGGGTCGGGGATTTTAATCCCTTGTGGTTAATTCCTATGATTCGAAGACTGGGTGTTTGTGTTTGTCCCAGTATTCTTCTCTTAATATTCATACAACGCACCGTACTACCAACTGACACAGAAACACGAAATAATGAATACTTAGGGTCGCGGTCAGGAAGGGCATCCCGCCATAAAGCAGGAGAAAATCCACATGTGCTACACAGTCCGCACATGAAACCGCACTAGGATGTTGGATAAGTGATGGAAAAGGAACTTTCACACTATAACCCCTCAATGGGGGTATATGCATATATGAATATATTTATTCATAAATCCAGCCAAGGGAAATCCAAAGTATCGGTGACACCGAGTGCTTACAAACAGTAGGGAATAAATTTACGCGATGAAAAAAATGCCAAATTGAGAATTGAGGCCGTGGTAAAAAGGGTTCTTCAAATAAACATTCCAGAATAAACACAGATAGCGCAGTGGAAACGATGCTAGATAATATTCAAAAAAAAAACTAAAAGAAAATGGCAGGAGAAATAAGGGACAGGTGAAAATAGAAGAGAAACCAAGACAAAATTTGGAAATATACATATATTAGAAAAATCAAATCAAACTCTTACAATATTAGAAGAATAGAAGTCAGTACGAATACGGAATTTTCCCAACCAGAATTAATACAAATAGTTACATCAAGAGTAAAATATTCAAGAAAATGAAAGCAAATAAGAGAAGGGGCCAGGAAAGGAAAGGGATGGACAAAAAGGGGATGAATACAGTTTAAAGAAAAATGTTGAACAACGAGAATAAGAAAGAATGTTCGCAGTTACCAGATTGAAGTATACCAACATGAAGTCTACAAAGCAAAGTCTAATGTCATGTGAAAGTTGCCACCTCTTCAATTAACACCCGAAATAGGCACAAATAAAGATTGTCCAACTGGCTTAAGTCACTGTATACAATAATGAAACAGTCTCCAAGTGTACCAAAACATACATGGTGAAGCATTAACCACAAGTGTGTATAGGAGTCGCAGAGTTGCGGATATACCACACGCACATTTTGAAAGCAAACAGTCACTGGATAGTCAATAGAGGCTTTGAAATTGAAAATGCAAGTAAAATCTCGGCCTGGAAATGCACTGCTCCCAGTCAAAATTTGCAAATAAAATAGCTCCAAATGCAACACAGCATTATTTACAATAAGGACATTTTTAGTTTGTCATACCTCATCTTGAACCAAGTAGTTCTGCCCAAAAATGGAGAGTCCAGGGCACATGTAGCTAGAGACGGAGATGATGTTAAAGGTTCCTCCCTCCACACAGGCCAAAGTCCATCTCAACACATTCAGAGGAAGGCCGGGTATTTATAGTGTGGAATAATGAGACATATGTCTGGAATATTCCAGAAGTTAGTGGAGCATGCGTGACAAAGCGGACGATGTCACATGACGTCAGGCAGCGAAAGGGAGGTTAGTTTATCGTCGATCGGAAAGGTGGATAAGGCAGAGTTCGTGCAGGGTATGATGTGTGCAAATCCACATAAGTATATAAATTCCAGTTGAAGAGAAAATGTGGTGTGTATCCAGATGAAGGTAAGTCCATATTAATTGTAGAAAAAGGTTATGTGCGTGGCGAGGTTGATAACAGTAGTTGCCGGTGAGGTGAAGAGTCCGTTACATCATCCGCCGGGCACCAGAAAAAAATCCAAAGGATTTTTTTTTTGTAGTTGTTGAAGCAGCTGGAGATAAGTGAAGACGGCTGGTGGAAGACGAGAAGCGGAAGATACAGTTGAATGGCGACGGCGAGGCGGCCCCAGGAACAGCAATGGAGGGCCCTTCCAAGAGCTGGAGCGGGGGTCGATAGCAGCCGCAACGGTATATCAAAGAGAAAAAATACTGCAAAACAAAACAAGAGGCGGCAGAAAAATGTCCAAACACAATAAACATGCCTAAATAGAGAAATAGAAAATAGAAAAAGGTAGAGGAGGAAAGGAAACAAGAAAAGGGCTAACGCGTTAGCAAAGGGAAAGGGTAAGGAGAAAAGGGTAGTGATGAATTAACATAGAAATATAAATATAAATATCACAAATGACAAGAAAATTTAAAGAATTTAAGAACAATTACAAAAGAGAAAAATAAAATGGTTGGGAAGTTGTATGTACACTCCCATTACAACCTGTGCCAATTGGCTGGGAGGGAGACTGGAGAAACCTGTGTGGAGGGAGAAAAAAAAGGAAATTCCATAAAGGGAAAGAAAAGAATGGGGGGATGAGGCAGACAAACAAAGAAAAAGAAAGGAACAAAAAAAATAAATAACACTGGGAGCAATAGACATTACCAGACCAGATGGAGAATAGAGAGAAAAAAAAAAGCAGAAAGAAGAGGAGGTAATAACAAGAAAAGAAAAACACAGGGCAAAAGAAAAGAAAATCAAGATATGAAAGTTTTCAAGAATGAAAGCGCTTGAGCTGATTTAGATGAAGTTTTTTAGTATCAAACAAATCAGTAGTAGATTGCAAATATACAGTGACAGGAGTAGGGAAAGACAAAATACGGTATGGTCCAAGCCATCGAGGAGCAAGTTTGGCAGAAGTGGCATTAATTGCCGAGCTGTGTGGATGAATAGCAACGAGGACTAAATCACCAATTTTAAAAGTGGATGGCTTATGACGAGCATTATAAGCTTTTTTGTGGACCTGTTGAGCTTTTAACAATTGATCAAAGGCGTCTTTCCAGAGTGATGAAGAGGATGGCTGATCAGAAGATTCAAGGAGGTTGTGCAGATCCCAGGTTAGAGAAAGAGGAGTTTGAAGATCACGACCAAGAAAAAGCTTAGCCGGAGTCTGAGCAGTAGAACTATTGATACTAGAGTTAAAGGCTAACGCCAAAGAAGAAAGATGAGAATCCCAGTCTTTCTGGAAAGAACTATGAAATATAGATAAAGCAACTTTGAGATTACGGTGATACCTTTCCACGGTGTTGGACTGAGGGTGGTAGGGAGAAGTCAAGATACGCTTGATACCCAGCTGAAAGCACATATTAAAAAAAACACTTGAAGTAAAAATAGAAGCATTATCAGAAACGATATTAGCAGGCAAACCGGTAATAGGAAAGATTTGTTCAGTGAGTAAATTAATGATGATCTTAGTAGAGAATATCCGTAAGGGTCGAAGGACTAGAAATTTTGAGAAGGCATCCAACAAGGTAAAAATGTACAAGTTGCCACGAGAAGAACGAACTATGGGTCCAACTAGATCAATGAAAAAGGTTTGGGCAGGATGAGTGGGTGGCAGGGCAGAATGAAGACCAGCAGACTTTATGTTTAAAGGTTTAGATGTTTGACACAATTCACAAGTTTGAACAAAGGTGCGAATAGATTTGCGCATTTGAGGCCAAAAGAAAAGAGAGGCAATACGGTTGTACGTTTTAGTGATGCCTAGATGCCCGCCCACAGGGGAGGAATGATAATATTGTAAAATCATGGGTTGAAGAGCCTGAGGAAGCACCACTTTAGGAGAAGCTTTCTTAGTGGGTTTGTAAACCAAGAGATCTTTAAAAATAGTAAAGGGACCCTGATAAGAGGGATCAGAGATGGATTGTTTGAGTTGGATGCAGAACTGATCGGTGAGCTGATGCGACTGACAGGATTGAAAGGAAAGAGGAAAGTCTGTTAACGAAAGAACCGCATGAATGGAGGAAGATGAAGGCATCATAGAAAGATTCGGGGGTAAATCGTCAGTAGTACTTGACTGAGGAGTGGAAGTGTCAAATAAGCGACTAAGAGCGTCAGCTACAGAATTCTCAGTGCTAGAAATAAATTTAAGGGAAAACTTAAATCTGGACAATCGCATGAGCCAACGGCCAGTTCTACCAATTTTAGGTGCGTTATGTAACAACCATGAGAGAGCCTGATTATCTGTCTTGACAAGAAATTCTTTATGTTCCAAATACTCTGCAAAGTGTTCAATGGAATTTAATAAAGCCAAGGCTTCACGCTCGAAGATAGAATATTTTCTCTCAGTAGGAGAAAGAAGTCGACTGAAATAGGCGATAGGTAGAGGAACATCATTAACAACCTGAGTTAGAACACCAGCCACAGCAAGATTGGAAGCATCAGTATGTATTTCAAAAGGTAGGGAGAAATCAGGAAATTGAAGAATGGGAGCATGCATCAAAAGAGACTTAAGCTGAAGAAAGGCGTCCTGTTGAGATTGAGTCCAAATGAAAGGGACGTTTTTACGTTTCAGATAATTGAGAGGCTCAGCAATGTGAGAAAAGTTAGGAATGAACCGGTGGTAGAAAGAAACCATGCCTAAAAAGGTGCGTGTTTGTTTGAGATTTTTGGGAGGTGGAATATTAGAGATAGCCGAAGTACGTTCGGGATCGACAGCTACTCCCTGAGATGACACAATGTGACCTAAGAACTTTATAGAAGTTTGAGCTAGAGAAATTTTAGAGGGGTTAACTGTCAGACCAATAGAACGTAGCCTGGAAAGAACTTGGTGTAGATGCGACATGTGGGACTCAAAATCTGGGCTAAAGATTAAAAGGTCATCAATATAAGGATAGAGAAATTTGTACTTGAAATCTGAGAATAAGGAATCCACTAATCTCTGCATGATTTGTGACCCCAAGTTCAATCCAAAAGGAACTTTTGTGAACTGAAAGAGGCCATTTGGGGTGATGAAAGCAGTAAGGCGACTGCTCCGAGAGTCCAAGGGGATTTGGTAGTAAGCAGAATTGAGATCTAAAAGAGAAAAATATTTAGCTTTAGAAAAAAAGTGGAAAGCGTTTTGCATTTTAGGAATAGGATAGGAGTCATAGAGGATTTTGGAGTTTAATTTACGGTAATCAACTACCAGGCGCGAAGAACCATCAGGCTTGTCGACAAGAAAGGCCGGAGAGGCATAATTGGAAGAAGATGGGACAATGGTACCATCCAGAAGCATTTTGTCAATAATGTCATCCATTTTGGCCATCCGAGGAGGGCTAAGATGGTAAGGAGACGAACGAACAGGTGTTTCATCAAGTAAATCAATGTGAGCCTGATAATTAACAACGGAGCCTAAAGTATCTGTGATAACATCGGCAAATTCAGATTTCAAGGCCTCAATTGCATCTAGTTGGGGAGCAGTGGCATAAATATGCTGATGACTGAATACATGGTTCATAGGGAAATCGAGGGGGTCTACCAAAGGGATTTGAACATGCGGATTGAAAAAGAAAGAGATAGAGGCCATAGCAGTATTATAAATAAGGCCAGTATGAGCAAAAAAATCATATCCCAGAATAACAGGAAGTGAACAATTATTAACCACTTGAAATTCAAACGGCCAAGAAAATTGGGAAATTTTAACATTAAGTTTTAGGTGACCCATGATTTCAAGAGTGTGCTGAGATATGGAATGACATCTGATGGTAGAAGGGCGCAATTGAAGATGCGGATGCGTTTGTAAAAGTTGCTGAAAAAAGGAAAAACTGATGAGGGAAATTGCAGAACCTGAGTCTAAGAAGGCTAAGGAGGGAATGTTATGTAACTGTACAAGAGTATACGACTGTGATTTAGTAGCAGGCGAGAAAGTTGAGGAAACATAAGGCAGATTTTTCCCAAGAGGTCGTGAGCTGCCTACTGACGACGGGAATTGAAGTTTCCCAAGGTAGAATTGGTACAATTTCGTGCGAGGTGCCCCATAGCCTGACACCGATAACAGCGAAGGCGAGAAATATCACTCTGAGAAGGTGAACGAGTGGTAGAAGGCATGCGAGTTGTTGATGTGTTAAACTGGGGAGGTGGGGTAGACGAATAATAAGAAAAATTGCTACGGGTATTTAGAATATCTAGTTGAGCAATGTGGTAAAGCTGAGGAATAGTAGTGGGTGGCGTAAAGGGATTGATGATTTGGCGGAAAGCTGGAGAGGCATAAAATCGAATAAGAGAAATAATTTCCTGGGGATGTTGAGCAATAGCTAACACATCAGAATAGCCGATAATGGAGTCAAGATAATCGTAAGCTGATTCCTCTGGACGTTGATGACGTCTGATATATTTGTTACTCAGCTGTTGTCTAATTTCATAAGGCAGAAAATAAGTATGTAAAACCGAGCGAAAATGAGCCCAATCATGAGAAGACTTCATATACTGGAGCCAAAAATTACTAAGATGACCAGAGGTTTTTGGATAAAGCAACGAAAGCAATTGGGAAAATGGAGCCAAGTCCGTCTGTAGAAATTTGCGAACTAAAAAAAGCCACTGTGTCAAAGTATCAGGATCAGTAGACTGAATGAGGGGTACCTGATCGAGACATTTAGTCAAAATATGGAAATTAAGTGGTTGATGTGAAGAAGGTGTGTGATGATATGGAGATTCATAAAAATATTGCTGAGAAGGGGATGGTGGTGGAGTGCGCAAATCGGGAGAATAATGCTGTGCTGGTTGAGTTTTATGGGGAGAAGGCGGAGGTGCTTGATTAAGTGGAAGTTTGGATTCGGCAGTAAAAAGAGAAAGATCAGGATAGAGAGGAGTGTTAGGTTGAGGCGGGGTTGGTAAAGGTTCAGAGGATGAACTAGAAGAAACAGTAGTAGTAAGAGTACTAGACGTGGAAGTAAGATCAGAATTACAAGGGAGAAAAGGATTATAAGACATATTAGTAAAAAATTGAAATGGGGATCAAACGAAATGTCTGAAGTGTCTGAAGTATAAGGAGAAAAATTATCAGAAAAATAAGCCATGTTGAAAGAGATGACAAAAAGAAAAGCAAAGTCTAGCGAGGAAAACCACTAAACCTCAGAAGAAAGAAACAAAAGAACTAAGGCAGTAACAGGGTGAAGATTTAGAGTGGTAGTAAACTGCGACTTTATACTCTGCTACCATGTGTATCACCCCTCAATGGGGGTATATGCATATATGAATATATTTATTCATAAATCCAGCCAAGGGAAATCCAAAGTATCGGTGACACCGAGTGCTTACAAACAGTAGGGAATAAATTTACGCGATGAAAAAAATGCCAAATTGAGAATTGAGGCCGTGGTAAAAAGGGTTCTTCAAATAAACATTCCAGAATAAACACAGATAGCGCAGTGGAAACGATGCTAGATAATATTCAAAAAAAACTAAAAGAAAATGGCAGGAGAAATAAGGGACAGGTGAAAATAGAAGAGAAACCAAGACAAAATTTGGAAATATACATATATTAGAAAAATCAAATCAAACTCTTACAATATTAGAAGAATAGAAGTCAGTACGAATACGGAATTTTCCCAACCAGAATTAATACAAATAGTTACATCAAGAGTAAAATATTCAAGAAAATGAAAGCAAATAAGAGAAGGGGCCAGGAAAGGAAAGGGATGGACAAAAAGGGGATGAATACAGTTTAAAGAAAAATGTTGAACAACGAGAATAAGAAAGAATGTTCGCAGTTACCAGATTGAAGTATACCAACATGAAGTCTACAAAGCAAAGTCTAATGTCATGTGAAAGTTGCCACCTCTTCAATTAACACCCGAAATAGGCACAAATAAAGATTGTCCAACTGGCTTAAGTCACTGTATACAATAATGAAACAGTCTCCAAGTGTACCAAAACATACATGGTGAAGCATTAACCACAAGTGTGTATAGGAGTCGCAGAGTTGCGGATATATCACACGCACATTTTGAAAGCAAACAGTCACTGGATAGTCAATAGAGGCTTTGAAATTGAAAATGCAAGTAAAATCTCGGCCTGGAAATGCACTGCTCCCAGTCAAAATTTGCAAATAAAATAGCTCCAAATGCAACACAGCATTATTTACAATAAGGACATTTTTAGTTTGTCATACCTCATCTTGAACCAAGTAGTTCTGCCCAAAAATGGAGAGTCCAGGGCACATGTAGCTAGAGACGGAGATGATGTTAAAGGTTCCTCCCTCCACACAGGCCAAAGTCCATCTCAACACATTCAGAGGAAGGCCGGGTATTTATAGTGTGGAATAATGAGACATATGTCTGGAATATTCCAGAAGTTAGTGGAGCATGCGTGACAAAGCGGACGATGTCACATGACGTCAGGCAGCGAAAGGGAGGTTAGTTTATCGTCGATCGGAAAGGTGGATAAGGCAGAGTTCGTGCAGGGTATGATGTGTGCAAATCCACATAAGTATATAAATTCCAGTTGAAGAGAAAATGTGGTGTGTATCCAGATGAAGGTAAGTCCATATTAATTGTAGAAAAAGGTTATGTGCGTGGCGAGGTTGATAACAGTAGTTGCCGGTGAGGTGAAGAGTCCGTTACAACACTCATCGGTCTCTTTTTTTATTGGCTGCATAGCTCTTTTTAATGTCTGTATAAAAATGCACGAGCATATTTATAATTCTGTGGAACTGCGATGGAGAACAGAACCAGGGACAAGAAATAAAGTGCATCTTAGAAGTACCAGAAATGAAAGCAAACTTTGGTAAAGGAAAAGAGCACCGCAGGGCAGATTCTGTGTTTTAGAGCTCATTTCATAGGAAAAGTCAGGCTCCATGGCTAAATGGTTAGCGCACTGGCCTTTGGTCACAGGGGTCCCAGGTTCAATTCCCAGCAGGGTCAGGAATTTTAACCATAATTGGTTAATTTACCTGACATGGGGCTTCGTGTATGTGTCGTCTTCATCATCATTTCATCCCCATCACGACGCGCAGGACGCCTATGGGTGTCATATCAAAAGACCTGCACCTGGCGAGGCGAACATGTCCTCGGACACTCCCGGCACTAAAAGCCATACGCCATTTCATTTCACAGTAAGAAATACAGATAAGTAACCATTCTTTCTTAACTATTTGAATAGGACGACATACGATCTTCTACACACATACATAGTCATTACTCATTATAGACTGTTATGTCTTTCCGCGTTCAGTATGCAAGCCTCTGTAAATTTACAAAAATGCTTCCAGAATCCCCTGTTTGTAACTAGCTTTGTGGCCTCGTTCATCCCCGTACCTCTTATTTTTAAATCCTTAGAAACTGCGTCTACGTATCATCGTCTTGGTCTCCCTCTACTTCTCTTATCCTCCATGACAGAGTCTATTATTCTCCTAGGTAACTTATCCTCCTCCATATGACCTAAAAAAAATAAAATATCGGCAAGAGGAATGGAAGGGCGATGAAGATCATAAAACTGAAGGACTCCATAAACCTGACCGTCGGGGCTAGAAGGCATTAAGCGTTGAACAGGTGAAGTCGTATAGGAAAGATGAAAGTGAGGAGCCTGGTAAAAGTAAGTGGCAGTTATGTCAGAATTAGATTGGGACCCAATATTTGCCAAAACACCCTGCCAAATTGTGAGGCCTTCGAGTTCTTCCCTTTTAGAACTTTTTTAAGACAGTCAGGGTATAGCGTACACCTTTACTACCCCCTATAAACAGCAGGCTACAAGGTGAGAAAACTAGGTAAGAGGAACTATTACTCGTATGGCCTCATATACCGCCAACAACGAGGGCATGGAATGCCGAGATTTTAACGTACAATACGTTTCTTTCGGAGGACCTACTTGGTCAAAATTGACACACGGAGAGCGTTTTCAACAGCCGTATAGAGCATGAACTATACCGTGGTCATAGGTGCCATTAACCGCTCTTAAGTATAACTTCAGAATGTGATAAAATAACTTATTTTGGCATAAATATAATAAAAAATGTGTCCTGTAACAAAATGTGTGGAACGATGTTACCTAGCAACAGTTCATTGAGAGGTGCACAGGCCGTGGATCTGTATAAATAGCCATCCATCTGTACTTCACATCACAGTCTGCGTGGTTGCTAGCTAAGATTGCACTACATATTTTATTGAATTGGTTTCCCCAAGGGATATTTAATAAAATTTTATAGTACATTGGAGTACCCGTGCTTTTCCGCAGCATTCGTTACAAATAGATCGGATAACGTGCCTTGATATCAAATTGCTCCATTCGCTGCCCGGGTACACTTTCTGAATGTTTTCTTTTAGGATTTGTATTACCTGTCAGTCATGTGTCAAGTGATGATTTCTACATATTGTCTAGAATGTTGGTACCATACCATCAGCATAGCTTATAGAAATAAGATGTATTTTTTATAGTTTCTCTGACATATGTTGCCACACCATAAACATGCTCATAAGTAGCACCTAGTCAGTCATATCCAGGTATTTTTCCTCTTGAACTAAGTTGAGCTTCGTTTGCAGCATGGGTTTCCTGGATTGCAACAAAATCAAAATCAGCCCTTCGCATTTTTTTCTACTAATGCCTTCAATATTCAACTGACAAACCCTTGCACATTGTCCTAGCTTACTAGAGGGATAGTCCCCAGAAGGACGATTTGTCGACTTACTCATGTTCTGATGTGTTGCGTGATATTTCCCAGGATATCTCGAGGATTGTCTGGTTGTCAGTATTTTGTTTCTCGCTTCTTTGAATGATAAATTAATAAAAATAAGTGATAAGTGTATATATGTGATGTGCACCATGCCAACCATCTTAGAGTTGTCACCAATTAGCCTAGTGAGCCGATAATATGGGTTCAACACTAATCTCGCTCATTTTGGACATTTTTTTATTTTCACCCTTTCTTACCACCATGCCCATGGTGGCTGAACTTTGACTTAAATAGTCGTATAGGTCGATTTCGATTGACTCATTCCCCATTCCACCTCTGCAGAAAGTATTAAGTCATGTGTACTAAGTTTGGTTGAAATTGCAGGTTTGGTTATAGTCGCCATCATTTTTAAAAATTTAGCTCCACCGATATCATTACTTAAATATTGCTCCTTAACTGCGTGCAACCCGTGAAGTATGAATGTGTTGCGTACTAAGGTAAAACTTCGCCTGCAATTATTGGAGTCGTCATAAATAGTAATTTGATTTTACGATTATTCAAAGTTGACTGAACTTAGAGACCTATCAATGCCAGGGGCACGCGGCTGTGTGCTTGCATCCTGGAGATAGTGGGTTCGGATCTCACTGTCCGCAGCCCTGAAGATGGTTTTCCGTGGTTTCCCATTTTCACACCAGGAAAATGCTGGGGCTGTATCTTCATTAAGGCCACGGCCGCTTCCTTCCAACTCCTAGGCCTTTCCCATCGCATCATCGCTATAAGATCTATCTGTGTCCGTGCGACGTAAAGCAACTAGCAATAAGAAAATGAACTACCGGATGGACAGGACAAAGCTGTTATAGTAAACTTTTTAGAATATATAGAGGATTTGTTTATCTAATAGTGCATTTTGAACACTTTTAAAGAAAATAATAATTGCACATTACAATAAAATAATAATAAGACACATTGTATATAGGTATGTAGTATTAGCCTAATAAAACAGTAACGTCCAAGCCTAATCCCCTGGTAGAAAAGAGTGAATAAAGTCCGATAGCAGAACAATATAAGCACATTTTTTGTGTCGTTTCATTCTTATAAAAGGGTGTTCTAGGCATATCGTTTCAATCAAAATGTTCAAAACCTTTTCGACTGTTCTAACATCAACTCCCTTAACCGCGATCGAACACACGATCATGAGTCAGACAGTCTATACTCTATACCAATCCACCGAGGCAACCGTGGTACTATGTTATTAAGAAAGTACTGTTTTCCTACAGTTAAAGCACAAAGATAAATATAGTCTAACACAATTGTGATCGTCCGCCTCTGTGGTGTAGTGGTTAGCGTGATTAGCTTCCACCCCCCGGAAGTCCGGGTTCGATTCCCGGCTCTAACACGAAATTTGAAAAGTGGTACGAGGGCTGGAATGGGGTCCACTCAGCCTCTGGAGGTCAACTAAGTAGAGGTGGGTTCGATTTCCACCTCAGCCATCCTGGATGTGGTTTTCCGTGGTTTCCCCACTTCTCCTCCAGGCAAATGCCGGGATGGTACCTAACTTTAGGCTACTGCCGCTTCCTTCCCTCTTCCTTGCCTGTCCCATCCAATCTTCCCATCCCTCCACAAGGCCCCTGTTCAGCGTAGCAGGTAAGGTCGCCTGGGCGAGGTACTGGTCATTCTCCCCAGTTGTATCCCCGACCCAAAGTCTGAATCTCCAGGACACTTCCCTTGAGGCGGTAGATGTGGGATCCCTCGCTGAGTCCGAGGGAAAAACCGACCCTGGAGGGTAAACAGATTACGAACGAACGAACAATTGTGATCTCTTAATTTTCTTATTCATAGAGTGAAACTGTTTTAGCAATCTTATTTGTTGATCACTCTTTTATGTAGCAAGGGTAAAAAAATTCCTTTGCTTCTACATTTCAATGTAATTAGTAGAAACAATATTTCTAATCTGAACGATGGCGTGAACATTAAAAAGCAGTAGAGGAGGCGAATCATCCTCGCATAAACATTCGCTTAATATGATTGGAATGCCATCATGAAGGGAGTAATTAATTATATATCTAAATGTTGAACTCTGATTTAATGTGGACTTATTACAGCAATGATTTAACCATGAGACCGGAATCACAGGGTGTAAAAATACACATTTACGCAGCTTGTGGGGCAAAAAGAAATTTAAAAAATGTGTTAAGAGGGCCGAGAAATATCGGATGTTACTCACTCTAGTGGTGTGAAATGAATGAACATAACGATTTCACTTGACATTCCCCAACGAAATGTGAAACATACTGAGGAGCCGATTTTGTTACAGGAATTTCATTGGGAATAATAATAAAAGAAGAAGAATCGTGCCGGGTCGAGTAGCTCAAATAGTAGATCACTGGCCTCCTGAGCTCAAATTGGCGGATTTAAATATGGCTCAGTCCGTGGTACGCCGGCCCCATGGTGTAGGGGTAGCGCGCCTGCCCCTCGTCCGGAGGCCCCTGGTTCGATTCCCGGCCAGGTCAGGGATTTTTCTCTCGACCTGAGAGCTGGTTCGAGGTCCACTCAGCCTACGTAATTAGAATTGGGGAGCTATCTGACGGTGAGATGTCAGCCCCGGTCTTGAAAGCCCAGATTAACGGCCGAGAGAATGCATCATGCTGACCACACGGCTCCTCGTAATCTACTGGCCTTCCGGCTGAGCAGCGGTCGCTGGGCAGGTCAAAGCCCTTTCAAGGGCGTTAAGTGCCGTGGAGTTTGTGTTTTTTCAGTTCGGTGGTATTTTGAGGTTCTCGAATACGCCAGCCTTGTGTCGGTAGATTTACTGGTACGCAGAAGAACTCCTGCGGGACAAAATTTCTGTACCTCGGAATCTCTGAAAGCCATAAAGATTGTTGTTTGCACGTACAACCGGTAACATTGCAATTATCATAAGAATCATAAATCATTAATTCTCCATCCAATTATATCCAATTTCAGCGTTCCATTTTACTCCACCAGACGAAACTGGAATTCTATTGGACAACCTATTGCTGATCTTCAATCAATTCTCTCGGGTAAATACTGAATGTGTCACCAGAGTTCATACGGCGTGCGGTGCCGAGTGAATGTTTTATTACCCTTCCTTAAACCCGACCACCCGTGCCGGGTTTGAACTCAGGATCTTAGCAACCAGAGGTCAACCCTCTACCACTGACCCACAGAGTGAGCTTTCATCACTACATAACAGCTGTTGCATTTGGTAAATGTTATAATCTTGCTACATATTTACCAATAGATATCTGCGCTGGCGAGAACAGAACCTCTCCTTTTCTGTTGTTGTTGTTGTTGTTGTTATTGTTGGCACAACGTGATATTCGGTACCTTGATTATAGGCATGGGAACTTTAGTTGACGGTGGTGCTCATTATTTTTTCTGAAGAGGACATCTAAGCAATAATCTCCTGACTTCCAGTTATACGTGGAATACGAACACAGGGACACGAGGTTTAATTGAAAAATTCCAGTTTTCGAACGTCTAGAGCCTTCTTGATACTCTCAGTGACGGTGTGACTCAGTTATCACGCTCCTCTGAGCTGATAAAGGATTAGACTGATTAATGGTTATAAAACCCACCAATAATCACGAATCAATCTATACAGTACATGGCAGTAGTATAACGTTACAAATAGTTATGATGGCGGTGAATATTGTATTATGGGATTGATAATAATGCCTTGTGAACTCCGGTCAGGAAAGGAAAGAATTAAGTCTGACCTTTTTAAGGATGAGTGTACCGGCAATAGAAAGGAAAGGGCCACGATGAGCGTGAAAATGAATGACTAGGCTGCACAAACCTATCACCGTCAGAGTCGGAAAGGAACAAAAGTTGACCAACATGTGTCGGATACAAAAGATGAACTTGTGGAGACGGCACAAGCAACTGGAAACAATTACAGACCCATCTAGAGGTTCCATAGCCTCCAGGCTACGCTCCCGGTCATGAACCTTTAACTCGAATCTTCAGACATGAAACAGTACAGCATATTAATTCAAATATTGAAAGGCTTATCGCCTATTCTAAAAACAACCACTTAATCCTACATCCTCATAAACCACAAAGTATTATGATAGGAAACTCTTCATTATTTCATGTCATAAGCAATATCAATCTTCCTCCAATCATCATTAATGACATTGCTGTACCGCACCTTTAAAATGTTACTAATCCTGGAATCTCCATCAATGAGAATCTGATCTGGAATGACCACGTAGCTAATGTATGTAGGAAGGTTCCTGCAGCTCTGTATCATCTGAAACGTCACAAGAATGCTTTTCCTCAAAACATTAAATAAAAATTAATCAAGATCAATCTAAATGCTGAACAAGCTTCGAGACTTCAACGAGCACAAAACTCATGCATACGATATGCCTTCCAACAGCGACATAACACTCATGTTATACCATAGTTCAGAAGATTGGCATGGCTACGCATAAATAAATGAAGGAATTTCCACCTAATGGCACTTATTTACCAACTGCTCTCGACGGACACTCCTATTTACCCATCTTCTAATTTTCGTTTCCTTTCCTCATTCCATGAACTTAGTACATGTTCTGGTTCCCTACTTGAAATTCCACTAAATCGAACGAATTGCTACAATCATTCCTTTTTAGTTACTGCATCGAGACTCCGGAATGCACTCCCAAGGGACATTCGGGACGTTACTTCCTCTCATAAATTCAAACTTGCCTGCCGAATGTTTTACATGGGAACATGTAACTGAGTCGTGTGAATCATTGTGTGTGTGTTGTGAGAATGGGTTTCCTTTTATCTATTATGCACTTAAGTCATTATTATTATTATTATTATTATTATTATTATTATTATTATTATTATTATTATTATTATTATTAAAGACGAATCTCGCAGTAACTTAGATTTCCCGGCATTTTGCCACATTCTTCACGTGTATTTATTTCTCTATTACTCGAAATTCGGTTACACGAATTTATCGATATCTCGAAACAAACATTTCCTCCCTTGAAGCAAAAAATACTTTGTAACTCAAATTTTGTGCAACATTAACTATGCCATACGGCATTTGTAGTTTATGAGGAACAGTTAACAAGTAAAGAAAGGGTTACAGTGATGCTGGGAGCTAATGTAACGGGAGCCGTAAAAATAAAACTTGTAGTGATCGGAATATCGGCGAAGCCTTGCTGTTTCTCGGGTGTGAATTAAGTACCGGTCACGTACGAAAACAAGCCCCGAAGTCGCGGATGACAACCTCCATTTACGAATATCGGCTGCGTGGTAGTGACGAGAAGTTTCAAAGTGAAGGGACGAAAGGTTAACCGTGAAAACAGAAGAGACTAACGGATTTGTTTCCAGAGATGTTAAGGGAGGTATTTTTCTTGTTTTATTGCTGTATATACTGTATTCTGTCTTCTAAAAAGTTACTATAACAAGTTTTATAATTAAAGTGATGTCTTAAAATAGAGTTCGTTTGTATATTTTTAAGTACTGTTAAAAATAATGTATTCCGTATAAGCCCGTAGATATGATTCAATTATGTGCTGTACATGCTCAGAAACGGTGTTTTCTATATCTCGAAATTTCAATAAGTCGAAATAAAATTGAGCTCCCGAGGTGATTGGAGCTATTGAGGTTCCACTGCATTACAATATTACCTCTTTATACTATTAGTAGTGACACACTAATTGCCGTACTGAATTGTAACCTAGTCTTAGTGTAATCTGTCCGTAGTATTATTTCTTTGTATAACTACTAGTCTATATCTTACTTTTCAGTTTAAATTTTTAAATTTTACTGTTTAGAGTGAATAAGTATAACAGAGGGCCATGAGCCGTAACTTTGCCACAAATGTAAGTCAAGAATAAATTAAATAAATAAATAAAATAAGCATGGTGGACACATTCCGAAGCTACTAGTAAATAGAATGTCTAACATGCGCAGGCGAGTCAAAAATCATTACTGATACTCCATCTCAAATATACTAGCCCGCTATACCTATTGTAAAGGGGCTGCCTGGCCGAGGCGGTAAAGGTGTGCTGAGTCCGCCCGGAAGGACGTGGGTTCGAATCCCCGTCAGGAAGTCGTAAAATTTAAGAAACGAGATTTCAGTTTCTGGAGGTGCACATTGACCTAAGGTTCACTTAGCCTACACTAAAAATGAGTACCAGGTTAATTCGTGGGGAGCAAAGACGGCCGGTAGAGCTGATCACTCAACCCCATCAACTGTCGAGGTTACGGATAGTGGAAGCCTTTACCTTCCACCCTTCCAAGGTCCTTCATGACATGTACGGAGATGGCTTTGCTTTGCTTTGCTATACCTATTGTAAATGTTATACCACATTCAAGTACACCAGCAAGTGTCGAGGAAGCAGCTCTGAGCTGTCAACTACTTCTGAGGTCAGAAGCCAACAGACGTTCACCAATGGATATTGTTTGTACCTGGAGCTGATATGATATTGGACCAATGTGCGAGGTGGTCACTGTGAATTTGCAGTTGGTTGAACGATTGTCAAAGACGAAGCGGAGTAGTCGTCAATCAACATCAGACATAATCGTGAATACCACTGATGAGATGGTGCGGAAGAGTAGCCATATTACTCTGACACAGTTCAACTTGCAGTTTCAACTGTTAGACTACACTGAATGGAACATTCTCCATGAAACTCCATGCTGACAATTCATCTTTGCCTAACATCCCCGTTTCTCTGGTCACACTCCGTTGCGCTAGACAGTTTAGTAGAATCCTTTCTTCTCTGGAAGTTAAGTAATACGTTCCTATTCCAAAGTAAATGCCCTACTTATTCCTTATCTGGCAGTGTCTGAGGCAATTATCTTATCAAAATAGAGCTATTGTCGTGTCCACTTCCATAGCCTAGCAAAAGTTTGTTCATTGAAATGGTACCTTGAATTTTCGGCTTGTCAAGTACGAAGTTGGGAGTAGTTATAACAGTTTCATTAAGGAAAGTAAACTTTCCTATCATGCCATGGTTACAATTGACAAACATATCCCTGCACCTCTGGAATCCCTAAACAAAAATTATGATTTCATTTTACTTAACATCATTTTCTGAGAAGGAAGTATATTTATTATAGAAATATTCAAGTAGTAAGAAAGATTTTATTACGATTTTAGTTTATTAGTTTAACAATCATGGGCTGTAGTGTCATGGGGTGCGATAGTTTAGTTAGTTTTATAATCATAAGGCATGGATGCATATTTTAATATTATACGTCCCGTGGTTTGTGAGATATAGGCTACTGTAGGTAGATTGAAAATGTCAGATGTCAGAAACATTGCTCAAATATTTACAACAACCAAACACGCTTTAGGCAACCATTCCCGTTATGATAACGCCCCCCATGAATAATGAAGCTTTGTTTATATGATCTTGAAAACCCCACAGCCTTCTAAAGGGTGTAACGAAAATACTTGGCAAAATTTCAGGGACAGACTTCTCATAAATCGGAATGAATGCCATATGAACATCGGCCCGAAAAATGCTTAATTTCTGAGTTAACCGCTTGACTACTATAATATTAGTGTTTGCTACGCTTTCATTAACCATCATTTTCCTCCACTTTTCCCACTTCCCGTGAGGTCGCGGCTGCGTACTGTGTCGCACATGTGGATTTGGTAATTTTTACGGCAGGATACCCTTCTTGACACCAACCCTATGTGGACGGACGTGATCACTATTATGTGTTTCTGTGGTGGTTGGTAGTGTGATATGTTGTCTGGATATGAAGAGGACAGTGTTGGTTCATACACAAACACCCAGTCCCCGAGCCAGAAGAATTTTTCACACGCAAATAAAATCCCCGACGTGGCCGTAAATGGAACCCGGGACCCTCTGAACCGAAGGCCTCAACGGTGACCATTCATCCAATGAGTCGGATGCCTGCTATGCGTTCATTGCCTTCATTTAAGTCCGAGATGTATTATAATTCGTATCCATTAAGGCTGAACTGAAAGATGCTAGACCAGCGGTCTGAAATTGTGAAGTCTGTCAGATAATAAGAACTCCGTGAGGAATGTCAGATCTTGTTCGGAAGTTGATAAAGTGACGAATTATGCCTGAATACAGACAGATATTTCGAATAGTGGATTTAAAGAATGACAACAATATAATAATTCCAGAAAAACATACCTGAATACGCTAAATTTCTACTTGAAAGTCAGACACCTCAGAAACTAGGCATTTCCGGATCCAAGTTGATATAACCTATTTTTATTCCCTACGTATGCATAACCTACTCTTTAAATCTTTCCCAGTATCTTTCTTACATCCCATATAACATTTAGAGAAGCATGTGAAAATTATATTTGGATTAAACTGTAAAAACGTGCTTCTAGAACGAGTTTCTTAAAAACTTCCTATTAATTTCTATCTAATACTGTAACAAAGACGAAGTTTCGCTCTCATAAAAACTACATGTAGAATGTTGACTACTGTGTTCCGAGCATTAGAAAACACCACATAATTATATTTAAGAACTTTTTTTCGTGACTCGTTTCATGAGTATTATTGCAAAAAAAATTCTAGTAAATTCCTTCAGATCAAAATGTCTTGATTATAGAAAATCGACTTTAGGGGGGAAACTTTTCTTTACACCACTCTGTTATTCAGTTAAAGAGAAATGCTTTATAACCTTCCTACATCTTCTTCTTCTTCTTCTTAATCTGTTTACCCTCCAGGGTTGGTTTTTCACTCGAGCTCAGCGAGGGATCCCACCTCTACCACCTCAAGGGCAGTGTTCTGGAGCGTAAGACTTTGGATCGGGGATAAAACTGGGGAGGAGGACCAGTACTTTGCCCAGATGGCCTCACCTGCTGTACTGAACAGGAGGCTTGTTGGGGATGGCGGTGGGGGTGGGAGAAGTTTGGAAATGATAGGAAAGGAAGAGGAAAGGGAGCGGCTGTGGCCTTAAGTTAGGTACCATCCCGAAATTTGCTTCGAGGAGAAGTGAGAAACAACAGAAAACCACTTCGAGGGTGGCTGAGGTGGAAATCGAACCCACCTCTACTCATTTGGCCTCCCGAGGCTGAGTGTAACCCGAGCCAGCCCTCGTACCACTTTTCAAATTTCGTGGCAGGGCCGGGAATGGAACCCGGGCTTCTGTTGTGGCAGTTAATGACGCTAACCACTACAACACAGCCCTTTCTATATAATACCTTATTATTTCGCCATTTTTCCACAGCCTGGTGGGGTTGTGGGTGCGAATTGATCAGCAGGTACTCGAACCTGTTCTAGGTACTCGAACCTGTTCTAACACCAGATATCTTTCCTCACGCCAGTCCTATGTGGGAATGTATTTACGGTTGAGTGTTCCTGTGATGGTTGGTAGTGTAGTGTGGTGTGGTGTGGTGTGGTGTGGTGTGGTGTGGTGTGGTGTGGTGTGGTGTGTTGTGGTGTGGTGTGTTGTGTTGTGGTGTGGTGTGGTGTGGTGTGGTGTGGTGTGGTGTGGTGTGGTGTGGTGTGGTGTGGTGTGGTGTGTTGTGGTGTGGTGTGGTGTGGTGTGGTGTGTTGTGGTGTGGTGTGGTGTGGTGTGGTGTGGTGTGGTGTGGTGTGGTGTGGTGTGGTGTGGTGTGGTGTGCATTTGAAGTGCTGTGTGCTGGGACAAAGACAAACAACTACCAGACGAAGCTAAAATATCCGACCCAGCCGGGAATCGAACTAAAACCTTCTGACCACAACACGACAATTCATACACGGAGTCCAGCATGATGTAATTGCAATAAAACAGCTCGAATTCTCTTGATGTGACTGCGTTGATTGTATGCCGATATCTTATAGAGGACATTCTACTCCCTCCGGCATTTCAGCTTGTACGAGACAATACAGATGTTACACATAACGTAATTGAAAGCCATATTTTCCTCCATCCTCTTCATAAAATTTTATGTGGCCCTAGATCGTTACCTCATTTCATTTTAACACAACCTGTTAGCACGGCGCACTTGGTATGAAGAGTGTGCCAACTTCAACATTCTGCTTGCACAGATTGGAGAAGCGGTAACATCTTTACTGCTCTCCATTCATACCTCCCTTTTATAACCGAACTGGCTTCTAAGGAAGCAACTCAATCCTTTCAACTGTATCTTTTTGTAGAAATTAAGGTCAGAATTTCTCCAGTTTGGTTTCTCTAGTTTCGCATTATGTCCCCGTGTTACAATACTTCCCTCCCATTCCTTTCCCTCTGTGAATATTTGAATGTACCAGAAGGCAATCTTATAGATAGAATAATTTCGTGTATATTTAGGAAATAGATATACACACGTTATTTACGTACTTTAAATAAAATGTAATCTTTGTAGCATTATTAATACCAGTATCTTGAAGAATTCAGTCGTCCCAGTTCGGTGGTAAAATGAAATAAACATCCATGAAACTAGTGTAAATATTCTTCTTCTTCTTCTTCTTAATCTGTTTACCCTCCAGGTTGATTTTTCCCTCGGACCCAGCGAGGGATCCCGCCTCTGCCGCCTCAAGGACAGTGTCCTGGAGCTTCAGACTCTGGGTCGGGGGATACAACCGGGGAGGATGACCAGTGCCTCGCCCAGGTGATCTCACCTGCTATGCTGAAACAGGGGCCTCTGTGGGGGATGGAAATATTGGAAGGGATGGACAAGGGAGAGGGAAGAAAGCGGCCGCGGCCTTAGGTTAGGTACCATCCCGGCATTTGCCTGCAGGAGAAGTGGGAAACCACGAAAAACCACTTCCAGGATGGCTGTGGTGGGAATCGAACCCACCTCTACTCAGTTGACCTCCCGAGGCTGAGTGAACCCCGTTCCAGTCCTCGTACCACTTTTCAAATTTCGTCGCAGAACCGAGAATCGAACCCGGGCCTTCGGCGGTGGCAGCTAATCACACTAACCACTACACCACAGAGGCGGACAGTGTAAATATTCTTCTTCTTTTGTTCATATTTGATTATCAGTATTAATAGTAATACAATAATAATTGCTTCACGTGCCACTAAGCACTTTTATAGTTTTCAAAGAAGCTGAAGTGCCAGAATTATGTCCCTTACGAATCCTTTGACATGCTTGTAATCTACTGACAGGAAACTGGCGTATTTGAGCAGGAGTTTGATAGCCGAGGGACATCGTCACTTCGCCTATATTATTTTGTCGAAACACAAAAAATCCTTATAATTTTAGTATTCATTGTTATATCCGAGATATAAACTTGGAATTACGTTTGAGAGTAGTCATGCAATTGACATGGCCGTGGTTCGAACACCAGGAAATACATCGTAGAGTTGTGAAAGGTAACTCACTAGATATCGTTTAGGTTTTACATGAAATCTTGGAGTTCCTGTAGTTAAGTTCACGGTATCAACAGTGATGTGAAGCTACGAGTATTATTTTAATTTGTGGGAGGAACATTTTTCACGTTTTGGCACGTAAATATTTCCTATGTCAAATTTCACCGAGAATTACATTATTATGGAATATCATGTGATTAATATTTTTGACATAGGCTTGCCAGTCCTTTAGGTATCACTGAGATTTCCGGAACAGAATCAGTTCTCCCAAACTTCTGGACAAACTTGTATGCATCTGAATATCATAGTATATTCTTGTTCGAGAAGCAGCCAAGGAAACCAAGAAATACGGCTCACTACTGTATGTCGTAACAATTACTACTTGGCACTCCAGTTCATCCGCCTGGGTAACACTCGTCTTGGTAGACCAAAACTTCTAATGGGCTGTTGCGTCATGGTTTTCATAATAATAATAATATGAAGAAAATTTATTTGATTTATTTATACTTTATATAAAATACATTTGCAAATGTGTAGTAGGATAGGATGCATTATCTTTGCAATTATTTACACTTGCAAAGCACTCAATGTGCTTATCTGCCGGTGAAGTTATTTCATGCAATCCTAACTGTTTACAGCATTAATGTTTGTACAATTACATTCGCATAGTTAGCGTGGTCATTCCGTCCTGTACTCTGTGTTTTTATCATTCTCTGAAAGCATAATTCAAAATAGATACGACTGTGATACATTTTCGTTCATGAGCAAATTATTTTAACTGTAATTTTCTTTTCTATGATCCTTAGTTTCACATGTTTTTAATTGATATTTTGTTCTTAAGTGCGTGATTTCTGAGGGCAACTTGTTCAAAAATATAGGAACTACAACTTGTAGTGTTCTGGATCCATATTTGTTCTGGTACTTGATGATCTGAAAATAACTTCTATGCCTCAGTCTTGTTCCATGTATGTGATTATTTACAATTCTATATTATGGCTTCCAGTAATTTCCTTTAAATATGTTGTACATACAAAGCTGTGTAACTCCCTAGAACCTTTCCGTTTGGTACATTCCTCTTAACATATCCTCACTTAACCAAGTATTCGTCTGTTTTCGTACCAAAGGAATGTCTTCATAATCCGATTTTGTAACATTTGTACTATGTTTATGTCTGTAACAGAAGCCGATCCCCATGCATTTACACCATATGATACAAGTGATTCAAAAAGTGAATGATAAACTGTTTTTAAGCTTTAATGAGTTATTATATACTTAACCATTTGCATTTTGGGCAAGCTTAGCCTCAATAATAATAATAATAATAATAATAATAATAATAATATATAATAATTCCGTATGGCTATTTCTAGCCGGGTGCAGCCCTTGTAAGGCAGACCCTCCAATGAGGGTGTATGGCATCTGCCATGTGTAGGTAACTGCGTGTTATTATGGTGGAGGATAGTGTTATGCGTGGTATGTGAGTTGCAGGGATGTTGGGGACAGCACGAACACCCAGCCCCCGAGCCACTGGAATTAACCAATGAAGGTTCAAATCCCCGACCCGGCCGGGAATCGAATCCGGAACCCTCTGAACCGAAGGCCAGTACGCTGACCATTCAGCCAACGAGTCGGGCATAATAATAATAATAATAATAATAATAATAATAATAATAATAATAATAATAATAATAATAATAATAATAATAATAGTTCAACATTCGTTCTAATTTTCAATATACTGTACTTCATAGTGACAGAATTCTTTCACACAAAAATTTCTTCATACAACTGGAAACCAACGATACGGAGTTGTCACATTTAAGCACCTTCAAATGCCATCGACTTCAACTAGGTTCCAATTCAATATTAATGAGTTCGATAACATTGCTTTCAGTAATTGCATTTGCCTAGTGTGGTGATGTAAAGCATGGAAAACTAACTCCCCGTCTTCTGGCAGTGGGGGTTGAGTCCACTATCTACCGAATGCAAGCTCTCGGCTGCACGAACGTCCCTCTTTCTCTAATTTAATTTCTCCTATATGATTTTGTCAAAACACGAAACATCTCTATAATTTTAAGAGTATTCATTGTTATAGCTGAAACATAAACATAGAATTACGTATGAGAGTGGTCATGGAATTGAATTGAATAAAAAATACATTATGCATAAATTATACTTGGTTTACAAGTTTCTGTTTTTTGTATTTATTTCTCTTTCAAGTAAATACCTCTTCAGTCCCAGCAGTGTTGAGGTTTTAGCTACAGTACTACTTGAGAGATCTCGTACACGCGCTCTTAGCAGTCTTTACAGAGGATGAAGAGACTCTTGTAAGCTGGAATCGAATCTCGAGGGCGCATTTAATTTTCTCGCCAACTTTCCGCTAGAGATAGTGGTGGGAAGAAGAAGTTTTGAAACTTCCTTTGTACATCCTCAATTACGTTACAGTTTTTTTCATACAAGCAATGCTCCGGAATAGTCCTTGTATTAAAAGAAGGTGGAATTTTAATAATTGTATTGTAAAACTGAGCATATATATTTTCATTCTATATCCACTGAAGTAGCTTCATTGCCTTTCTCGACTTGCTGGGTCCATTAATTTGCTACCGGAATGATCGGCACAGGTATAATATATTATCTAAATGCGGGTCACATTTTCTAGCAGGAAAGGTGTCGGTACTCACCATGTAGGTATTATTACAGCAACTTTCGCACTTCAAACATACACTCTGATACACCCTTGGCGTCATCATCCACTCTTTTCTCTCGCATAATCCATTTAAGTGCCCAACGGTGTGGTCGGGCATCGATTTCCTTTTAACCCCGTGGATCTTCAGTCTTGGTTTTGGGATCCTCTTCACAATAATACTAATGTTGTTATTTGAGTCATCAGTCCATAGATTGGTTTGATGCAGCTCTTGATGCCACGCTATCTTGTGCTAACATTTTCATCTCTTCCTAAACTACTGGAGCAGTTTACACCAAACTTGGTACACTCTCGACATAAAAATGATCAAAAATAGTTTCGAATCCATACTTTTAGGGGTCGCTGTGATGAATAGTGACACTCCGAGGTTTTTAAAGTCCAAGTTCATCCCCATTTAGAGTGGGAGTAGGCGGGAGTGATACATAAAAATAATCGAAAATAGTTTCGAATGCATAGTTTTCGGGGTCGCTGAGATGAACAGTGACACTCCGGATTTTGTTGAAGTCCACGTTCAGCTCCCTTTGGGGTGGAAGGCGAGGGATGAGTGATATATAAAAATAACCAAAAATAGTGTCGAATCCATACTTTTCGGTGTCTCTGAGATAAACAATGACACTCCGGATTTTTTAAAATTCCAAGTTCAGTCTCCTATGGGGTGGGGGGCAATGGGGGAGTGATATATAAAATCGAAAATAGTGTCTAATCCATACTTTTCTGTTTCGCTGAGATAAATAGTGACACTTCGGACTTTTTCCATTCCAATTTCAGTCTCCTATGGGGTGGTGACGAGGGGGGGGGGAGTGGTATATCAAAATAATCAAAAATAGTGTCGAATCCAGGATCGCTGAGATGAATAATGACATTCCGGGGTTTTTATAAGTCCAAGTTCAGCCCTGTTTCAGGTGGGGGCCAGGGAAGATTGAGATACAAAATCATCAAATATAGATTCGATTCGGTAGTTTTCGGGGTCGCTGAGATGATTAGTAACACTGTGGATTTTTTAAAGTTCAGCCACCTTTAAGGAGGAGGCTAGGGGAGATTGATATATAAAAATAATCGAAAATAGTGTCGAATCGGTTTTTTTTCGGGGACGGTGAATAGTTAATTTCACTCCAGATATTTTATACGTTCACGTGCACCCCCTTTCGTATAGATGGGAAAAAAGGGTGAAAAAAAGTAAAATTACCAAAATGACCGAGATTAAGTATGTATCTGTGTATTTTCCAGCAAGGATGACACTTCATTTGGTGCAAATATTACTTACTGTCTGTGAAAAATTGTGTGGGGTCGAGACACGCCTAGAAATCCTATGGGAAGGGGTGAAGTATAGATAATAATGATCATTAATAACATCGAATCCATGGTTTTAGGAATAATGGAGTGATTTGAACCAAACTTGCTACACTTATGACTTACTAGCAGGAGTCTAACCGCGTGGTGGCAGGACACACCTAACATCTTTAGGGGTAGGGGTGGGGGTGAGATTGTTGGAATATAAAAATCATCGAAAATAGTGGCGAAACCATCGTCTTCGCGATCGCTGAGATGAATTAGTAACAGTCCGGATTTTTAAAAATCGACGTTCAGCAACCCCAGGGGCGAGAGGAAATAATCGAAAATAGTGTCGTTTCGGTAGTTTTCGGGGATGCTGAGATTGTTAGTCCCACTCCGGATTTTGTGTAAATTCAAATTCATCCCCCTCTAGAGTGGATGCGAGATTGATGGATGTATAAAAATATTCGAAAATGGTGTCAAATACATAACTTTCTGGGGTCGCTGAGATGAATAATAACACTCCGGATTTTTATAAGACCAAGTTCAGCCCCCTTTCTCTTGGGGGCGAGGTGGCGAAGAGAGAAGTGAGAAATACAAATAGTCGAAGATAGTGTCGAATCCATACTATTCGGGGTCGCTGAGATGAACAGTGACATTCGTATTTGTTAAAGTTCAATTTAGCTCCCTTTGGCATAAGGGGATGAGAAAGTGTGAAAAAGAAATTGTCCACAATGGCCGAGATATTGGACGTAGCCTATGTATGGTCCAGCGTAGCTATTGGTACAATTATGACTTACTATCAGGAGGAAGTACTCTTTAGGATACGACACCCCTAGAATCACTAGGGGAGAGGATGAAATATATATAAATAACTGAAAACAAACAATAATAGTGTCGGATCAATAGTTTTCAGGACTACTGTGTCGATTCCAACCATACCTGGTACATTTATGATTTACTATCAGGAGATAAATCGCGTGGGGGTATGACAACCGTAGCATCCCTATGAGAGGGCGAGATGTAGATATAATCGAAAATAGTGCCGAATCCATTCTTTTCGGGGTCGCATGGATGTATTCTTTTGAAGTCCAAGTTCAGCCTCTTTTCGCACAGGGGTGAGAAAAGGCGAAAAGCAAAATATCGAAAATGACGGAAATAATGGACGTATGTTCCAGCATAGGTCTCAACTGAAATTGGACTTACTGTCTGAAAAATATACTTAAGGGGTAAGAGACCCCCTAGTCCCTAAAGTAGCGGCGAAATATAAAAATTAACTGAAAAGACCGATATTTCTGTCTAATCCTTAGTTTTCGGGGTGGCTGAGATGAACTGTGACACTCTGGTTGCCGTTTAAGATAATGTTCAGTCCCAATCGGCAGGGGGCTGAGAAAGGGTGAGAAGAAAATATCCAAAATGACCGAGTTTAAGGACGTATTTGTATATGTTCTAGCATACTTCTCAACCAAACTTGATACTCGTATGACTTACTATATTAGAAGAAATTGCTATGGGACGGGGATGAATTATTAAAAACACAGAAAGACCGGTGAAATATAAAAATAATAGACAACGACAAATATTAATATACAGTCCATTGATTCTGGAATCGCTGAGGTGAATAATGGCATTCCGGATGTTCTTATTCAGCCCCCATCGGCACGAAGATGAGAAGGGTTGGAAATGAAAATGTTCAAAATGACCGAAATTACGGATTTATGTGTGTTTATTCCAGCACAGTCCTCATACAAACTTGATACACATATGACTTACTATATGGAAACAATATAATGTGGGGGTAAAACACTCCTAGCACTCCTAGGTGAGGTGGTGAAGTATAAAAATAAACTAAAATGACTTATTTTAATATCTAATACATTGTTTACGAGGTCGTTGAGTTGAACTGTGACACTCTACATGATTAAGTCATACTTAAGAGAAGGGGTGAAAATGAATGTAAAAATAACCGAGATTATGGATGTATGTGGGTATGTTCCCGAACAGCCCTCAACGATACTTGGTAGGTGTTCACATATTGACTTATCATCTGAAACAATAATACTATGGCGATGAAACATCACAGCCCCCACTGGGGTGGGAAATGGGACGGAATGACGTGTAAAAATAATGGAAAGTAATCTATATATATGTCGAATCTATTGTTTATTTGTTGCGGATACGAATGTTGACGCTCTGGATACCGCCTAAGTCCACGTTCAGCCTCCATTGAGACAGGGATGGGGGGTTGAGAGCGGCTTAAAGGTAAATAGTCTAAAATGACCAAGATTAGTGTTGAATCCACTGCTTTTGGGGTCGCAAGGCTGATTGGTGACAGTCGCAATGGCAGTTAAAATCGTGCACTGTACATGTACAGCGTGACGGGTAAATGCATACAGTTATAACTTTTTTTGAAACGAACACATACTTCCCAGTCAATTCGTGTTTCCACAAGGAAAGAGTTTTACTCAAAATGTAAATAATCTAAAACTTGAAATCAAACACATCTAAATAACTCTAAAACTACATAATAGATCGTAAAATATCAATGAACATTTCAAAGGAATGCTATAAATATTCACTTCACACATAACTAACTGGTAATACAAATCTTAAAGGTATACATTCAAAAAAATCCGAGCAACGCCGGGTACTACAGCTAATGACAGTATAATGGGAAAATTAACGACAATGCTGGGACACTGTGTGTGTATATAGTGTGTGAAGAGGGGGTTTAAGTCGAATTAAATTATAGGTATAGGAAGGAAAATTAATAAAGGAAACATTACATTATACAAAGGAACGAAAAAGTGGTCGGGAGCTATAATTCTGCAGTGATTTAGAATCTAGTCCCTATTAAAACATAGCTAACACATATTTCAAATCCATAAATCGGTAAGGATATGAACTCGTGTCTTCGCGTTCCATTAGGTGACGCAGCTCTTTTCATGGAGGCAAGTTCAGGTACCGTTTCAACCACAATTCATCCTTCTCCCAATGTTAAATCTCTGAAATAGCCATGATTCGAACCCATTCCTCAAACGACGTTACCCAATTGTGTCACCCATTAATCTAAGGATATATACGTAAAGATGGTTATGCAAAAGACCTGAAGGCACTGAAAAGTATCAGTTTGTCTTCACAACGGGTACGAAGTGATTCAGAGACCATTGATTTACCATCTTAGGAGTCTCTATGGACTCTGACAACTTGGTGGACCTGAAATGCCGGATGAAATGTAAGAAGTAGTAGGGACAGTCAGAGTGAGTGAAAGTTTACAAAAATGTGAAGTACAAGAACTAACTGAAGAAGTTGAGAGCAACAAAAGAGACGACGGACGGATATAATACAGGATTATGAAAGTACGCTGAAAATAGAAAGATTGGAAGAAAGGCGAGATTTCGAAAGATCAGTAGACTTCAAAGGGTTCTATATCTGACTGATGAATAACGGAAGTGCAGGAATAATGAAAAAGAACAGGTGGTTCAAAAATGAGGGAAGCAAAAAGTGCAAACCAGTTAATGAAGAGCCTAAAGAATGTATAGTTGAAGGAAAAGTAGACGCTACCCACAGGAAAATAAAATTAAAAGAAGGGTACGCGAATGACCATGAACAGCTCAGATGGATAATAAAAACAAAATTTTCATTCAAATGAGATGAGTGATCCAATTTGAGGAACAGCTACTTCATTTGGTACGAAAAGTGAATAGGCTAACTGTAGTTGCGTATGAACCTTTAAAAAATGCTTATATTCGTCTGTTTAATTAAGCGTTTTCTGAGAAGTTTCACATTATTTTATAAGCACTTACTTCCACTCTCATCATATTTTTTGTTACCTTCTTTTTATTTACAAGTTGCTTTATGTGTCACCGGCATAGATTGGTCTTATGGCGACGATGGTACAGGAAAGGGCTAGGAATTGGAAGGAAGCGGCCATGGCCTTAATTAAGGTGCAGCCCCAGTATTTGCCTGGAGTGAAAATGAGAAATCACAGGAAACCATCTTCAAGGCTGCCGAAAGTGGGGTTTGAACGCATTATCTCCCGAATACTGGATACTGGCCCCGCTTAAGCGACTGCAGCTATCGAGATCGGTCAATTCTAGTTACTACATATAGGGTGACCAAATTAACTTTAGGAGAAAAAACGATAAGGAAAACAACTCTTTGCTTAAGGCATGGAGAGCACATTACAAATTTGGCAGACTCACGAAAAGAAATGGAACGTCTCATTCAAAACCTTCAAATAATATTAAAAATATTTAACCTAAGCATAATTATACAGTCATTAGTATGGGAAGGAATTAAAAATGAGTAGCCAATTTTATAACACTGTAGTACAGCAGGTAGATGCGTAATCACTAGTGACAAGGGAAGCTTACTGAATTTATGACAACAAATTAAACTGCGTAAGAAAGCGTTTTTGGTGGAAGAACAATATACTTCTAAGTAATTGTCTACATCTAGCTGATGGAAAAAGTAATCAAAATTGATACTTAGAACACGGATCATTTTAACCTTCGGATGGCTGATGTCTCCCGCCAAAACACAGGTAAGTAAGAAACAAAAGATGGGGACGATAGAGTTCACGTCGTTCAACGTCAAGCGTTCATGCTTGTATGATATGTGCATAATTAAGATAGCAAGTATTTTCTTTCCATATTTCCGCAATAAATAGTACATTATTTAGTCCAAAAGAATCACTTCTGTGGGATTTGAACCAAAATGACATTCCGAATCTCAGGAAAAGCAAGTAGGAATCATAATAAATGCGTATGAAATATTGGTGTATTCGAAGAGTGGTTAAAATTAACTTGACTGAAAAGCTCACTAATATTGTGAAAAGTCTGAGAAAAATGGAAGTCTCTAATATCAATAACTGGGAAAAGAAAATCACGTTTTTGAAAAATCACTTTCGGCACAATTCATATCTGACAGTCGTATATGAATGAAAAGTTTACGGTAAAATGCAATGAAGAATGCCAAGTAAGAAGACCACTGAAGGACTTCTGAAATGTCTGGGATATAATGCTTACTCGCAGGATGTTTGCCCTGACTGGATTGCATTTTGCAGGCGAAAGTAAGTAATATTTAGTTGATTGACTCATTACTCACATTAATTAAAATATTTATAAAAACTACTAACTAAAACAGGAGAAGTACCATTTAATATGGAAGGCCATTGACCACTGCCATTAATATCAGTCACTACTGAAGGTATATCGAGATAATACATGTATTTTGTAATGACGAGATAAATATTTTGATTTTCTCACCTTAAGGAATATCCTATTTAACATCCCCTTCTGATATTTATTTAACAAACACAGAATCCGATATAGCAGTCTGCGTCTGTCATATTTCCTTATCTGATATTTACACTGCAAATTAATAATCCTCTCGAGCAGTAGCAGCATCCTGCCTCCCTTCCTACAGCCGTTTCTACTTCCAGCCAACATCTCTACGTAGGAACCAGGAAACTATGGGCATCAATAAATTAGAGGGAACAAACAGAGCAGGGTAAGGAAATGAAGAGCAGATCAATAATGACGCTGTTGTTCTGAGGAAGTCAAGCAGGAGACCTGGATTGCGCCGGCCTCCATACTACCAGTAACACGTTCTTCAATCCGCACACAGGTTGTTGGATCTATATATTTGCGAAATGAAGAAGATTGCATTAACAAATGCACTGTGCCAATGACCAAACATACATTCTTCTAAATTCCTTAGCAAAATAAATTTTCACATGTTTGCAGACCGACCATAACTCAAGCTAGCCTGTGACGCTGACCACCTGTCTGCGTTGGTTGCATTGAATTTTCACTTAAGTAAACCAGTCTTATGCCCAGAGCGCTTGCATCAGGTGCTTTGTGCACAAACTGATGTTTTATGTAATTTTACAATATTTGCTAGTCAACTACTAGTCTAAATCTGTAGATTAGCAGACTATCCCAATTTGTATATATTTAATACTAGCAAGATACCCGTGCTTCGCTACGGTATTATACTGAAATTTATAATTGAATGCTTATTGTTTTAGATATATAATCCGCCGAAATTTGCGATCTGACTCGTTTTCTGCGAGAATCCTCCAAAATTCCCGATCTGACTCGTTTTCTATTATTTTACAGCACGTTTCCTCCCATTTTTCAATATTCCTTTCCAACAATCGATTTCGTACTTCCCGGGCTAGGCTCAGGTATTCCTCCTGGTCAGTTGGGTCCGTAAATCTTTGACATCTTTTCCGTTAATCATTTTTAATATGGATAAAATCATTCAGGAGATCCGGCGTGGTGTCATATTGGGTGATTTGGCGGCACTGAACCCGCGGCCGGACTGCATTCTTAGTCATTACCCGTCCAGGAGCCGTTGCCAGCGCGGTCCGCACATTTGACGACGGTCCGGAACATTATTATTATTATTATTATTATTATTATTATTATTATTATTATGTGTTGCTGGAATGGCTGACAACAGGGAAAACCGGAGTATCCGGAGAAAAACCTATCCCGCCTCCGTTTTGTCCAGCACGAATGTCACATGGAGTGACCGGGATTTGAACCACGGAACCCAGCTTTGAGAGGCCGGAGCGGTGCCGCCTGAGCAACGGAGGATCCTTATAAGTACATTAATAACAGTAAAATCAATTGGTCTCACCTCCTTCTACATCCCACCGCCGTTAAGTTTATTTACCGCCACCCCCCCCCCCCCAAAATTAAAAGGAGGCTTGTTTCTTTATGTTTAAGGGAGATTCCAAACACCAATGTTCACGTCTATTACCTTCAGTTTTGAGATATAAGTATCCCCATGAAAGTAATTTACTTTTTTCACTTCATTTCACACTACTCCCCCTCCCCCTAAGTGAACTTTCCCGAAAAAAAAATACTTGTTTCTTTAATAGTAAAGGATCTTCTATACCAATTATCACGACTCTAACTTCTTCAGTTTTTGATTTATGTGTCCTCATGAAAGGAATTCAACTCCTTTACACTCCCGCCCTCCAAGATGGTTTCCCGCCCAAAACGCGTTTTTCTTTGTTTTTAAAGGAGATCCAAATACGAATTTTCACATCTGTAATAACTTTAGTTTTTATTAGGTGTATGTATTCTCATACAATTAAGCCAATTAATTTTTCAATTCTTTCACCCCGCCCCCACTTCATTGGATTTTTAGAGAATACGTGTATTTTTACTTTTAAAGCAGATTGAAAATATCAAATTTCACGTCTGTAAAATCTGCAGTAGCCTAATTAAAAGAATTCAACACCATTTTCAGTCACTTTTACCCCCCCTCCACCCAGGTGATATTTTCGAAAACTAAAAATACACGTTTCTTTATGTTTAATAGAGATAAAAAATACCATTTTTCACTTCTGTAACATGTTAAGTTTTTTAGATATACTGTAAAAATTCTCATTTCAAAATTTCACAGAATATCCCTTAAGTGGAGTTTCCAAAAACAAATCACCTATGTTTCTTTACATTTACAGGAGATTCCAAACACCCACTTTTTACGTCTGTAACATTTTACGATTCCAAGATATTCTGTAGATATAGTCTTTCTAAAAATTCACCCCAATTTGTCACTCCTGTTTAACCGCCATTAATTGGATTTTCCAAAAACTAAAAAATACGTGTTTCTTTATTTTTAAAGCAGATCCCATATACAAATTTTCAGTTCTGTAATATCTTTCGTTTCTGAGATATATGTATCCTCATTAAAGGCATTCAACCCATTTTCCCCCCTTTTACACCTCTCCTATTGGGATTCACAGGAAACAAAAAAATATGTGTTCCTTTATTTTTAGAGGAGATTCTAATACCAATTTTTACATCTGTAAATTTTAAAGTTTTAAGATGTAGACACACTCATTTTAAAAAATTCACCCCCCCTTTCCATCCCCAATATTTGGATTTTCCAAAAACGAAAAAATACGTGTTTCCTTACTTTTAAAGTAGATCCCAAATACCAATTTTCAAGTCTGTAATATCTTCAGGTTCTGAAATATAAGTAGACTCATGAAAAGCATTCGACCCCTTCTTCAACCTTTTCTTCCCTTCTTATTAGGATTTTTCGAAAACAAAATATACGTGTTTCTTTATCTTTAAAGGAGATTCTAAATACCAATTTTCACATCTATAACCTTTAAAAGTTTTGAGATATAGATACACTCATTTTAAAATATTACCCGCTTTTCACCCCCCTCCCTTAATTGGATTTTCCAGAAACAAAAAATACGTGTTTCTTTATTTTTAAAGGAGATCCCAAACACCGATTTTCAGGTCTGTAATATCTTCAGTTTCTGAAATATAAGTAGCCTCATTAAAGGCATTCAACCCTTTTTCCACCCCTTTTCACTCCTCCTATTGCGATTTTCCGAAAACAAAAAATACGTGTTTCTTTATTTTTAATGAAGATTCTAAATACCAATTTTTACATCTGCAAACTATAAAAGTTTGGAGATATAGATTCACTCATTTTAAAAATTCACCCCCTTTTCACCCTCCCATTAATTGGATTTTCCAAAACCAAAAAATTGGCTACGTGTTTCTTTATTTTTAAAAGAGATCAAAAGTACCAATTTTCAGGTCTGTAATATCTTCAGTTTCTGAGATATAAGTACCGGTATCCTGATTGAAGGCATTCAACCCATTTTTCCCCATTTTCACCCTTTTTCACCCCTCCTATTGGGGTTTTCAGAAAACCAAAAAATACGTGTATCCTTATTTTAAAAGAAGATTCTAAATACCAATTTTTACATCTGTAAATTTTTAAAGTTTTGAGATATAGATACACTCTTTTTAAAATTTCACCCCCCTTTTCACCCCCTTAGCGACAGAATATCCAAAAATCCTCTCTTAGCGAGCACCTACATTTTAATATGAATATATCCCCAAAATTTCATTTCTTTATGTCCAGTAGTTTTGGCTCGGCGATGATGAATCAGTGAGTCAGTCAGTCAGGACAAGTTATTTTATATATATAGACTAGCAAGATACCCGTGCTTCGCTACAGTATTATACTGAAATTTATAACTGAATGCTTATTGTTTTAGATATATAATCCGCCGAAATTCGCGATCTGACTCGTTCTCTGCGAGAATCCACCAAAATTCCCGATCTATTATTTTACGGCACGTTTCCTCCCATTTTTAAATCTTCCTTTCCAGCAATCGATTTCGTACTTCCCGAGTTAGGCTCAGGTATTCCTCCAGGTCAGTTGGGTCCGTAAATCTTTGCCATCTTTTCCTATGATATTTTTAATACGGATATAATCCTTCAGGAGATCCGGCGTGCTGTCATACTGGGTGCCTTGGCGGCACTGAACCCGCGACCGGACTGCATTCTTAGTCATTACCCGTCCAGGAGCCGTTTCCATCGCGGTCCGCAATTTGACGACGGTCCGGATTATTATTATTATTATTATTATTATTATTATTATTATTATTATTATTATTACTATTATGTGTTGCTGGAATGGCTGATGACAGGGAAAACCGGAGTATCCGGAGAAAAACCTGTCCCGCCTCCGTTTTGTCCAGCACGAATGCCACATGGAGTGACCGGGATTTGAACCACGGAACCCAGCTGTGAAAGGCCGGCGCGCTGCCGCCTGAGCAACGGAGGATCCTTATAAGTACATTAATAGCAGTAAAATCAATTGGTCTCACCTCCTTCTACACCCCACCGCCGTTAAGTTTATTTACAGCCCCCCCCCCCCGAAGAAGAATTAAAAGGATGCTTGTTTCTTTATGTTTAAGGGAGATTCCAAACACCAATGTTCACGTCTATTAACTTCAGTTTTGAGATATAAGTATCCACATAAAAATAATTTACTTTTTTTCACTTCATTTCACAATAATCTCTCCTCCCCCTAAATTAATTTTCCCGCAAAAAAATACTTCTTTCTTTAATAGTAAAGGATTTTCTAAATACCAATTATCACGACTCTAACTTCTTCAGTTTTTGATTTATGTGTCCTCATGAAAGGAATTCAACTCCTTTACACTCCCGCCCTCCAAGATAGTTTCCCCACCAAAACGCCTTTTTCTTTGTTTTTAAAGGAGATCCAAATACGAATTTTCACCTCTGTAACAACTTTAGTATTAGATGTATGTATTCTCATACAATTAAGTCAACTAATGTTTCAATTCTTTCACCCCCTCCCCCCGCCCCCTTCATTGGATTTTCCGAGAATACGTGTTTCTTTACTTTTAAAGCAGATTGCAAATATCAAATTTCACATCTGTAACATCTTCATTTTTGAGATATCAGTAGCCTAATTAAAAGAATTCATCACCATTTTCAGTCACTTTTACCCCCCCCCCCCCGCCCTCCACCCAAGTGGTATTTCCGAAAACTAAAAATACACTTTTCTTTATGTTTAATAGAGATAAAAATACCATTTTTCACTTCTGTAACATGTTAAGATTTTTAGATATCCGTAAAAATTCTCATTTTAAAATTTCACCCCTTTTGGGTTCCCTTTAAGTAGAGTTTCCAAAAACAAATAACCTATATTTCTTTACATTTACAGGAGATTTACACCCACTTTTTACGTCTGTAACATTTTACGATTCCAAGATATTCTGTAGATATAGTCTTTCAAAAAATTCACCCCAATTTGTCACTCCTGTTTAACCGCCATTAATTGGCTTTTCCAAAAACTAAAAAATACGTGTTTCTTTATTTTTAAAGGAGATCACATATGCGAATTATCAGTTCTGTAATATCTTTCGTTTCTGAGATATGTGTATCCTCATTAAAGGCATTCAACCCATTTTTCACCCTTTTACACCCCTCCTATTAGGACTTACTGGAAACAAAAAAAATACGTGTTCCTTTGTTTTTAGAGGAGATTCTAACCACCAATTTTTACATCTGTAAATTTTAAAGTTTTAAGATGTAGACACACTCATTTTAAAAAATTCACCCCCGTTTTCACCCCCCAATATTTGGATTTTCCAAAAACGAAAAAATACCTGTTTCTTTACTTTTAAAGTAGATCCAAAATACCAATTTTCAGGTCTGTAATATCTTCAGGTTATGAAATATAAGTATCCTCATGAAAGGCATTCAACCCATTATTCACCCTTTTACACCCTTCCTATTGGGATTTTCCTAAAACAAAAGAATACATGTTTCTTTATTTTTAAAGGAGATTCTAAATACCAATTTTTACATCTATAAACTTAAAAAGTTTTGAGATATAGATACACTCATTTTAAAAAATCACCCCCTTTTCACCCCCCATTAATTGTATTTTCCACAAAACAAAAAATACGTGTTTATTTATTTTTAAAGGAGATCCCAAACACCAATTTTCAGGTCTGTAATATCTTCAGGTTCTGAAATATAAGTAGACTCATGAAATGCATTCGACCCCTTTTTCAACCTTTTCCACCCTTCCTATTAGGATTTTCCGAAAACAAAATATACGTGTTCCTTTATCTTTAATGGAGATTCTAAATACCTATTTTTACACCTATAACCTTTAAAAGTTTTGAGATATAGATACACTCATTTTAAAATAGTACCCCTTTTTACCCCCCTAATTGGGTTTTCCAGAAACAAAAAAATACGTGTTTCTTTATTTTTAAAGGAGATCCCAAACACCAATTTTCAGGTCTATAATATCTTCAGTTTCTGAGATATAAGTAGCCTCATTAAAGGCATTCAACCCCTTTTTTACCCCTTTTCACACCTCCTATTGCGATTTTCCGAAAACAAAAAAAAACGTGTTTCTTTATTTTTAATGAAGATTCTAAATACCAATTTTTACATCTGCAAACTTTAAAAGTTTGGAGATATAGATTCACTAATTTTAAAAATTCACCCCCTTTTCACCCTCCCATTAATTAGATTTTCCAAAAACAAAAAATACGTGTTTCTTTATTTTTAAAAGAGATCAAAAGTACCAATTTTCAGGTCTGTAATATCTTCAGTTTCTGAGATATAAGTACCGGTATCCTGATTAAAGGCATTCAACACGTTTTCCCCCATTTTCACCCTTTTTCACCCCTCCTATTGCTATTTTCTGAAAACAAAAAAATACGTGTTTCCTTATTTTCAAAGAAGATTCTAAATACCAATTTTTACATTTGTAAACTTTTAAAGTTTTGAGATATAGGTGCACTCATTTTAAAACTTCACCCCCCCTTTTCACCCCCTTAGCAACGGAATATCCAAAAATCCTCTCTTAGCGAGCACCTACATCTTCATATGAATGTATCCCCTAAATTTCATTTCATTATGTCCAGTAGTTTTGGCTCGGCGATGATGAATCAGTCAGTCAGTCAGGACAAGCTATTATATTTGACCACATACTTAAATTACCTGCCTTTGCTGGCGAGACCTAGCGTTTACAGTGCACTATGATTCTGGTATAGGCTACAGCAATTTTGTTACTTTCATTGATCTGTCTCTGTCTTAACTTTGACAATATGAAAGTGACTGAGGTATGAGCGATGCTAGTAATGCCATTCATTATGCAGCCAGTCCCTGTTATGAATGGTGTGAAAATGTTACTCATAGGATCGGTTGGTGCTTGAATTTCAGTGGGCTTGGCATACTGATATGTAATAGCAACTTCGTGCTCGGTGAGGAAAGCATCGGGAAACTACCCGAGTACGCCTCTTCAGTGATGCCTTGGCCATTCATAACAGCTGATGGTGAATATGCTGAGGAGTGAACATACACACTTAAATGATACTGGAATTAAAAGTACAGTAACTTCTTTTTAGACGTGCTTACGTTTTGATAGCGAGATTAATTTTAACACACACATTATTAGATTATTTGTCAATTTCATCATAACTACCGGTTAAGGTCTACAGAATTTCACCACACCCATGAATCAATTTGACCAACTTTCACCCTCTACTAAATCTGTCTAAACTATACTGGTAATTCATATGGTCAAGCTAATTTACAGATTAGAAACATTTGAGTTATGTACTTTTCAGTCATACTGGACTTGTTTTAACCTGCTTCATAACTGAGAGGATTATGAAATATAAGTCTATAACCAATAAGGAGCCATTTAACCTTGAGACGTAACAACTTTCAGGCGCTCCTCTAATTGACTTTGTTTCTAGATTACCTCCGTTCTCTCTCTAAAAAGAATAAATATCTCATAGTTCTAGCTCACTTGCCACATGCCCCTGGACAACCTCGGCAATAAGAGCCACACGCTAAATAAATAAATAAATCAAAAAGTACTTTTATGCTGATAATCTTGGGTATCTCGAATAGCACAGAAATGATTTCTTTTAATGGGAAATTAATGCTTAATAATGCTAACTACGAACTTGTTTTACATTTTCTTAGTGTGATTCTTGCACCTTCTAAAAAACTCTCAAATAATTTCTGTAAATTTGAAGAAAGTAAACCAATTACATTTATTCTATGTTTCTAAGCATGTTTTCTAACTACATTTTCTTAGTGTGATTCTTGCACCTTCTAAATTCGACTTGAAAACTCTCAAATAATTTCTATAAATTTGAAGAAAGTAAACCTATTACATTTACTCTATGTTTCTAACTATGTGTCAGATTCTGCTATTCGTGCCAGAATCTTGCAAAGGATGCTAACACAAGAAAGAAAATCAAGGCAACAAAAGCTGGAGTCAAATTATCTTTATGAATTGCTCGTTGTTCCCAAACATTGTTTTGGTAATTCATAACAATTTTAAACGAAGCTTATACAGTTTATTGCTCTACATAGATACATAATCCGGAAGTAAGAGATTTTAAAATATGGCCCTAAAATTTACTTCTCAATATGTTCGCCATTTCGCAGCCTATGTAACCACTAAACATGTCCGATTGTTTCAAGGCACAAACCAAAGTAATTACTAGACTCTCGTAACACATATAAAGGATAAAACAATCACTTTTGCTCCTCGATTAATGCTATTATCGAATAATTAAAAGAAAATTCCTTGAAAGTTTAGAAAATGAAGGAATCTGCAGGTTTCCTAAGCCTAATATTGTCACGTTAACAGAAACAGGGGATAATCAATGGACCCTGCCCAAATATTTGCTGGGGAACAACTAAGTGGGAGTAAGAAGGGTCTCAGCTAGGGCTCCCTGATCACCACATTCGTCCTGCAATTATGTGCCGCTGTAAAGTAGTTTCTGTCTTGTATGTCATCTTGAAATATATTCTTCTTATTCTATCCCCCCTGTGGGTAACACTTAGTAAGGCAGTACATCTACTGTGATTGTGTTGTTGAGCTCAGTTGTGATTTGATTACGCACAATGTGTTCGAGCGGTTTGGTTACTACTGTTTAGTATACGAGATTTAGTCTTCACTAAGGGGTGTAGCAGGACCATTTTTCGGATATTGGTTTGAAGGAAGATGCCATGTATAAATTTCAGGACTGGAATAATAGCGCATAATTTTTAAAATATTATAATAGCAAATGAGCTCTCACTTGCAAAGGTGAGACATGACTAAAATACTTTTTCTCTACCTACAGATGGTGTGTTGCAATTTTCACTCAAAATATTTCCTTTTGTTTCTTCGTTTAATGGCACTCGAGCGTGTCTTACTGTCTAAGTCGTTTTATTACGTAGTCGTTTGTAGTAGATAATTTTTTCTTCTGTCAGGTTATGTTTTCTATGAGGTCCGTCCCGTTTAGCCATCATTGCTTTAAAATTTAACTACGGAGAGAGTTAAAGGAGTTAAAGGAGCGTATTTTTCAAAATGCCATCAAATGTGGTGACCATATCGTCAAATTTACTTTTATGAGTTAGCTCACGCATGGCATCGAGAAAAGGTCTTGCAGTGATTTTTCGTTGGTAAGATCGCCGAATTCTCTGTAAGTCACATATTTGTGTTCCCATTTAGGGCATTGTAGTGTGTAGGTCATAAACATAATGTCCCGGGTTGACAGTCTGGGAGCAGATGTCTGACCGTCATGTCAAGGTTGTTCGTTACTATTAGGTCCATGTCTGTCTCTCTCTCTCTCTCTGTGTGTGTGTGTGTGTGTGTGTGTGTGAAGTTTCAGTGTGGTGAGCGGGCTAGAGCGGAGGGATATTCATACTGCATGCCTGAACCGTATTCAGTAGATAGGTGGGTTCAGAGAAGTCTGAATCTAGAAGGTTTGTATTGAAATCAACCATCATTAAAAAATGTTCATGCAAAGAAAATAATAAGGTCAGTCTCCAAGTCATTAGGACGGCCAGTTTTGGGTGGTCTTTATAGAACACAACAAATATCAATAACTCCACGGTGGAGACCTCTACCTCTGCTTAACAACTACTCTGCTTAGATTTTTGTCCATGCTATTGAGGCGACTGACAGATAATTCGAGGCTTCAAGCAAGAGGAGACTTAAGCACAGGCACCTCCTCCCCCTTTGACGAACCTGTAATTCCTCAGGAAGCAGTAACCAGGTAATTCAACCTTCTTAGTGCTGACTTTGAACTAACTTCATAGGACAGATTCAAAGGATAGTGGAATGAAAATCGCGTTTAGTTCATCTATGTGAGTTTAAGAAACTAATCTCGGAGCATCAAAGTGGCATACTTGAACAGCGCTTTCATGCCTGTTTGTGACTGGAGAATATCTGTGATAGCTTCAGAACATAGAAAGTGGTTCGATGGACAGGCAGGTTGATGGGAGGGTTTAACCTCTTCAGTCCCGAGCTGGTTTTTGCATTCGATGGATTATAGTTTCCTGAAATAAATTTTAAAAATTCACCAAAGGATATGGTATGTTTCACTAAGTTATTTTATGACGTGTAGCATATATGCTACATCAGGACTCAGAGTTGACTTTCCTACCATTATTATTTTTGCTTTAAATTGCTTTGTATTATTGTAAGTAAAGAAAACCACATGTAGAGCATATGCTACATACGGACTGAGGAGGGTATGAAGGAGAAATGTGACGAGAAAATGCACTGCTTTGGTCAAACGAATTGCAGCTTATTGTGGTATGCGTTGCCAGTTTGTTTAAATGAAATTAACTAGCACTAGGAGAAACACTGCAAGCGACTACTTCGCATAAATAATTACAAATTAACGTACTTTAGGGAAGTAATTTTAAAAGACATTTTATACCGAATCCGTGTAACAGCAGGTTAGGTGAAAGGAAACACGAAAATAAAAGCTTACTCTACGTAATATTATTGTCAGATCTATGTAGACATAAGGAGCCCCCGAATAAAATTAGAACCGGTTAAGAAAATTCCGCACAGGCATTCGGTAATAAAATAAGTTTAGAGGTAGGCACAGTGGAAGATAGGAATACAGAGATAAATTAATAGATTGATAAATAGACAGATTTCCTTGTAAAATAGATGAAGTTAGGTGATTCAAAATAATAAAACATATAGATTTTTAGCTGTGACTTACAGTAAAGGAGGCGAGTAGACTCACATTGTCAAGTGATGGAGATAAAGGCTCGACTCGGCGACACCTTTCATTATCATTGTCTCACGTCTGAACCCACTGCTTTGTACATTTTGGGCATTACTTCATCGCGGTTTTCATTCGTACTTTCAGGAATGCTGTAAATCTTCACATTCTCTCTCCTACCATATTGCTCCAAAGGATCAAACTCAAGCATCCGTATCCTCCTTCACTTTGCGTATTTCCGACTCCTTCCCTTCAAGTTCTTCAGTTAACTCTGACAATTTTATACTTATTTCGAGCTCTTTGATAATAATAATAATTTTCGTGTGGCTATTTCTAGCCGAGTGCAGCCCTTGTAAGGCGGACCCTCCGATGAGGGTGGGCGGCATCTGCCATTTGTAGGTAACTGCGAGTTATTGTGGTGGAGGATAGTGTTATGTGTGGTGTGTGTGTTGCAGGGATGTTGGGGACAGTACAAACACCCAGCCCCCGAGCCACTGGAATTAACCAATGAAGGTTAAAATCCCCGACCCGGCCGGGAATCTAACCCGGGACCCTCTGAACCGAAGGCCAGTACGCTGACCATTCAGCCAACGAGTCGGACGAGCTCTTTGATGACCACTTCTGTTTTCATGACTATATGTCCTGCACTTTTTTCGAGGAAGTTGGAGCTAATGAAGTCGTCTAACGTGAACACTAGCCGGTCTACGTCTACGTCGGAAACAATGTTGGTGGCTGGACTCCAACTCTGCCGTTCCGGCAACCCATTTAGTTTATGTGAAAATTTAGGAAGAAATAAGACATAAATAGAGAAAACAGTTTTTACTAATAATATCCATCCACTAACTTCACACTTGCACACAAATTTTTATCACTTTAAATGCTCTATAACACCTTCAAATCACTTGATACTCTTCAGCATCACTCACTCAAGTCCTTCACCACGCGTGCATACAGCACAGTGTTGGAGCCATAACACTGAGGTTCTCGGCCCTCATGTGGCCACCGCTGGTTCGTGGGCCAACAGCTCTGCACCCTGACCGGCCAACCAAGCAGAGGAGGGGTGGCCACAACTCTACCGTGGCTCTATGCCTCTGCATTCGAAAGACGGGACAGGGCTGGACCTCACGGCTGGCCCCAACCGTCGGCTGTCCTGAGGATGGTTTTCCGTGGTTTCCCATTCTCCTGCACGAATGCCGGGACAGTTCCTAGTATAGGCCACGGCCGCCAACCCCCTCCCCTTCGCCGAGTATCTCCTTCAACATTACAAATCTTCCGGCCTGAGAGACGGCGTCACTGTCTAAGAGGCCCGCATTTTAGTAGTATTAGTAGCAGTAGCATAACACTGATATGCATTTCAAAGTTTTTCTGGTACAAGGGGAAATATTACTGATTCTTGTTAACTAAAGTGCCCTGAATCCATATCTGTATCCAGATTTTCTGTATCAAGTCAGTTTTGTTTGTAATTTTTAAAAGAAATTGGAAAAATCATCAAAACTGGCAGAGTACATAATTAAAAAAGCTACACATTATTTAATAAGACAATATTCCTGAAATTACCGCTTAGGTATTGAGAGATATAGAATAGAAGTCTGTATTCATATTTTCGCTATCGTGGCCAGTTTTGTGTAATTTTTAGAAACAAAAGCGAAAAACTTCAAAATTTGAAGAAGAATTTCAGTAACGTCAAATTATGTAGTCTATATATTTAAACGTTTTTAACACCGCAATATAATATTGGAGTGTATAAAATTAACTATAAAACATTGGATTGTACTCATAAAAAGTGCATACAGCCATTCAGATGTTCTATTTGTCGGTCGAAATTTGACATCGTTTTGATGCCCTGCTGTTACTTCGAGATGTACTCCTCTTTAAGCACAAACATAATCCGCTAATATTGCTTCAGTCCATTTGTCCTAGTACCTTATTTCCGTCGTTTTAATATCTTAATTAAATATTTCAAGGAATAGCATTCATACAAGTGTAGAGACGATTTTAGTTTTTTCCAAGTGTCCTTGGAATATCAAGCAAGAAAAAAGTAAGTAAAGGATACATTGTTCATAACTTTTAATTTTAATTGTTTTATAAGATTTTTAGTGATTCCATTATGTCTAACATATCAGCTTTAACGCAATAATTGTTGTATGTCCGGCGCTCCCTTCTCGCTCCGCCAGCCAGCTGCACGCGCGCCTGTGTATCATTCTGCTAGCTTCGACGCGCAGCCCTCAGTGCGCGTGCCTGACCATCGAGTGTACTATAAATAGGAGCTCCCTGCCTACTTACTTGCCCACTTGCCCCGGTGTCCAGCTCCAGAATACACCCTACGTCGAGCACGGAGTCTACTCCTCTTGAAAATGTGCTTCGACCAGGTGGACTGAATTTCTGGCAGTACGAGGTTTCACCTCTGGTCACCGCTCCCTTACCTGTTTCCGCTGCCTATGTTCCGTAACTCTTTTACAAGCCATTTTCATTCCCTAAGTTATGCAAGCTCCCTTAGTTTCGCTAGGTGGAATTTCTTCAATCAATTGAACTTGCTTTTTAGGAATTCAGGCACTTCAACAAACAAGGACTCTCATGAACATTTATGTTAGTGTGCCAGATAGTTCTCGACTATCAACGTGTCAATTCACAAAGACTATCTTTTCAAGATAGAAGTGTATATAAAGACTGCAAACCTGTACATATTGTATAAAGACAGACTTTTCTCAAGATTCAATATTACTTTTTGCTTCAAAATAAATTTCAGTTATTTGTGTAAATATCATAAAGTGAAGCAATAAAAGTTGTGTTTTGTAAACTTCAACCTTGGTTACAACAATAATAACAGTATAATTGATATAAATATATAAATATTAACTTCAGTATTTAGCTATGTTCATGAATTCCAAGAGTGTTTTTTTCTTTTTAAACTTGACGTGATGAAACGAAATAACATATGGACTTTGTAATTACCCGTAGGGAGGAACTGAAAGTTATAAACAGTTTCTTTGTAGCAAAATGGTTGCATAACAGTCAAATGTAACTATATGTTTGTATGCATAGCCTACGTGAATGTTCTGTACATATGTAACAATTAATCCTTATCATATTTTAGATATGCTGATAATAAATTTGCAAATATTTGTAATCCATAAGTAATTCTCATATTCGATCGTTCTCATCTGTACATTGCAAGGTATCAATTTTCCTCGTTAACATCAGGAACTTCATTTAAGTGTCAAGAACTCGCCTCCCATGTAATTAAATCCACGAGAAGCAGAAGAAGGATAAGAACAAGGAGAGGCAATCTGAGATCGAACAATCTCTAAGAGGCTTCTGACCACAACACCCACAGTTTTAATAACGTTTTTCAAGTAATTATGTTATAGAAACTTTTGCGAGTTTAACTTTTTCTTCCTTCTTCTTCCTCACCTCCTCTTCCTCGCCGAAAGAGAACAAACTTGATGATACGAATTTAAATCCCCAATTTACCCGCCGCCTGACTCTCCTATATAAAGGAGGCCGTGCGAGCGAATTTTCTACGTGAGCTGAGAAAAAGAGAGGCAAATGAAGAGTTCTTCTACACGGGAATGTGTCTGAGGAGGAAGCTCCGACGTTAATTAAAGAAATTAAATCATCCTGTATGCTGCTCAGTTCATTTCTATAAAAGCAAACATATATTTTATGAAAGGTTTCTTCATTTCTTTTAAGGTTGACAAGCTTCATATGGCGGCTAATACTTTTACACGGTATCCTTAAGATTGTTGAATACTTCTTTCCACTGTATGAATGAGATCTTAAAAGAGTGACGTTTTGTGACGTCTAAAATTAACTGCCTTTGCGTAAATGTTCAGAATCGCATACGTCCAATCACATGTCGGGCACAGCGTGGGCTGGAATACCTAATTTCAAACTGCTGTACATAGCTAATAAGATATGGCGAAAATCCTCTTTCCTACGTGGCCTTACGGAACCAATTAGTCTCTATATATAAATGCAACGTTGACTGGTGAGGAAACAGCGAACTACATACGACATGTAATTGTCATTACCGGAAATCCAGGCAAGTGTTTATAATTTTTCTTTTGAAGGAAGTATGGAATTGTCGGAAATCATTTCTAGATGAGTTAATACATTGCCTAAACTTCGCACATTCAAAATATTATATCTTAAAAACATTCGTACTCTCGTAAACTAACATGCAAGCTTATAGCTTTACGTCCCCCTGCCTGTTGTAAGAGGTAGCTAAAAGTGGCCCCAGCTCTCTTAACTTGGCAGCGATGTTTGACGACCATGGGGCCTTTAGCTGAGACCTTGTATTGCGTTCACTTACTTGTGCCAGGCTCCTCACTTTCATCCATCCTCGCCGACCTCCGTCGGTCAACTCTTGTTCTTTCCAGACCCGAACAGTATTAGGCTTGTGAATCATGGAAAGTCTTCCATTTTCATTTCCTTCCTGGCTCTTGTCCCTCTTTGGTCGATATCTTCATTTTTCGAAGTATTGGACCCCTTCAATTTTCTCCCTCTGATTAAAGTTAATAGAGGACGTTTGTCCATTTGTACATCCTCTTAAAATAATAATCACCACCACCACCACCACGTAGTTTTACGTCACTTTATGTTGTGATCAAGGCATTATGACCTCCAGTTTTACATGAAATTCTAACCACAGAGACGTCTTTAATTTCTTAAATCCGACATGTTTTGGCTGGGTTTCGAACCGCATCCGACTTGATGAGAAGGCAACGATGTCACTTATTAGTCACGGTTCCGTAAAGCTAGTAGATTTACGGGCAAATGCTAGGATACATAAATCACTACTGAAGGAATTATTATTATTATTATTATTATTATTATTATTATTATTATTATTATTATTATTATTATTATTATTATTATCAATGATTATCAATATGGTTTGTTGTTGAGGACGAACAACTAATTGTTGTTGAATATTAGAACCACCACTAATGATAGCAGGAGGCTATACTTTCTATCTCAAACAACTTCTTTGTTGGGTTCTATCAATACTCACTCCAGTAACTAAACTAAGGACACACCATACTTCTCGAGATAGCGAGTTCGAACCCCACTGTTGGCAGCCCTGAAGATGGATTTCCGTGGTTTCCCATTTTCACACCAGGCAAATGCTGTGGCTGTACCTTAATTAAGGCCACGGCCACATTCTTCCCACTCCTAGTCACTTCCTATCCCATCGTCGCCATAAAACCTATCTGTACCGGTGCGACATAATGCAGAAAAAAAGAAAGAAAAGAAAAATATTCTTCTCGATTCCAGTTCGGTGTAAGCGGCCAATAAAAGTTCAAACTAAAAGTCTGCATTGCTCTACATATTGAAATACTAATGCATATCGCTAGACGGGCCTCTACTTCTCTTTATTTCACAATTTATAAAGGAGGAGATTTTGATGTTCTGAACAATTATAGGCCTAAACCTAACAAGTAAATATTATGCAGAAAATAACTAACTTATGAGAAGGATTTGTGATCATTCTCTAGTTTGCGTTCGTACAAAATAATGTGCTGTGTTTGATTTAATAGTTGATATTGCCACTGGCTTCCCACTCGCACTGTCACGGTTTCAATACGGGTCATTTGAGAGTTCTATAATCACAAACCGAAAAATTACTACCCCGAGGTTCGAATTCCCTTCTCCTGGCCTAGTATAGATGCATTAGGTATATAATTTGAATTGTTGCTGATTTATACGTATACATTATTCAATTTTTCATGCATGTACAGGAGTGTGCAGTATATAAAGAGGGAGAGAGCGGAAGATAAATCTCCCTCTGCGGCAGTACGGACGAAGTGTGCGAAAAGTTGGGCTCTTTCTTTCTTCCGAACTAGCAAGGCTTGACTCAGCATCTTCCTTCTTCCTGGCCACGGTGAACGACTAAGATTAAATTCTCCTGGCTACCCCTATCACCCCACCCCACACCCCTTGCTCTTTCCAAGCTCCCTCTGGTGGTTACCGCGGTAATGAATAAGCACGTGGTGCACAGGAAGCGCAATGCAGCCCACTCAACATCCTGCAGTATGCGGTCCATGACTTTACCATGCAGATTAGACTTTCTATTGTGATTAAACGTAGAGAAGAATAGAACACTTAATCGCCAGTTATCCTGTAATATTAAATGTATGTCACGATTATATATGGAGACTAATACGTTCATATTACTCATAATGAGATGTAAAGATGCCTTTCGTTTAGACGGTATGTAGCCCTGGAAGAGTTGAAGTTAAAGGCTACCCACTATCGGCAGCGCTGATTATGGTTTTCCGTGGTTGCCCATTTTCACACCAGGGAACGTTAACGACAACTGTTAAGGCTAAAAGGAAAGGTCAACATTTACTCTGGTGTAAGTCAGTTTAGGAGCTGTGAGCATCCTTGACATAAGCTACGTGTAGCTATGTAATTGCTGGAATATTTGCTACTAATCTGTATCATTGTGGTGCCAGAAGTAAACCGTCTGTAACAGGGAGCATTTGGGAGAATTATTGGCCAAAATGATTCAGAATTTGAAATGGGGAGTTATTCCTATATTTTATTGGAACATAAAGCATTTAAAATGGGCTTGCCTAGCTGAGGATGTAAATGCGTGCTTAGTTCACTCGTAAAGGTTGCAAATTCCATTCCCTGACAGAAAATCGAGAAAAGTTAAAAGAGTCAGATGGCCTTGCAGTTCACGTTGTGTAAAGCAGAAATGATTAGTTACTATACAAATTTCCAGGGTTAGAGGTGACTGAGCTGTACCTTAATTAAGGCCACGGTCGCTTCCTTCCAACTCCTAGGCCTTTCCTAAACCATCGTCGCCATAAGACCTATCTGTGTCGGTGCGAAGTAAAGACACTAGCAAAAAAAAAAAGTTAAAGGCTTCCAATAATTGCAACCTCTCCACCAAGTGGGATGGTGTTCAGCTATAAGCTCAGTCACCTCTACCCCTGAAAAAAGGCGTGCTCGGTTTACCCGGAAGGACGTGGGTTTGAATCCCCGTCAGGAAGTCGTAAAATTTAAGAAACGAGATTTCCATTTCCAGAGGTGCACATGGCCCTGAGGTTCACTCAGCTTACACCAAAAAGTGAGTACCAGGTTAATTTCTGGGGGCAAAGGCGGCCAGGCGTAGAGCTAACCCATCTACCCCATCAAGTGCCGAGGTTACGAATAGTGGAAGCCTTTACCTTCCACCCCTCCAAGGGCCTTCATTGCCAGTACGAAGGTGACTTTGCTTTGTTTTGCGGTGAGGTAGAGTAAACCAAATCTCTCTCGGACGTCTACGACTGAGTTTTAATGGATTTCGTCGGGTAAACACCAAATCTGCTGGCCCCGCGGTCTACGGGTAGCTGCCTGCCTCTCACTCGGAGGCTCCCAGGCAGATCAGGAATATTTACCTGGACCTGAGGGTTGTTTCGAGGTCTACTCAGCCTACGTGATTACAACTGAGGAGCTACCTGACTGTGAGGTGGCGACCTCGGTCAAGAACCCCGGAATAACGGCCGAAAGGATTCGTCGCACTGACCATGCATCACCTCATAATCTGTAGGCTTTCAGGCTCAGCAGTCGTCGCGTGGTAGACCAAGGCCCGGCCGAGCTGTAGGGCCATGTAGTTTGGCTTGGTTTGGAAACACCAGATGTGTCACCGGAGACCTTTTACATGCCGACATCTTACGACATGGAGTGTCGAAAGGATTTTTTTCCACCCTTCAAAATTCCGACTACCTCTACCACTTTGAACCCGCTATCTCGCGATCCTGTGGCCGACACTCTACCACTAATCCACAGAGGGAGAGTAATAAACATTAACATCAATCATTAATCATTTTTCCTTTGAATTTTACATGCGCAGATACGAATTAAAAAACGCTTAATTGCGTTAATATTCTGTCATGTTAGTTTTATGTCCATTGGCAGTTTCTGTAAAACTTTGGGAAAATTACGGAGACAGTCTTTTGAGGACATGAAAAGGCAGGTGGAGGGTGAACGTCTGCCATTATATTGAAAACTGCCCAACTCGATTGTCACTGACAGTAGACAAAAGAGGCAACCATTGTAATGAAAACTACCCAACTCGATGGTCACTGGCATTAGGCAAGGGGGCCTGTCATCGTAACAAAAACTCTTCAACTCGATTGTGTGTGTGTTTTTTTTACAATTTGCTTTTCGTTGCACCCACACACATAGGTCTTATGGTGACGATGGGATAGGAAAGGGCTAGGAGTGGAAAAGAAGCGACCGTGGCCATAATTAAGGTACAACCCCAGCATTTGCCAGGTATGAAAATCGGAAACCACAGAAAACCATCTTCAGCGCTGCTGACAATAGTGTTCGAACCCACTATCTCCCGAATGCAAGCTGACAGCTACGTGATCCAAACTATGCGACCGAGCTCGATAGCTGCAGTCACTGAAGTGTGGCCAGTATCCAGTATTCGAGAGATAGTGGGTTTGAACCCCACTTCGGCAGCCCTGAAGGTGGTTTTCCGTGGTTTCCTCATTTTCACACCAGGCAAATGCTGGGGCTGTACCTCGATTAAGGCCACGGTCGCTTCCTTCCCATCCCTAGGCCTTTCCTGTCCCATCGTCTCCATAAGACCTATCTGTGTCGGTGCGACGTAAAGCAAATTGCAAACTATGAGGCCATTTGCTCGATGAACTCGATTGTGACTAGCAGTAGGCAAAAGGGCCTACTATTACAATGTAAACTCCCTAACCCAGTCTTCACATGAGAAACCACGTATAACGACCTCTCCGTCGTCTTTCTCGGGTAACGCTAAGAGCTATGTAATTTAATACAAATTTTACTTACAACGTACCCTATAGGCCTACGCTACTTCACCTAGAATTCTGGATACAGTGTAGAATTCCGTACTGAAGCACGGGTACTTCAGTTAAGCATCATATAATTTAGCTTCCGAAAGTAACGAGTTCGGAAACCTCTGATCTAATCGAAAAGGTCATTCTCTTCTTACTCTACCAAGCGTCGTCGAAAATAAGCATTAATCGTAATAATACAAACGGGCAAAATCAATTTGATTGATATGCAATAACAGGTAATCCGTCTCAGTATACAAAATACCAAATAACCCACGTCTTAATTGCATATTATCTGGGGCAATATTTTCACAGTAGTTGGTAATGAAAGTCAAACCCATCAACGTACAGTGGATGCATTATTTCTTTCTGGAAAAAAATGAAAGAGAGGGGTTAGGCGTCGGTGATGGATTGACGCCCCGTGTCGGCAGTGATTGAGGTTAAAGAACACAGCAGCAGTTTCACGCCTCGAGCGCTATTATTTATGGCCAGGATCGCGATCTCAGCGTGATTTACTTCCTGGTCAGAGAGTAATATCCACGTGTCACTTCCTTTGCGCACTGACAGTGAAACATCTGTCTTGAAACACGGCAGTGATCCACTTCAATACGAACTGCTAAAGTAGCTTGACCCACCAATGTTATAACATTCATGCACCTACGACCAGTGACATTGTTAAGCGTGATATTCAAACATACTTTTATTCCATGTGTTTACGTTCTTCAAAATCATATGGAAAGTGGAATATTACGACTGTAGTTACAAACCGCATTCAACCCCTACGAGCATAAAAACCTGGACATATTTGTGAGATGCACAGCAGACAATTGTATGATGGTAAACAGGGTGAACATTACTGTGTTCATCGGGATAGCAGTATCTTATGGGGATCGCTGTAAATACGTAGATGTTAGAATGATATTCAATGGGGTCATCACGTAAACGGGATTGTAAATAAAGGTTACTCTTCATATGGCCATGACGTGTTAAGGATTCGTTTTCTTTTTTGCTAGTTGTTTTACGTCGCTCCGACACAGATATGTCTTATGGCGACGGGGGCATTGGAAAGGCCTAGGAATGGGAAGGAAGCGGCCGTGGCCTTAATTAAGGTACAGCCCCAGCATTTGCCTGGTGTGAAAATGGGAAACCACGGAAAACCATCTTCAGGGCTGCCGACAGTGGATTTCGAACCCACTATCTCCCGATTACTGGATACTGACCGCAATTAAGCGACTGCAGCTATCGAGCTCGGTTAAGGATTCGTAGTAAGGAAGTAAGGGTGTAAAGGAACTAGAGTATGGATCTAGTACGTGGGATCCTCACCATTATTTTGATTGATTCGAGAACTGAAAATGATCCAAAGGAAAGAAGCACGATTTGTTGAGGGTGATTTCCGACAAAACATTGGGCTGGGAAGACTTGGGAGTAAGGAGACGAACAGCTCGACTAAGCGGAATGTTCCAAGCAGTCCGTGGAGAGATGACTTGGAATATAATTAATAAACGAATAAGCTTGAGTGGAACTTTCAAAAGTAAACGGTAAAGGTGTACTCTGCCCGAAGGCAGGTCCGAACCTCCATAGAGGTGAGTTTACGTGCGGTAGGTTGGCCGCTCCTCCATTCTCTTTCCCCCCCACCAACAGCACGTGGCAACACATCCAAATCTTGACCCCCCCCCCCAATGTTGCTTAACGTCTGAGATCTCACGTGATCCGGTGTTTCAACACAGCTACGGCTGTTGGATTTAAAAGCAGGAAAGACCATAATATGAATGTAGAGTTTGAATTCAATAGGACAAACTGTAGCAAATATTCGTCTGCTGGAAGAGGGATTAGGGAATGAAATAATTCACCAAGGGAGAGGTTAGATAAATTTTCAACTTCTTTAATACCATTTAAGAAAAGATATAAACAAGTGATAGAAAGTATGCTACTTGCGTTACAGCCCTAAATGCAGATCCGTGGTGATTGATTAATTGATTGATTGATTGATTGATTGATTGATTGATTGATTGATTGATTGATTGATTGATTGATTGATTGATTGATTGATTGATTGATTGATTGATTGATTGATTGATCACATAACGAAACCTTTTCAAATGCATGCGAAACAGTTACACAAATACTTATCAGATGGCTATATTGCGTCATGTGGACGAGTCAGTACCTTCATCGACTTATTCTTGAAGGGTATTGGTTGTTTTATTGATGTCGTCGACTGTTTAAGTGGTAGGAATAATGTAATAACACATTTAAAATTATTATTGTACCGGTTGGTACACCTATACGCCGCACATTTTAATTTTCCGCCTTAAAGTACTCTTTTACAGCTGAAATTCTGAACTTTAAAACTGAATTAATTCAACTGTTTGTCAGAAGATGCCACTGTGTTAATTTCGAATTGTTTTGTTTACTAATTATCAAGAAGTGTGGACATTCTCTCACAGATGTCTCTACCAAAAACTATGATCATGCACCCTGGTGCGAAGTGATGGAACTTTTCTTGAAGATATTTTATACTCATAAGTTTTCCTATAACTAAATTTCGTTCTTTAATTTGTGGGTTGGCAATATAAATCTTTTCTTTCCGCCAGTTTTGAAGTTAGCCAATCAATAATTTCTGTCATTAATTTTCAGCCAATTGTGTCTTTCTTCCCCAATTTTTTATGTGTAAATTTTAGTTAGCCAATAAACGCCTGTGGGCGTGTCTTGATTATTCATGAAAGGTCTCGAATCTTCCCCGAGAGTATAAAAACTGCTGATTTTCCTGGCTCTCGGCCACTTCAACAACATCTAGTTTAGTGTATGGAAGTATAGCAGGGGGCGGGTAGCGCCTCTTCCTTCGGGCAGCAGCTCTTCAACAAAGGTAATGGCCTTTTAATATTTCTTGCTAGCTCAGCAGTTTAGCCCTCGGGGAAGGTCCGAACCTTTTCAATTGTAACCTACCTCTCTAAAAATGTAACTTGGTGCCGGCTTATATAAAATTTCTTATTACTTTAACTGTAAATCGGGGATAGAGAGTGGTTTACCCTCTCGAGCTCCCCTTCATTTTGAGTTGAGGTGACTACGTTTCCATAACCGATTTTCTTCTCTTAATGTATTAACATTTTCTTATACGAGTCACCTCCCTAGTTTGGGAATAGCCCCTGTATCATCGGCCTAGTGCCCCTTAGGTTTTATAAGGTTTCATGTAGGAGTGCAAGCAACGCCTCCATTCATCTTGGTATTTTGGGCCATTTAATTAATCTGTTCTTTTCCACTGAGGCCCAGTAGGTTGGGTACGAAATACCCCCGTTTCTTTTGATGTAAGCGGTGCCTTGATGGTAATTTATTGAAAAAGTCTGGTATGGCCTTTAATAGGCTTGGAAATTTGAGAGCGGGTCAGCTCTTTCATATATGGTAAAAGTGCCTCTAGGAGGCCTGATATGGTTTTGGAGCAAAGGCTCCTTGAATGAAGGGGTTTTCTGCCCTTTGGATAAAATGTGTGCCTTGGTAAAGTTGGGCTAGTTGCTCAAGGATTGTGAAATTGGGGCTCGAAGCCAAGAATTTGTAAAGACCCCTTAACTTGTGCTTTCGTTTGTAAAGTTATAATTGTACCTGATTTTTCATTGTTATTTAACCTAGTGAAAATTTGTTAAATCTTGTTGTCTATTGAAAATATAACCTTTATTTAAATTTTAATTAATCTTTCGGCCTTGTAGTTAGACCCATTCCAGCCCGCACCTTCTTTCACCTCTGCCTTCCACGGATAACTCCGTAACAATTATAATAAAATAAAAATCAAAGAGAGTATGAAATAAAACATTGTACGACACACAGGCGAAAGTGTTCCATGTATTCGTTTTGAAATTTTAAAATACAATCTCAACGTATATGTAAAGCCTGACTTTTGGTCCTTGTGATTAATAGTAGTAATAATAATAATAATAATAATAATAATAATAATAATAATAATAATAATAATAATAATAATAATAATAATAATAATAATAATAATAATGTCGTATGGCCCGAAAGGCCTGGTGCAGGTTTATCGAGTTGAAACCTATAGGCGACCTGCGCGTCTGTAGCCTACAGCTGTGGAATAACACCAAGGGGTCTGCTCAAAGCTTTACGTCCCTATCCGACGGACGAATCATCACCAACAGCGTCACATGCCATTGCTCCATACGAAAATTGGATCCAGGATTTTGGCACGCAATTTAGTGATATAAATTGTATTCCACCACCTGTCATACCCTGCCGGCCAAATTCTGATGGCGAAATTTCATTCGAGTCCGCCTCTGTGGTTGTAGTGGTTAGTGTAATTAGCTGCCACCCCCGGAGGCCCGGATTCGATTCCCGGCTCTGCCACGAAATTTGAAAAGTGGTACGAGGGCTGGAACGGGGTCCACTCAGCTTAGGGAGGTCAACTGAGTAGAGGTGGGTTCGATTCCCACCTCAGCCATCTTCGAAGTGGTTTTCCACTTCCCTGAAATATGAGGTAGAAGAATCAGAAAAATCATTGGTCCAATGAAAAGTTCAGAATTTTGGAAATAAAGAAGGAATAAGGGAGAAGAAGGAAAAGAACACTGTTAGTTTTAGGCATAACTTTACAGGAGGATGGATGAAAATAGTTTAACAAAAACGTTACATATTCAAATACCTTTGGGAGGAAAAGTCGGCAGCAACCTGGATTGTAGAAACAAAAAATGATTTAGAACGAAATAATAACACAAAAAGGAATCAAAGAAAGAGGTAATATTAGAAACAAGTGTTAAATATGGAAGTATGTTAAGGCAAAAGGAAAAGAAAACTGGTAGAGAGTGGTCTGAGGAGAGACAGAAGAAAAGCAAAAGGATGAAGGGGTCGCCACTCCCAAAGTGATATATTAATGACTGATAGATGCTATGAAATGAGAATGGAGAGTGTTGCTGGAATGGAAGATGACAGGGAAAACCGGAGTACCCGGAGAAAAACCTGTCCCGCCTCTGCTTTGTCCAGCACAAATCTCACATGGAGTCACCGGGATTTGAACCACGGTATCCAGCGGTGAGAAACCGACGCGCTTCCGCCTGAGCCACGGAGGCTCCAATACAGAAATGTGTCTTAAATATTTACACTGCCTTACAAAAAAAGTTAAGCAGCCAGGAGTACCTAGTTGAAAGTGAATGAAACTACATATGCTGAAAGACAATGTGCCTTTATTGAACTGGTTACAATATGGGATGTGAGAGGTAAGGCCGTTGGCAGTTACAGGTAGAATGATGGTGTCGGGGAAACAGGGCGCGCACGTGCAACCCCCCCCCCCCGCCTCCCGCCCCCTCCTCACTGCAGCCGCTATGCATGTCGTTCGGTGCGATTCGGAATGGTGTCAAACAGCCTTTGGATCCTCTCCTGAGGCACGTTCGTCCCCAGTTGTTACAGCTGTCCCTCCAGATCCCGCAGGTTGGTACTGGGACGGAGTCTCCTTCCAATGTCATCCCACACGTGTTCAATGATGGAGAGATCTGGGGATCTTGCTGGCCACTGGAGGACGTCAGCAGTCCATAGACACATGTGCTGTGTGTGGACGTGAATTATCTTGTTGGAACACTGTCCCAGGGTGCTGTGTCATAAGGGGTAGGACGCGCGGACGCAGAATGTCTGTTACGTATCGCTGTGTCGTCAAAGTCTGCCGAAGCACTATTAGAGGTGACCTGAAAGCATATCCTTTGGCTCCCCACACCATGATACCAGGGATTACATTTTTGTGTCTTTCTACCATACGGGCAGGATGTGCCCTCTGCCCTCAACGCCGCCTAACCCGCACAGGATGGTCATCCGAGGTTATGGAGAAGCGGGACTCATCACTGAACATGATGTGACGCCAGTCGTCCTCTGCCATGCCTCCCGGGCAAGGCACCACTCCAAACGCAGGCGTGTGCGGGAACTCACAGGATGTTCTAGAGTCTCCAGCACATGTTCACGGATGGCAGGTGCCGAAATTATGGGTTCCCGCAATGCTTGGCGCACCATACGACGGTCGTCCTTCGGGGTGGTGTTTCTTGGTCGACCCGAATCTGAACGACGTGATTGAGTGCCCTCATGTACCCATTGAGTGCAACATCGAGCCACTGTGACATCTGAATGTCCCACATTCCTGGCAACTGCACGATAGGACGAACTAGCCTCATGCAGTCCCACAATGCGGCCTCTGTCAAATGCTGTCAGTTGGTGGATAGGCTGTCTAACGCGTCTGCGAGGCATCGCGGGTTCTTCGTACTGTACGTAGTCCTCTCTGCACGTCTTGCTTAACTGTCTGACTCACAGCAATTGACTGGAAACAACTTATCAACAACAGGACGGTGCAATCACAAATGCACTCTGGTGGGCGTTCTACACATTACAGATTCTTGTAAATCTAATCCTTTACTCACACGACAATGGCATGAATGTATACCGAAATGGGATAATATTGGACCACTACTTCTGGGTGCTTAACTTTGTCACGCAGTCTATTCACAGAAACAGACTGAATATCGAAAAGCGTAAAACAATAATGTCTGTATATATGTATGTCTGTCAGTCTGCATGTATGTGTGTATTTACTGTAAATATGCATCTATCCAATATAACTATGTACAAAATGATGCGAATGCATTTGACTCACTCAGAAAGTGATTACAAGTTCATTTAATTACAGGAAAGATGAGTGGCGTCAAAAAATTATTTCTATGAAAAGAATGTTCATCTGCTGAATAAAATATTATGTCCATATACTCCTATGTATATGCCTAAGTTAGTTTTTGTTAGAAAGAACCTTCCACAGCCAGGGCACCAGACGACAGATAGTCTGAAGATGTTGCAAAATCTAGTAATGTAGGCCCTAGTGTGTAGATTGATATCCACTTTGTTTTACTCAAGCATAATAGATTGTTTTGTTTCAGGTACCCGTTACTCGTTCGGTCGGTCGGTAATCGCGAGTTCGGATTTTTTGGTGCAACGTGAAAGAAGTCCCTTATTTTTGGTGAGTAGCCATATATATATATCCATTACATGATGATGAGGTTGATGGTGATGATGATGATGCCTGTTGTTTAAAGGGACCTAACATCTAGGTCATCAGACCTTATATCCATTGGATGGTTTGTAGATACGTTTGTAAATTTTTGTACACTGATAGTTCTAATTTGCTGCGCTGATGGGAAAAGTAGACAAAACAAGCCATTGCATCAACATCGTAGACGGAACTGCATTCTTACCGGCTTATCACCAAGGCATTGGTATTTTCGAAATGCAAAGTCCCGTTGCCGTGGTAGGGTACGGATTCCATTTAAGGCTGGAGGTCCCGTGGTTATGATCAATATATCAGTAGGGCCCATTCATGTATAACTGCAAGCTCCGTTTCAATTGTAACCATTATATGGATGTAGCACTAACCGTGATATCTTTCATTCTCAGTTCAATATTCTAAAAATAATTTTAAAATATCGTGTGATTATTATTAGCCTGGCGAAACCCTTATAAGACAGACCCTCCGGCAAGGGCGATGGCGTATTTCGAGTATTGGAAACTGTGTTTTGCTGTGGTAGTGTGTGAGTTGAGCAATGTTAAAGACATCAAGGACACCCAGTCTTTGAACCGACGGAATTAACCCTTCACGGTTAAAATCCGATCAGCCGACTAGGAATCAAACCTGGAACACCGACTCCTGAATCACAAGATCATGGCCAATCAGCCATGGAGCCGGAGGAAATTATGTTGAAAACGGTTTGTCGGTAATCGCGAATTCGGTTTTTTATATCGTCTTTCCGCCTCAAAATATTGGTATCTGACAATCTTGAGGGGAGAAATACTAACCCGCAGCACATGTATCATTTACAATAATAGATTGCTACAGTTCGTGCAATACTGATAGATGACAGAATATTTCTGGCCAGAGTTCTAAGCTGAAATATTATCGCAGCGGTTTCTCTACGCGCAACGACGATATAAATCATTTATATGGTTGGTAAGATACGTTAATAATATTTTTGTGTAATGGTAGTTTTATTTTGCTGCACTGTTAGGAATAGTAGACAAAATAAGCCACTGCATTAACCTGCAAACGGGGATATTATACATCATAGGTATATAGGAATAATCGGCGCTATATAGGTTGGATTAATTATTTAGTTTTACTCTAGCAACACGGTGCAAGCCATAATTTGTACAAAAATCGTTCTTGGAACAATCGTATTTACTTTATCCTTTGCTATGATCATGAGTGAGTATTCAGGTGCTTCGCGCAAGGCAATGAGAGTGAAGTGGTGTGTGTGTACGCCAGTCGGTTGTTTGGAAATAGTCCATCAAAGACGTGACAGAGTAGCAACAGGGGCTAGAATGTTTGGACGTGCCCATGGCCAGACAGTGAATAAAGTTTCCCGATGTACTGGTGTACCAACTCAGAGAATTTCCAGCGTGTCTACCGGAAATGGTGTTCCACTGCCGGCCTTCAAACACGGCTCAATTACTGTGGTCTTAAAAAGATCCTAACCGACAGATATCGGAGGCGAGTTCTACTCATTGGCTGAATTTTCAGCGTTGAAGCCTTCGGTTCCGAGGGTCCCGGGTTCGATTCCCGGCCGGGTCGGGAATTTTAATCGCCTCTGATTAATTCTTCTGGCACGGGGACAGGATGATTGTCTTTGTCTCAACACTTTCCTCTTCATATTCAGCCAACACACTACACTACCAATCACCACAGAAACACGCAATAGTGATTACATCCCTCCATATAGGGTTGCGTCAGGAAGGGCATCCGGCTGTAAAACAAGACCAAATCCACATGTGCTACACAGTTCGCACGCGCTACGCCACAGGTGTGGGAAAAGGCGGTAGAAAAGAAGGAGATATCGGAGGCGAGTGCTATCCGTTGTCAATTAACGTCTGTTTCAACCCCACACAAGAATTTGCCGCTAACAGTGGAGGTCCATCCCAAGCAGTTTCCGAGTGAGCATTGCGACGGGAGCTGCATGCTGTCATTATTTGGAGTCCGGTATCTATAGATCATTCCATGTTAAGGAAACAGTATTGCTCCTATTGATCTACAAGGAGTGCACACACCCCCTCTTAGATACCAATTCCTCGCGATTAATGAATATTATAAGGTACTTTATATTGTACTATCTGAAGACAACCCGCTTCGCTAATTATTCTTTTAAGAGGAAGTACAACTAGGCAACCATCCACTATCCTCTCAGAGAGAAAAAATGGAAGAGCTCCGACACTTTGAAAACTGAAGGTATCGGCCACGAAGGGCGTGAAAATGAAAGACTCCCTAGCCCTCGGAAACCTAATAGCGTCGGGGTCGGAAAAGAACAAGAGTTGACCAAAGGAGGTCGGATAGCATAGATGAAAGTGAGGAGCCTCGCACAAGTAAGTGGAAGCAACGCCAGGACTCAGCTAAGGGCCCCGTCGTCGCCAACCCACGATCCAAAGTTCAGAGCCCCTCGAGCCCATATTAGTCGCCTCTTACGACAGGCAGGGGATACCGCGGGTGTTATTCTACCGCCCCCACCCACAGCGGTAGATTTTTCGTACATCCGAGCGGTTTCCTCTATATAATACAGAAGATGTGAATTAAAAAGACCACACATTTTCTATTTCTAATTTTATTTTTATTCTTTTTTTCGGGGTACATAAATATCTTACATTTTAAGACATTTCATAAAAATACATTGTTACATTTGATATCTTGTTATCTGGCGCATGCAAAAAATGATTTTCTACTTGTCCGACACGGGAGAAAGTAACGTACAGCTCACCATATGTGAAACGGGAATCCTGCAAATTAACCCCGCTATTGTGGAACGTTTGAACCTGAACCTTATTGATAGTCATAGCTTAATCTAATCTGACTGGAATTGTAATCATTTGAAACAAAATGACATATTATTTGATAACAGTGGAATTCTTGGTATGAAAACCAATTTTCCTTTTTCTTTGCCCATTAGAATTACTGCCTCAATGATATTGCTAAGGAGCTGTTTCAATAAATATCTGCTTTATATTAAAGAATTACAGAAAAAAACTGTATGAACACCAGGAGGACACCGTCACGTCTATAAGGAAAAGGCGCCTGATCTTTTATGGACACTTCGCCTGTCTTGATTCCGAAAGACTCACCAACAGGATATTCACAGTAACAGGAAGAGGCAAGGCTTCTAAGAACAAATGGATCACGTCAGTTAAGTCGGATATGGAACAACTAGATATCCCACTGGGACAAACTCACGACTGACTACTGTTTCATCAAGCCATCCGATAGGGAATTTTCCCAACGTCCCTAACAAGAATTACAAGAATTAAGTGGACAGAGGAGAGAAAGCTGGCTCATAGTCAGCAAATGAAGGAGTATTGGAAGAAGAAGGAATCAACAACTCTACCGAAGAGTATACACGAGCCCCGTGGTCCTCAGTAGGCCAAAACGACAAAGAAGAAGAAGAAGAAGGAGAAGAAGAAGAAGAAGAATTACAGAAAATACTCACAGATGTATTTAAGCAGCAAACTCTTATGGTTCTGACATCGCCATACTCCTACAAGATGAATCAAAGATAGTATATAAAACCAAAAAGTACACACCAAAGCCTTCTAAATAAGCTTATCACTCCGTTCCTTCCAGTATATTCTCACTCATTTCAATACAATGACGAAGTCAGCCACTTTCAAGTCCCACATGTCCCATATCACAACAGCTACAGACACGCAACCACTATACCGTACTATGGGAGAATCGAGGGTAATACCACACACAAACACCCACCAGTGGTCTGCAGTAGGTAGTTGTGGCTGCAAGGCAAAATGTACGGACACAAACACACGTCTATTTATATGTATACTGGGCCAATTTCAATCCCCACGTCTCCTACACGACCACAGCTACAGACAGGCAACCCCTATAGTGCACGACAGGGGTTTCGAGGCTACTACCACACAGAAACACCAGTTGTCTGCGATGGGTAGTTGCGGCTGCAAGGTGAAATATACAGACACAGACGTGTATTTTTTATATAGTCGGCCGCATTCAATCCCCCACATCTCCCACACCACCACAGCTACCGACACGCAACCACCATAGTGCACAACGGGAGACTCGAAGTTACTACCACACAGAAGCATCAATGGTCTGCGGTGGGCATTTGTGGCTGCAAGGTGAAATATACGAACACACGCGTCTATTTTTATATAGTCAGGCAATTTCAACCCCCTCTCCCATATTTCCCACACCAGCACAGCTAGCGACAAATAACCACTACAGTGCGCGATGGAAGACTCCAGGCTCCTACCGCACAGAAACGCCAGTGATCTTCGATGGATAATAATGGTGGCTGCAAGGTGAAATATACAAACACACACGTCTATTTTTTATATAGGCGTTCACTTTCAAGCCCCATATAGAGGGTTATTCACCTAACACGTTACACGGAAATAGCTTCTAAACCATTAAAGATATCAGCATTCTGTTTTCATATTCGTAAATGGTACCCAGGGGCTTGTAAAATAACGTGCTACTTAGTCTCATGAGGTGAGTAACAACCGAGATATTGATACTAACTCCATATTTTTAAATGGAATGGCACAAATTCATACAGCTCATTTAAACGTTCATCTGCGTACAAGTTCAAATATGTAAGTATTTTCAAAATCGGACAATTACTTTTTGAGATATAAGTAAGAACAGCATGCGCGGTTTTGCTGCCGCATTAGACGGCGTGAATTCGGGCAAGGACATATTGAGGCGTAAGCAGTTTCCTGGGAGTGAGTTCAGCCACAGAATGGCTACCAGGCATGTAAGCACCTCGTACACATGTGATGGGTTTGCAAAGTGTTTATGACAGACGAACACATGACAGGACAGAAAGGGTTGATGTGTTTAAAAAGAATAAAATAAGTACTTTGCATTGAAAGGAACATAACGAAAGCTATAATTGACACTGATTGTAGAGTACAGTTCATAATACTCTATGAGTTGAGAAATAAACATAACACAAAACACCGGAAGGCCTCCTTCTGGAAAAGCAAATGGTCAGAGCTGATCGTGGTGAGATGGCAGCAGCACTATTATTTATGTTTTATTTTAGACGCAATAATCTCCGCAGAGCTCCAGCGCGACTGTAGTAGCGTGCATTCGGGAGAGCGTAGGTTCGAGTCCTGCCTCGCCCCACATGAAAGTGATTTTCAGGGTGTCCCATGTTCAACACCAGGCAAATATCGGATAGGTACCTTTGTGATAGGCCATGGCCGACTTCCTTTCCGAATCCTTCCCATTCCCATCCGTGAGAAAAAACGCTAAACTGAGCGTAATCTATTACATGTCAAAACAAAACAATACAACTTGAATCTCCCTTTCCCGTTGTATGTTCGCCAGTCATACAATAACGTTGCACGCCCAGGATATGTTACGGTACATCACATTATGTTTACAGTACATACCTGGTATCCGTTCTGTGGCTGGAATCAAGGCCAGGAGCAGCTTGCACCTCAATATGTCCTTGCCCGACTTCACGCCGTCTGATGCGACAGGAAAACCGCGCATGCTGTTCTTATTTATATCTCAAAAAGTAATTGTCCGATTTTGAAAATACTTACATATTTGAACTTGTACGCAGTTGATCTTTTAGGCCAGCTGTATGAATTTGTGCCATTCCATTTAAAAATATGGAGTTAGTATCAATATCTCGGTTATTAATCACCCCATGAGACTAAGTAGCCCGTTATTTTACAAGCCCCTGGGTACCATGTACGAATATCAAAACAGAATGCCGGTATCTTTAATGGTTTAGAAGTTATTTCTGTGTAACATGTTAGGTGAATAACCCTGTATATCACACAACCACAGCTACCGACACGCAACCACCATAGTGCACGATGGAAAACTCAAGGTTCCTACTACACACAAACACCAGTGGTCTGCGGTGGGTATTTGTGGCTCCAAGGTGAAATTTACGGACACACACGTCTATTTTTATATATATAGTCAGCCACTTTCAACCCCTACACCTACCACACCACTACAGATACTCACACACAACCACTATAGTGCACGATGGGAGACTCCAGGCTACTACCGCACACAATCACCAGTGGTCTGCGGTGGACAATTGTAGCTGCAATGTGAAATAAACGAACACACACGCCTAATTTTATACATAGGCGGCCATTTTCAACCCTCATATCTGCCACGCCACCACAGCTATATACACACAACCACTATAGTGCACGATGGAAGACTCGAGGTTACTAACGCGCATAAACACCAGTGTTCTGCGTTGGATAATTGTGGCTTTGAGATGAACTACATAAACACACACTTCTATCTGTATAGGTAGTTGGTGACTTTCAACTCCCATATTTACCACACCTGCACATCTACCGACAGGCAACCACCATAGTGCACGATGCTAAACTCCAGGCTACTACCACACACAAACACCAGTGGTCTGCGGTGGGTAGTTTTGTCTGCAAAGTGAAATATACGGTCACACACGTCCATTTATATATGTATTATGGAAAAAATAAACAAGGACGAGACTCGTTTTGCCCATGAGTTTCTACAATAACTACTGAAGTTTTTGTATTTCATAAAAACATTCGCAGGGAGGAAGTACAGTAGCGGAAACAACCATCACTTTGTTGCCTTCCTTGATTTTCCTTCTGGGTCGCTTTGGTTCGTGTAACGTGTAAATGAAATGAAATGGCGTATGGCTTTTAGTGCCGGGAGTGTCCCAGGACATGTCCGGCTCGCCAGGTGCAGGTCTTTCAATCTGACTCCCGTAGGCGACCTGCGCGCCATGATGAGGATGAAATGATGATGAAGACAACACATACACCCAGCCCCCGTGCCAGCGAAATTAATCAATTAATTAATCGAACCCGGGACCCCTGTGACCAAAGGCCAGCACGCTAACCATTTGTCCATGGAGCGGGGCATGTAACGCGTAATTCGTTACTCTGTGATAATACTGGCAGCTTATTATTGTTGTAGAGAAGTTGTCTATATTTACGTGTTGCGTATGTCTTTTAGTATTTATATCAGTACGTACTTGTCTTGTGTTGAGTGAGTGTTAAGTGGTTAATTAGCCTACGTGTGCGATTTATTTCTTTAACATTAATACAGTGATTTATTTATTTTAGGAATGGGGCTGAGGAGAAACACAAGTAAACTGTGCTTAATTTGCAGCTTATTGTCCTCCCCTTTTATCATAAACGATAAACTGAGTTTCAAAAATATGTGTTCCGCCGTTCTCCCATTATACTGTGGACATCAAAATGATCCCCTATAACCCTTATATACTTAACTGCTTAGTTTCTCCTACCTTTTATCTTGAATTTTAAAAATACCGGGCGAGATGGCCACGCGGTTAGCGCAGCTGTGAGCTTTCATCCGGGAGATAGTGGGTTCGAACTGGTTTCTCATTTTCACACCAGGCAAATGCACCAGGCTGTACCTTAATTAATGCCATGGCCACTTCCTTCCTACTCCTACGCCTTTCCTATCCCATCATCACCGTAATACCTGTCTGTGTCGGTGCGACGTAAAGCCAATTTTAAAAAATTACTTTAAAAATGAGTTTCACCAATGTATGTGCCACCATTTTCCCGTGATGCTGTTGAACAGAGCTGTTATTTCTTCAACATTAATACAGTAATTTATTTATTTTAGGGATGGGGCTGAGGAGAAACACAAGTAAACTGTGCTTAATGTGCAGCTTATTGTCCTCCCCTTTTATCTTGAACGATAAACTATGACCTATAGTAAGAGGCCATTGCTCATAAAGGTACATAAATCTGAACGTCTTTGATGGGCCAAAATAACACCGAGTGAACAGTAGCTGACTGAAAGCGTGTATTGTGGTCCGACGAGTCACGGTTTTGTCTGTGTTCAAATGAAGCAAGGCGTCGACTGTACTGATGGTCCAATGAAGCTTTTCATCCGCAGAGTGGTGAGGGTGTGTTCCCGTCCAGATGGGCTTGTATGGTGTTATAGGGCTGCCCTTCGTACTATGACTTGAGCCTACACAGTAGGTCACCGCCAACGTGAACCAGGATGTTCATTTCAACATTTTCGGTGACAAAGTGTTGCACTTCATTTAACATCTTCATGATGAGTAAGCTGTGGACACACCCATTATCCAAAATGACAACAGCCGTATTCACAGGACTGCACTCATACGTAACTGGTTTGACGAACACACCGATACCATGGAAAATGAAATGTCGTATGGCTTTTAGTGCCAGGATATCCCAAGACGGGTTCAGCTCGCCAAGTGCAGGTCTTTCTATTTGACACCGTAGGCGACCTGCGCGTCGTGATGAAGATGAAGACAACACATACACCCAGCCCCCGTGTCATTGGAATTAACCAATTAAGGTTAAAATCCCCGACCCGCCCGGGAATCGAACCCGGGACCCTCTGAACCGAAGGCCAGTACGCTGACCGTTCAGCCAACGAGTCGGACATCCGTACCATGCTACATCACGAATGACCCGCAAAACCCATCCATCTTATTCCCATAGAATACTTGTGGGAGTATTTGTAATAGCGGGTTAAACAAATTTTTTTGTTTTGCTAGCGGCTTTACGTCGCACCGACACAAATAGGTCTTATGGCGACGATGGGATAGGAAAGGCCTAGGAGTTGGAAGGAAGCGGCCGTGGCCTTAATTAAGGTACAGCCCCAGCATTTGCCTGGTGTGAAAATGGGAAAACACGGAAAACCATCTTCAGGGCTGCCGATAGTGGGATTCGAACCTACTATCTCCCGGATGCAAGCTCACAGCCGCGCGCCTCTACGCGCACGGCCAACTCGCCCGGTGGGTTAAACACAAACATCCCCGTAATTTGGTGGTTCTACGAGACCTCATTATCGGCGAATGGCCACAGCTGGAAATGACATACCAGCAGACATTTCTGGACTCTCTTCCTTGCCGAATCAAGGCGATTATCAAAGTTGGAGGTGCTGTTACACAGTATTAGAACGATGTCTCCAGGCTGTGACTAATTTTTTTATCCGCTGAGCTTACAGTAAATTGGACAAAGTCTACTGAAATTAAATTGATAGAGTAAAATATTGTCTATTTTCTATAAAGCTGAAAGTGATGTCTACCTAGTCCTTTTCTCCTGCAATGGAAATCCCACATTTCTCATAGAAATGTTCCAACATGAATATAATTTTTAATGCATATAGGACCGATTCCTTTTCTGAAAATAGACTATGTTAAATTACACTTAAAATAGCTACCATTTTTTTTATTTTGAGTGTTGGCTCCTTTCTGCTTAATCACGTTCAACCGTGTCCCTGATTGTTCAATATCGCGAGTCAAAACAGCTAGAGGAGCCGCCCCTGGCACGTATCGTGGGGACCAATGGCGCTACGTATCGGTTCAGGATAGCTTTAATTTCAATAATTACAGAATTCTTTCCCGGATAGTTGGTCAACATCCCAATACTCAGAAGTGGGTGGGAAAATCAGCATGTGACAAGAGATTGGCAAGATTATTTATATAAAGACAATTAGGAGGTAACTTTATCTGTCAAGTAAGATATAACCAATGGGGACGATTATTTTGCTACAATGAACACAGTAAATGGGGCGACGAAAAGGGCCAGTTACATGTTTGCTCGCTGGAGTTCTAAACTAGTGCCGGAGTGCATACTATAGTGGACGAACATCATCACGAGACTTTGTATGTTACTAAAACTTTGTGAGTGGAAGACGCAGCTTTTATAAAAATTCAGTAGAGACATGATTATCTCTTAGGTTTTTCCGTGTGAAGAAGTGAACTGTAGGAATTCTTTACGATTTGCGAAGAGTTTGCACCGCGTACTTAGAAGAGAAATCGTTGGACCTCGACCACGCCTTTTCTGACAATTTCTACTAAATCATACCTGAAAGAAGTACGTTTATGCTATCGTTTTTATTCCTATATTAATACACGCAAACTATACTTTGATTGTGAATTATATCACTTTCGCCGCCCATTAAGGGGCATCACAACGCTAAAAATGAAATAAAGGTATTTTTGTATTATTATCCTAGGAAATAAAGTAAACATTTCCTGTATTATTTGTTAAGAAACTCAATTTAGAAACTGGTTCCTGACATTTGCTAATATGGCTAAATCATTCCATTTTTCAGGTATTTGTATTGAAACCTCCTTGTTTACCACACCAACTGATACAGAAGGTTTTGATTTCCACGAATTTATAGAAAACGTTTCACTCTCTAAGTTGGTAGTATTGTCATGATATGTTTGTATGACATAGAGTTTAGTACTTGAACGGCTATTGAGTACTTCACTGTATGGATATTCATAATGAATTAACTTGCTTGCAGCTTGAAATATTTAACATTTTTCGTACTATACGTACCGGTATGTGATCAAGTACTGACCAGATAATATTCAAATTATCATCAATTTACTAAAACAACTGGGGAAAGCCACCGAACTAACTTTGTACTAAAAATTCCCTCATTGCCTGAATTAGAGAGACTTGTGTAAATTGAGTTTTGATCATAGGGGACTGTCGGGGCGGGGGGGGGGGAGGCATATCTCCCACATTACATCGCCACTGCATCGTGATGACCACAGGATAGCTTGCAGTGATGTTACAAGAGTGTACTAGTCTGTTAGTGTCTTGGAGAGGTGTAATATTGCAACTGACGAACCCAATGCCATACTGGAGTAACCTGAATTCTGCATAGCAATTGTTTCCTTCACAGATGATTAATGTACTTCGTAGAGTCGTAAAAAATGAGTTTTAACATGGGAAGTACTAAGATACCAAAAATGAGGAGGGCATAAAATAATACAGTTTATTGTATAATGACGTAGGTGGAAGGAAAGTTCAGGACAGGTAAGAAATAATGGCTGAAAGATAAGTGCAATTATGTTGAAGGTTGTATGATCGTAGAAAAGGTAGATGTTGCAAAATGGAAAATCAAGGTAACCTTTGGAGAAAGGAAATTGGGTGAGTGAATATTACGAGCTCAGACGGAAAACCACTTCTAGGGAAAGGAGACAGGCAGAAATATGGCAAGAAAATATCCAAGATCTGTATCAAGTGAAAGAAGTAGATGATAAGGATCTGCAACAATAAGAGGCTGTTGATGCTGATCAAACGGGAGACCCAATTTTGAGGTCGCAAATCGACAGAATTTTGAAAGATATAGATGGGAATAAGGTTCCTGGAATTGGTGTCATACTCTCAGAATTACTGACTGCCTTAGGAAAAATAAGCATGGCGAGGTTGTTCGATTTATTGTGCATGATATATAGTACAGGAGACCATAGACAGAATGTTGATATAACTATTCCCAAGAAAGCAGGTGCCGACAAGAGTGAAAACTAGCGCACTATTAGTTTAATATCTCCCGCCTGCAAAATTTTAACACGCATTATTAACAGAAGAATAGAAATACAACTTGAAACTGAGTTGAGAGAATATCAGATTGGCTTCATAAGAAATGTAGGAACACGTGAAACAATCCTAACTTTACGTCTGATTTTAGAGGATCAAATTTTGAAGTACAAGTCCACGTACATGACGTTCGTAGATCTAGAAAATGCACTCGATAATGTTGGTTGGACCAAGTTGCTTGAGATTCTGAAGGTGATCCGGATCAGATACCGGGAAGGAAGAATTATCTTCATTCTGTAAAAAAATCAGTCTATAGTGATAAGAATCTACGGCTTTCAAAAAGAAGCAGAAACTCAGAAAGGAGTAAAGCAAGGCTGCAGTATCTCCTCTCCTTTTCAATGTTTATGTAGAATAGCCGGTAGAGGAAGTCAAAGAGAAATTTGGAAAAGGAATCACAGTCCACGGAGAGGAAATCAAAGCCTAGAGATTTGCAGATGACGCTATTATTTTATCTCATTCTGCAGATGATCTCAAGAAACTGCTGATTGATATGGATAGTGTCTTGGGGAAGGAGTACGAATTAGAAATAAGTAAGTCAAAAACAAATATAACGGAGTGCAGTAGAACGAAGTCAGGTGATGCGCGAAATATTTGAATAGAAAATAAAGTCTTAAAGGAAGTGGATGAATATTGATATTTGGGTAATCAAATAAGCAATGATGGCAGACGTATGGAGGACATAACACGCAGACTAACGCAAGCAAGGCTTTTCTTAAGAAAATAAATTTGCTCACCTCGAACTTTGATATCGGAATTAGAAGGATGTATTAGAAGACTTTCGTCTGGAGCGCGGCATTGTATGGAAGTGAACCATGAAAGATAACTAGCTCAGAAAGAAAGAGAATATACGCTTTTCAAATTGTTATGGAAGAATGCTAAAATTGAGGTGAGTAGATTCAATCACGATGGAGAAACACTGTTACACACTGTATACCTCGACACAGGAGTAAGAAATATGATTTTGTACTCGGAGATACATTCACAAAGGATGCTGATGCAATATATTCAGCAAACTATTGTCAATATGTACGTCTTAATTGAGGAATGTCAAAAATTTGCACATGAATGTTGAATTATGCACCATCGATATTTTACCGGTGCATTGGGTAGTGATGCATGAGATGTACATGAATCACTGGCGTCCTAGCTTTCGGTGTGGCACTTTGAATTTCTCTGTTTTGCCGGACAGGGAACCGTGACATATGACGAACAGTAGATATTATACGAGCATGTTCGTAGATATTATACGAGCATCGTCGCCAGATATTTGCTAGATGCAGACTGAGACCCCAGACGTAGCTGCTGATAACTTTCCTCGATCGGCGGTGTCACATGTGTAGTGTGGCGAAATCAATTAATATCAGGAGGTAATACACCCAACTGAATAAAATTCATGTCCGACTCGTTGGCTGAATAGTCAGCGTACTGGTCTTCGGTTCAGAGGGTCCCGGGTTTGATTCCCGGCCGGGTCGGGGATTTGAACCTTCATTGGTTAATTCCAATGGCCCGGGGGCTGGGTATTTGTGCTGTCGCCAATATCCATGCAACTCACACACCACACATAATACTCTCCTCCACCACAATTACACGCAGTTACCTACATATGGCAGATGCCACCCACCCTCATCGAAGGGTCTGCCTTACAAGGGCTGCACTCGGCTAGAAATAGCCACACGAAATTATGATTATTATTATTATAAAATTCATCAGAAATCATACGTTTTGGTTGTCCTGCACTATGTCACTCTTCCTCGGCTACCAAATTCTCCACACCTCCGCGACTCTTTTAAACACTTGGATCATATTTTCTGAGCAGAACCGGTTCAACTTTGAAGCAGCCATGAACACATGTATTAAATTTGACCTAGGCCCACTTTCCCACATAAAAAAACATTATAATAAAAGTTTCCTCTTTAAACCAGGATACTGGCTGCGTTTACGAAATTTTAAGTGTTTTCTGGTCTTGATAGTGAATGTATTTGTTATTTTTTCGAAACTTATATAACTCCAAACGAATCGCAGTTCTTTATTATTTTTTTTTTCGTTTTTATCATTCATGGCCCCATAAATTTGACACCGCAGATATCTTCAACTCCCGAAACTATAAGCACTGAGCAATCCAACACTTTTCCATTTTGGAATACAAATAATCATTTAATGATTATGTAAACAAGATTGTGAGCAACCCACGTGGTTTACATATTATAAAAATCCTCTTCATTTTTTATTTTTAAGTATAACTGAAATATGGGCCTCGGAACCCACGAAAAATAATATTATACGATAATTTTAAGGACATTCTTCCGCTAGCATTCTTACAGCAAGGAAAATTATTTTGACGCTTTTCTACATCTATTATAAATTTAAAGTTTTATACATTTCTAAGATCATTTTTTGTAGATTTTGTCCAACTTGATGTGGAAGTTTCATAACATGTTATACAATCAGTCATCATATAAATGGAAAACAACTTAATCTAATATAATACTGTAGAAAGAAAACAGATATAATATACTGTATATCGATAACAATGCCCATGGGAAGTGGGAAATTATTGATATATAATTGAAGGAGTCCACCTCTATGGTGTAGTGGTTAGTGTGATCAGCTGCCACCCCCGGAGGTCTGGGTTCGATTCCCAGGTCTAACATGAATTTTTTTTAAAAAAGTGGTACGATATTTGGAACGGGGTCCACTCAGCTTCGGGAGGTAGACTGAATAGAGGGGATTTCGATTCCCACCTCAGCCATCCTCGAAATGATTTTCCGTTTCCCATTTTTCCTCGAGGCAAATTTTTAGATGGTACCTAACTTAAGGCCACGGCCGCTTCCTTCTCTCTTCCTTGTCTGTCCCTTCCAATCTTCCCATGCCCCCACAAGGCCCCTGTTCAGCATAGCAGCTGAGGCCGCCTGGGAAAGGTACAGGTTCTCCTCACCTGTTTCATCCCCAAACCTAAAGTCCCACGCTCCAGAACACTGCCCTTGAGGCGGTAGAGGTGGGATCTGTCGCTGAGTCCGAGGGAAAAACCAACCCTGGAACGTAAACGGAATAAGAAAGAAAGAAAGAAAGAAAGAAAGAAAGAATAAGATAATTGAAGGAACTAAGCTAACTTCGTAATTAATTTATGTTTAGTGTATCAGTAATTGTTAAGGATGTAATGTATAAAAATATCTAAGAATATTCAATGAGTATAAAAGCAATCAAGTTTGTAGTATTTGTGACGACTGATATCGTGTTCATAGCCACGGGACCTCTAGTTTTAAGCAAAGTCCCAAACTTAGGACCATGACTGTTCATTTCAAAAAACCTATATATGCAATGGTCGGGATTCGAACCACAACCGCCCCGCTGAGAAGCCAGTAACGATGTCGCACCGCCATTACACCACCTGAGATAAGACCACACTGAAAGACATAACTTCACCGCAATTCCTTTTATTGTCATTTATAAAAGTTAATTTTCGGGCTTTCATATTTGAAACTGAGTGTTATAAATGACCTTTAATATAACTGTTTATAAATTTGAGGGAAAGTTTCTGAGTGTTACATTTAGTTTAGAAGGGCCATCTTCATTTCAATTACCCGACTGTAATGGGGACACAAGACCATATACGAGCAACAATGAACACCCACAGTCGTTTAATGTCCGCTTTTACGTGGAGCAGTTGTCTGTATATTGACTCTTGAACTCGACGAACAAGGCAGAAAATTAAATGTTTAGCCAAAGGTTTTCTGCAAATTGAGTTCGGCTGCTCTATTACTTCCATACAGGACGTCTAAATATTCGTTATAATGGCTGGTTGAAGTCAACCGGATGAACTGTTCAGGATGTAAAAGCCACTAAACTGATAATAAACAGGAGCTTATACTGTCTCAGTCAACACAGATATTGTGCTCATATTGTATCTTGTTCCATTTGACGCTGTAAAATATCCTAAAATATCCACCAGTATTAATCCTTTCTTAATCCGTTTACTCTTCAGGATAGGACTTGGACGCTGCGAGGGATCCCATCTCTACCCCCTCATGGACAGTATTCTGGAGACTTTGTGTCGGGAATATACAACAGGAGAGGTGGTCCAGTACCTCAGCCAGGCGGCCTCACCTTCTATACTGAAAAGGGGCCTTGTGGGGAAATAGGAAGATCGGAAGGGATAGACAAGGAAGAGGGAAGGAAGCGGCCGTGGTCATAAGTTAGGTACCATCCCGGCATTTGCCACGAGGAGAAATGGGAAACCACGGAAAACTACTTCGAGGATGGCTGAGGTGGGAATCGAAATCCCATCTACTCAGTTGATCTCCCGAGGCAGAGTGAAGTCCATTTCAGCCCTCGTACCACTTTTAAAATTCGTGGCACAGCCGAGAAACGAACCCGGGGCTCTGGACGTGGCAGCTAATCACAACAACCACTACACCACAGAGGTGGACATCATTATTACTCTTCTATTTTTAATTCTTGTTCGTCCATCCACACCATTTTTTTTTTTTTTTTTGCTATTTGTTTTACGTCGCACCGACACGGATAGGTCTTATGGCGATGATGGGACAAGAAAGGCCTAGGAATGGGAAGGAAGCGGCCGTGGCCTTAATTAAGGTACAGTCCCAATATTTACCTGGTGTGAAAATGGGAAACCACAGAAAACCATATTCAGGGCTACCGACATTGGAATTCGAACCCACTATCTCCCGGATGCGATCTCACAGCTGCGCGCCCCTAACCGCACGGCCAACTCGTTCGGTTTTTATTTCTTTCATCGCTATACTAGATATGTTAAATTATTCTAGATTTATGCCTACAAAATATAATACAAACGTTCTCCCTATCTAAAGTACCAGGGCAACTAGCAGTGAAAGAGACTGTGCCTCTGTAGTGTAGTGGTTAATGTGAATAGCTGTTCTCCCGAAGTCCCGTTCTACTCAGTCTCCGATGGTCAACTGAGTAGTAGTGGTGGTGGTGGGGGTGTTCGGTTCCTACCTCAGCCATCCTCGAAGTGGTTTTCCGTGGTTTCCTACTTCTCTTCCAGGCAAATGTCGAGATGGTACCTAACTTAAGGCCAAGGCCACTTTCTTCCCTCTTCCTTGCCTATCCCTTCCAATCTTCCCATCCCCCAACAAAGCCCCTGTTCAGCACAGCAGGAGAGGCCACCTGGGCGAGGTACTGGTCATTCTCCCCAGTTGTATCACCCGGCCCGGCGGTAGAGGTGGGATCCCTCGCTGAGTCCGAGGGAATAACCAACCCTGGAGGGTAAACAGATTAAGAAGAAGAGGAAAAAATGTTATGAACAGATTCAAATTCGAACCAAAATAAAATTAAAAAACTTAGGGTATCTATAATAAATTATATACTTTACTTCCCTGTAATTCCGGAAGTGGAATTGTTATTTAACGAATATCGTCATTAGCATTATAAAATGTTGAGAACTGAGCGAGTTGGCCACGCGGTTAGGATCGCATAGCTGTGAGCTTACTTTCGGGAGATGGTGGGTTCGAATCCCACTGTAAGCAGCCCTTAGAATAGTTTTTCCTTACCGGGCGAGTTGGCCGTGGGGTTAGGGGCGTGCGGCTGTGGTCTGGCAACCGGGAGATAGTGGGTTGGAATCCCACTATCGGCAGCCCTGGAGATCGTTTTCCGTGGTTTCCAATTTTCACACCAGGTAAATGCTGGGGCTGTATCTTAATTAAGGTCAAGGCCACTTCCTTCCAACTCCTAGACCGTTCCTATCCCATCGTCGCCATAAGGCCTATCTGTGTCGGTGCGACGTAAAGCCACTAGCAAAAAAAAGTTTACCGTGGCTTTCCATTTTCACACCAGGCAAATGCTGGGACTGTACCTAAATTAAGACCACGGCCGCTGCTTTCTCAGTCGTAGCCCTTTCCCATCGTTGTATCTCCGAAAACCTTCCGTGTTTTAATGCGACATTAAACCAGCAGCAAAAAAGTGAGTCTGATCCGTTTGATGTCGACTGACCAAAAAGTTGATTATCTATTACAATTAGTTGGAAACATTTTAGAGAGTTTAGTTAAAGTGTGTTTTTCTTGACAACATAGTTCGGATAGGATCGATGAACAAGGCAAGGAGGTGAACAATTCATCACCTGTTCTTGTAACCTAACACAAATTTGCCAGTAGACTATTGTACTATCAACATATGTGGCAATTAGTTACCGTCGGGGCGGGTGGAAACCACTGGATAATGTGAATAATACAGCTAGTGATGATGTAACACTGCTTCCCTATTACTGCCGCACTGCGTACATATACCGCCCTGCTCGAGTGATGGATGGCCAGACATCTGTCTGCTACAGCAAGCAACAAGGTGGGAGGCAAATCATTTCGATAAAATATTAATCCGAAAGATAAAATCCGTACTGAAACTTTACGGGCACCATCTGAGAATGGACAACGGCAGGCTTACGAAGAAGATATTTTCACTCATCCAAAGCTACAAGCATGTGGATCAATTAAGTAAAAAAGAAACGAAAACATAGCTTCCGCTGGGATATCTGATACAGATGATGCCTCTGACCGCCCTAAAGTTTGTAAAATGGTAAACTCGTGGTCTCATCTACCAAAGCTTGTTTAACCTCGCAAACCTCTTTGACAGGAAAGAACAATTGGATGTATCGGGAATGAAACCGAGCATCCTAAAATAACTAGTCACAAGCTCTCCCTAGTGGGCTTAATTGACTAATAATAAATCTGTAAAGAACTATACGGGCAACCGCCCACGAACTACATTATTTGCTCTGTGTTGTTATACAAATACGTCTCCCGTAACGTGAATTTAGACAATTTTGTGAGAAGCTAAAGGAGAAGCGATTGACGAAATGAGTATCATTTCATATTGAATTATAACTCATCCACCGCTCATTTCACTGAATCTATGACAGAATCATTTCAATATTCTGTAAGCTTCTGTATTGCAGAATGATGTCCCACAAATCTCTCACAACTTTAAATGATTTGTGATGCCTTTATATGTTATTTGCATCCTCTTTCCTCTTTAAAGTAACTTGCCAACAGTTCGGCCAGGCGGCGTAGGGGGCAACGCGTCCGCCTGTCACCCAGCGGCCCCGGTTTCGAGTCCCGGCCGGGTCAGGGGTTTTTAATTGTAAATGATTAACATCCCTGGCCTGGGGACTGGGTATTTGTGTCGTCCTTAATGTTCCTTTCCTCACATTCAACACTCTGTACTTTCGCAATTCCAATTACACGCAGGTACATTTCATATGGTGCAAGTAGTGGGAAAAGATCCACAGGGGTCGACGCCACGAACAAATATCACGTAAACAAACTTGTCAGAAATTTTCAAGGTCATTAATCAGTGGCTGACAAATCTCTTTTTTGAATGGGGATGATAGAATACATGCCAGTACTTTTTGCCAGTCATAACAGGTATCTCAAACAGGATCCCAGGGGCTGTCAACTTGAGGGCTGTGGTTTGGCGACTACCGAACACCTAGCTGAACGGGAATTGTTTCCACACACTTGTGCCAGGCTTTTCACGATCACCATTGCTATCCGACCACCCTCCAACAATACTTTTTCTTTTATCAATACGGTGATTTTAGGGTTGCAAGCCTTACAGAGTCCTTTATTTTCACGCAATTTTGGGCCTTGCGTCTGATCAGGTGATTCCCTCATTCTGCGAAATGGTTCGAGATGGTTGCCCTGTAATACCTCCTCTAATAACCATAACCACAACCACCAGTGGCTGACAGAGTGTGACATTCCACTTTAACAAACAATTTCGAAAATCTAAGCAAAGTTCTCCAGACCACTTGTTACTTTTATGTAAAATGTAAATTGTTTCGTGTACACTCTACCATGTAATAAAAGTCACAGTTGTATGAAATAGTTTGGTAAATTTTTGAGAGGGTCTTTATCATACTTCAGAAGAAAAGGGCGTTGGGTAGAAGCACTGCAGAATGTGTAGATGAGGACACATATCTTCACATAATAGTGAAAAGAAGGCATCATTTTTTTGTTTTTGTATCCTAGAAACTCATCATTATAAAATGCTCAAACGGTACTCATGGATGAAAACCTACAACCTGTTTTCCAGTCATTCACCTGGGCAGGGATGTAATGAATGAAGCAGATGTAGGCTGTTAGTACGATGGGGTCGCCACTCCCAAAGTGATTTATTAATGACTGATAGATGCTATGAAATGAGAATGGAGAGTGTTGCTGGGAGGAAAGATGACAGGGAAAACTGGAGTACCCTGAGAAAAACCTGTCTCTCCTTCGCTTTCTCCAGCACGAATCTCACATGGATCGTCCGGGATCTGAACCACGGTATCCAGTGGTGAGAGGCCGACGCGCTGCCGTCTGAGCCACGGAGGCTCCCCGTACTCGTGAATCCAAGACTATAATTAAACTTTCACTCCCAAATTATTTTCAGCCATATGCATGTCTCATACCTGACTTTTACGGATGATTCAATAATGGTTGAAGTCGACTAAAAATACTTTGTATTTACGCAGCTACTAAAAAGACATGGTACAACAATATTAGCAATATTATAGTTTTCCTTTGGCTCTTTTACCAGAAGTTGATAATGACGTAATAAATGCCTACAGTTTGTTTCACTGCTACTTATCTTCACTATACTATACTCATAAAAGTCAGGCTCATCACCATTTCCTAACATTTATAAAATATAATCTTCCTTCATGTTTTCTTTACACTTCTGCGCACCCATCTGAGAAGACAGCTCTGAAAGGAAAACACACGGCACATAATTATTTTTAAGATACGGCAAAGCGATTTATGAATCGTCCGTCTTCTGAATAGAGCATGTGATGAACAACAACTGAACTGGGAAGTGGAGAAGAGCGCATTGATTGAAATCCAAACTAACCAATATTTGGGACAGCGCCACACATGTTGACATCCGAGTGAATTCGGGTATGGGATGGAAAAAATTAATTACAACTACCACAAATGTCGATATTATTGACATAAACTATACGGTAGTGCTTAGTAACATAAACGACAAATAGTCGTTAAAATCACATAGTTATATTTAATTACTGGCATAACAGTCAAATGTTCCATGTACAGTACAATAGTATATGTGTTGTCTCGTTTTGGGACCACATTCACTTTTATGAATTTGTATATGAATCCTGGCGTCTTGTACATTTATATTCGAATTCGCAAGTAAGAACTGTAGTTCTAAATTCAAATTATTACTAATGAATAATGAGCACGTCATCCTGGATTTTCAGATAAATACTGGAGCACCCTAATGTTCCTTTGAAATCATATAACGAGATGTTTTGTAACACTATGTTTTGAATTGCCGACGTAAACGTAGTCGAATATGATTGACGAACTAAATATCTCCCTAATGAGACTTATTTTTCTCTTGTTATAAGAGATACATGGGCCTAATGGGGTATTATAGTGGATTGCTACTTGTGCAGTGTAGCTGGACACTCCTATAACCTAAAGAACCCTGATATTGGTCTGGTTTTGATGCAATCTGTCTCAACCCCATCTTTAAACATACATACGATCTGTACAAAAAATTAGTCACACCCTAGAGACATCGTTCTAATACCGTGTAACACCACCTCGCGCTTTGATAATCGTCTTGATTTGGTGAGGAAGGGAGTTCTCAATTATCTGGAGATATGGCACATGCAGTTGTAGGCACTCCCTGATGATGGGATCCCGTAGAGCTACCAAATGGTGGGGATGCTGATATCTGTGTTTCACTCGCTGTTCCAAATAGTCCCAAACATTTTAAATGTGATTAAGTTCGATGGGTTTAGTGGGACAGTCGAGGTGTGATAGGGTGTCTGTACCTTCGTCAAACCAGCCACGTATGCGTGCACCCCTGTAGAAAAATGGAAGTGTTCACAGCACTCTCATCATAAAGATGTACAATGAAGAGCAACACTTGGTCACTGCGAATGTTAAAATAAACACCCTGTTTCATGTTCACAGTGACCTGAAAGATTGGTCTCAAGTTATAGTACGCAAAACACCCCCTAAACATCACAGAAATACCTCCGGCCTAAATTTCACTCTCAACACACTAGGGGTTAAACGCCCCGTTTGGCCGTCGGCACCCCCAACTCATTGCATCATTCAAAAACAGACAAAATCGCGACTCGTCGGACCACACTACAAGCCTCCAGTCAGCTAATGTCCACGTTCGGTGTTGTGTGGCTCATCAAACTCGTTCAACTTTAGGTGCTGCTGTAAGCAATGGCTTCTTCCGAGGTATCCGACTCTAAACGTCCATTTCATGGAGTTCCCTGCACAAAGTTCGCTCGGAATCTTTTTGGGATGGACCTTCACTTCACTGACTGCATAAGTTCCTGTCGCGTTTGAAAGCGACTTTCATAAACAAAACATGACACTCGTCCCATGTTCCTGTCGGGTAGGGTCCATTTACAACTACACTGTTTACGCCATGTTTCATAACCGCGAGTTATCCCGGTAGACACGTTGGGCATTGCGAGTTGATACACCAACACATCGGGAAACTTCATTCACTTTGTGATCATAGGCACATCCAAACACTACAGCCCCCTTTGCCAGACTGCCACGTCTTTGCTTCGTTCTTTCCTGATGCGCAGTTTCAATACAACCGACCAGTGTGCTCTTTCAATGTTGTTGCGTTGGGTATTTAGCCCGAAGGCTTGTTTGATCCTCTGCAGCTCCGCCAACAGCTGTCATAAATAGCCTAGGCGTCACTGAAGAGGCGTACTAGGGAAATGAGGAGTGAGGTAGTTTCCCGTTGCTTTCCTCCCTCTTTCAATAGGCTGACTAATTTTTTTGTCCAGTGTACTTATTAATCTGTATGAAAAATACTGTATCTGGGTTACTGCAACGTAATTATTATCTTATCTCGGATATGTCTACCTTGAGTTAGTTGATGAACACCGAGCCAAACATATTTGAAAATTTTCGTGCTTTTAAAATGGAAGATGTACGGGTATTTTATAGATCAAAAAAACACAGTAGTGATTTATATATGACTTACTTCAAAACAATTAATGATGCAGGGCAGTGTAATAATAATAATAATACTAATAATAATAATAATAATAATAATAATAATAATAATAATAATAATAATAATAATAATAATAATAATAATATGGCTTCAGCTACCGATTTGACGATCTTCTGAAGTGGTGTGGTCTAGGTGGCCTAACTATCAATTTCTGTATTTCTGTATTATGATTGTTCTACTGTCTAGCATAACTGAACAGTCCGTATAATACAATGCCTATGCTAATATACTAGCGGAAAATGAAATTTCAACACCAACGAGGAGTTGTGTTAGATAAAAGAAAATTTGGAAACCGTGTTTGCACATCTGAGAAATTACGCCTATTGAAAGTTGCACGCTAGTCGACGAACAGTTGTACTGGTAGCGCCATTTTTGTAAGTCAAATTTGCTTTAAACACGCCTTGTACACTTCGTGAAAGTCATCGTCCGTTGTTCTGAGTAGGTGTGAGTCAAATATGGCATTAAGGAGACGGATAAGGCAGCATAAATATCTTACTGAGTTTGAACGAGGCCGTGTAATAGGACTACGAGAAGGTGGATATTCTTTCCACAATATTGCAAAAGCAGGATAGATCCACAGTGCATCGGTGTTCGGACCACTACGGAGAGAGAAGACCACCGTATTCGTCACATGGCTGTGAAGGGTCGAACTGCAACTGCAACAACCAGTAGAGCTTCAGCTGGCACCAGAGTGACACATCTAACAGTAACAAATCGATTTCTTGACGGACAGCTCCGAGGCAGCCGTTCAGTAGCATTCATGCCACTAACTCCGAATCACTGCCATCTGTGATTTAAGTGGTGTCAAACTAGAGCTTATTGGAGGTCGGAGTGGAGATATGTTCGTTCTCAGATGAGGGCCGTTTCTATCTTGGTGCCTGTGACGGTCATAGTTTGATAAGGAGGAGGCCAGTTGAGCGCTTGGAGCCAAGGTGTGTGCAGCGTCGACGCACTGGACCTATTCCAGGAGTTATGGTCTGGGTAGCGATTTCCTTTGACTGCAGGACTACTCTCGTCGTTATCTCAGGAACCTTAACAGCGGAGTTGTACTTGAGACTGGTGACTGAACCGGTTGTGCTGATATTCATTCGCAGTATTGAAGGGGATGTTTTCCAACAGGATAACACTCGTCCTCATACCACCGTTGTCACCCAACGTGCTCTGCAGAGTGACGGCCAACTCCACCCATTGAGCACGTATGGGACAAATCCAGCGTTATCCATCAACAGCATTAACCATTGCAAATTTGACTGACCAAGTGGAACTCCCTCTCACAAAATGACATACGGCGCCTGTACGACACAGCGCAAGAACGTCTGCATGCTTGCATTCAAAATCGTGGCGACTACAGTGGCTATTAATATACCACCATGTCACAGGTCGTCTCGGGCATACTTGAACCTGGGACCTGGAAACTTTAATCAAATATATATGTTACCTAGACAATTGTTCTAGCCTAAATTGACCATTTGTGGCGACCGACACCAGATTATGGAATTCCCTGCCTGTTCAGGTCAGAGAAACTAGCTCTTTACCAAGATTTAAGATCACCTGCCGAAACAACCTGCTGAGGACAGCTGACTGAATTGTTGAAGTATGATTGTGTGCTTGCTTGAGGGTTAATTGGATACTTTTAATATTAATTTAGTTAGTAATTTAATTACATCCATTTTAATTCTATCAATTTAGTTTTAACTGTTTTAATTATTTTAGTATTTTATTTTAGATACTAGCATATGTACCCGTGCTTCGCTACGGTATTCTACATTGTATACGGATATCGAAGTCATGAAGTGAATAAGATTTATTAAATTGCATATGTCTCTTGGCGTCATCTGAGAAACGGCATAGACATTGTTTCAAATGTAAAGTGCGAGTTGCGGAGTTGTGATGATAACGGCAGGTCCACTTGCGTACTGCAATTCACAAAGGAGTTGGTAATCTTCATTTAATGGCCGGCCCCATTGCTTACCGCGCGGCCACAATCGATTTGGGGAGTTTTCGTTAAAATGGTAGGCCCCATTTTCTACTTTTAGACAGATTACAGTTAAAATACTGCCGGTCAAAATTGAGTTGTGATGTTATCATTATAATGACAGCTCCATTTTCCTAACGCCAGTCAGCTTACAGTCAGTCATACCAAGTTGGTGAGTTACTATTGTAATAGCAGGCCACTATTCCTAACGTTGGTCACATTTTAGATGGGTAATGTTGTTTATAATGGGAGGTACCCTTGCCTACTGACAAACAGAATCGGGTAAAGGAGTTTTAAAAGGAATTGCCGCTCCCTTGCCTTGTGTTAGTCAAATCGAGAAGGGAATTATTCATTACAATGGCGCACAGGAGTTGGAGGAGGGCCCCATTCCTATTACCAGTCAAAGTCGATGTGGGGAGTACTGATTACAATAGCAGACGCCCTCCTGCTGACATTCACTATCGATTTGTAAAGTATTAATTACAATGGCAGGCACACCCTTTCTAGATCGCTACAAATCGACTTCATTGAATAAATATAGATCAAGATACGGAAGTATATGCATGTTCACCGTCATTTACAGAACAACTGCTGTTAAACGGTACATCATATCGAAAAACGAATTGTACTATAAGGAGCCTATGGCCTCATTTAGCTATCTAAATGGCTGGTCCTATGATACGTTCTCGTATCTCATCTACTTAAAGGTAAGATTGTTTTAGAAACGTTGAATAGGGTGAAATTTGTGTAAGATTTTTTCACAGTGAATTACTTTTCAGATACTTATGTGACAGCTTCAAACATGGAATTTGGCTTGCATATGGCTACTGGGTGGGCCAATATTCTTGCAGAATTTGATGATCCTATCATTCCTATATGTGGTTCAAACCATCAATTATACGTGTACAAAGTGCAAAATTCAGGCACAATCCAGAAAGAGAGCCAAATTTAACGTATAATGCATAGAGATACGACAAAAAGTTATAGGACCAAAGTTGTAGGTCACTCCAAATTGAACATCTGTTTCGTGATACGACTTGCCGTTTAGCTACCAAATACCTCGAAAGGAAGGTCTGCACAGTCATTCAAATTGCCTCCACATTTCTATATTTATCAGGGGTAAAAAATAAAAATTGTAAACATCTCGTATTTTTTTCCGTCGTGTACAGGCTAAAAACAATAATTTTACCACATTTCAATTTTCTGGCAGATTGTGCCGCCATATGGATATGAGGGAGGGTGTTAAAATTACGACCTTCAGGAAACTTTTAATCCCAGGAAACCTATAGGTCATTATTTTGGATAAATATATCCGACTGCGTTCTTATACAAATTTGAAACTCCCAGAGTGTCCCCTTCAGAGAATTTTGGGAATTTTCGATTTTTCTAGGGATTCTGTAGTCATCAGCTTGTCTGGTACCAAGTTTTAAGCTTCTAAGATACGTGGACGTATCTCATTAGTTCACGTCTATTTTCATGTTTATACCTTAATTTCTGAATATATACAGTTCAGTATATATAGATCGCTCCAAACTGCCTTCCATTTATTAATGTAGATTATATTTCGCCCCTTCCCTAGTGGTTCTAGGGGCGTCTTCCTCCCGATTATATTTTCCAGGTAGTAAGTCATACTTGTAACAATTTATATTTTCACTTCTCACACCCCCTCCCTCCCCACCCATGCGAAGGGGGCTGAACTTGGACTTAAAAAAATCTGGAATATTGCTATTCATCTCAGAGACCCAGAAAACTATGGATTCGACACTACTTTCGATTACTTTTATATCTCACCCCCTCCCCCCACCCTAAAGGGGGTTAAACTTCGAGTTTAAAAATATTAAGTGTAAAAATTCATCTCAGCGACCCCGAAAACGATGGATTCGACACTATTTTCGATTGTGTTTATATCTCAGTCCCCTCGCCCCCACCCAAAAGGAACTGAACATTGACTTTTAAAAAATCGGGAGTGTCACTGTTCATCTCAGAGACCCCAAAAATTGTGGATTCGACACTATTGTCGATTATTTTTATACCTAACCCCCTAAACCCCACCCCTAAGGGTGTTACGGATGGCTTTTCGTCTCCAGCTGGTAAGTCATGTGTACCAAGTTTGATTGAAATTGCTCCAGTGGTTTAGGAGGAGATATGTCATTTACACACATACATACATACATATATACATTTTTATATATAGGAAGATTAATTAATATGTGGATAAGTATAAGAGAGGGCCTCGAGCCCTAACTTCGCCACTGAAAAGACACTAATAAATAAATAAATAAATAAATAAATAAATAAATAAATAAATAAATAAATAAATAAATAAATAAATACGTATAATACATTTCTCTAATTCAATATCTTCTTGGTGTTGGAATTTAATTTTCCGCCAGTGTATTTGCTGTACAGTAGTAAGATACGAAACGATAAATTTACGATAATTCTACACGTAGGTATTCACTTCATCCTTACATGTTCAGTTCATAGTTGACGGTTGATAGTTAATAAGTCGTTCTTAAGCAATGTGTGTGTATTGTTTTAAAAAGTACCACCTCTATAAGATAAAAAAAAACGTATCCTGCTTAGAGATATTTAACTAGTTTTACATCAGTCAGAAAATAACTACTAAACGAATTTTATTATAACACATGTTATCAGAAATATTTAAGAGAATTTTTAATACAACAATCCAAGGTGAGGTGACAACTAAACATGAAATGGAACCTTTTGATTCGTGTATGTAGGGTATACAACCTTCTGGAATACCTCTGATAGTTTATCAATTCCTATCCACCAGAATTAGTTAAACATTTTTGGAATGTATTATTAACATGAGTTAATTGCTCTGCTAATTATTCTGTCATATTTTTCCTAACCGGAAATTAGGGCACTCTTAGTACATAATTCCTTGACATCAATCTCCATAGCAAGCTTTGATGTTACCCATCAAGGTATAGTACTCTCCGAAGAGCCCTTATCTCTGAGCCGCAAGTGTTGTTGCTATGGTGATAGCAGACTGGTGATGGAAGAACGCCCTGATAAAGAACATTCTCCTCACTAGGAGTTTTCATCTGAGATACACGCTTTTAGCTGAGGCTTCAAGGCGGTATCGTTTGCATGGCGGATTTCAGTTACTTGGCAACCTTCGTAAGTAACAAAAGGAGGTGTAGGGCAAGTATGGCCTATTAACAGAGCAGGCATATGATGCTGCCAAGAGTGAGATGTATATCATTAATTTCACTGACCTATGGGCATTATTCAACTTATTGGTGGTTTAATACCGATAGGTATCCGACAGGTTCTCTAAAATTAACTTTGCAAATTTGTAGTTCCTTTATAACAATATTTTTGAATGAAAATACTAAATACTTTGCACCGAAAGGGTGGTCGTATACGCGAAAATATTTGCATAGTTTTCCGTAAAGTGCGCCGATCTTAAGATAGTTTCAGGTGTATACATGAAACAACCTTTTTTTCAGCTCATTCGATAGTTTTTCGTATATTTTCCAAATATGTGATTGTTTTTAACACTATTTTAGAATGAATAATTAATAACTTTTGGTAGTTTAGCCTATACTTTGCAATTTCGTCGAAGAGATGGCCATAAACATGAAAGTGTAGTTTTCCATTTACATAGTGTTATGTAAAATGCGATTATCTTAGGATTAGGCCTATTAAATTAAACAACAAAAGTTATTCTTTTAAATTATCTGATAGTTTTCATAAATTTTCCGAATTATTTCTTTTGTAATAAGATTTTACGAAATAAATAGTGTACTCAATTTTGATACTAAATAACAAAGACAGTCATATTTTCCAAAGTGTAGTGTTCTCTTTGCAAAATATTCTGTAAATCCAGTTGATCTTCATTAATCTAATATACGTAAATAAGGTAACCATAAAACAATTTGTATGTACTTTATCCTTAGTTATCCTTATTCTGGATTTTGATTGTTGTTTTAAGGTCGTATTCTTTTCCTGATATCATGTGTTTTTCAGGTAAAATTTCGAAAAAGGGTTCGTTCGGGATTCGAGCCTCGGTCATCTGGGTAGAAGTGAAGTGACAAAGTCACCACGCTGGTAATACCCTCCAATAAAATAAAGCAAAATGTACTATTTTATTTATTTCCATCATGACTGATATGATAAAATCGTGCCGAGACAGATCAACAACAATGATGCCTGAAACATTTATTACCAGTAATTGTTACTTTATGTTGTCCGCAGTATCATACACCTACAACACAAATTCTGTATTTATAGGTTGGAATCATAAATACTGAGCACTAAGCCAATGAATTTATAGGAAATATTTTACTAGCTCTGTTGTTATTAAAATCACTCGTGTAAAAATTGATAAATTGATATATGGTATCAATGTTGTAAAATAAATTTAATCACAGGCTTTTATTCTCAATTTGATAGCATTCATGTGGTGGGAAAGTGAATTCTAGAAAAATTATATTAAAGTGAAATATTGAACGGATTTGAGAGAAGCCTATCGGTTTCTATATTTATTTAATAATAATGTTATTTGTTTTACGTCCCACTAACTACTCTTTTACGGTTTTCGGAGACGCCTATATTTATTTATCATTCACGGTGTTCATATAACAATGTTACTGTTTTAAGTTTCGGTACCTGCTTTTAATGGGTTTTGAAGAAGATGATTATCCACAATACTAAGGTTACGCAGAAAGCAAATAACATCGGACTGAGTCAGGACTGAATGTGCCAACTTGAACTCAGAAATATTATTTCATTCAAAATAAGTTATTTTTCACAAATCTTAAGCATAATAATAGCGAAGTTAATACACTAAGAACAACGCAAATTTTATTAACTTGAAGATTTGTGTTACAATCAAACCGAAACGTGTTATCCTATTTTCAGACACTATCCAATATTGGTAAGAATACTGTACAACTCAATTAATTCTGCTGACATTTTACGCATATAAAATGTTTCCAGGAATACACATCAGTACCAATTTCATGATACCCTTTTATAAATTTGGTATACCGAAGGCAGGCTTCTCCTTTCTCCTTATTAGAAATTAACTTAGAATGATAAATGCATTTATCATCTGGTTCTTCTCCATCGTTATCCTCATCCCTGTTTGACGGAACCTCACTGTTATGTAGCTTTCGTCTTATTTTATACTGTCTGTTTTCTCTTTAAGTTATGTTCTTCCCTGTAGTTTCCTATCACAAGGAGGTCCCCTTATTAATGCTGCTCTACCTGAGTTTGTCCTCCAAGTAGTTTGCCGTCACAAAATCGGTGGAAGACCTCTTTCGGACTGATGCGGCCCATAGTGAACGAGTCTAATAGCCACAATTTTTTAAAGGCAAATTTTAATATAGAATCGGGGGTGCAACAATTTCTTAGCGCCATGAACAGATGACATTCTATCGACGATTGTTCGTTCAACGTGGCTTATTTTTAATTATTTTGATAGGAGGTCGAGTGCACAATGAATTAAGATCTTATTTCTGGGCGAATTTTTTAAATAACTCATAATTAATATTATTATTGAATATGCTTGCAGTTAGGAACGCAGGATGCCTAATATCGGATATCCGATATTGCGCTACCCTCGCTACCTGATATTAAGGGTTATTAGCACTTATAATTATGAGGATTTAGCTTTTCCCCTATATACCATTTTAAATGAGTTAAAGTGCACATAAACTACGTTATAATACCTAAATGAAATAAATTCATTGAGTGTTGCACTTACCTTGCATGAAGTACAGGCTGGTAAAATGTCCGAACTCGATAGCTGCAGTCGCTTAAGTGCGACCAGTATCCAGTATTCGGGAGATAGTAGGTTCGAACCCCACTGTCGGCAGCCCTGAAAATGGTTTTCCGTGGTTTCCCATTTTCACACCAGGCAAATGCTGGGGCCGTACGTTAATTAAGGCCACGGCCGCTTCCTTCCCACTCCTAGCCCTTTCCTATCCCATCGTCGCCGTAAGACCTATCTGTGTCGGTGCGACGTAAAACAACTAGCAAAAAAAAAAAAAAAAACTCACCGTACTAAAAATATAACAACACGGTTTTAACATAACCGATTCTCAACAAATATTTTCCAGCTGAGAATAACTGAATGGCGTTCCAGTAAGGTCTTGATACTCTTAAAGTTAAAAAGAGTGAAGCACTTCACTGATTAAAAATTCCTGCATCCCACAATAGACTAATATCCGATATTCGGATCATTTCCTCTATAGAGGGTCGACCGTTCAATTCAATCACATGTTATTACAGGAGGGAAGTGAGTTTAAATACTTGTATTAATTATACTGGTTTTCTCCTTGCTTTAAAAGAATATTCTGGGAAGACTGCCTTCATGGCTTCTCCCTAAGAAATCAATACGGATAAATAATCCACTACCATGGAGACATTAAAATTACCAGTGGGAAGTATTAGTTCCATATACTTGGGACAAATTTCGAAGATGATGACTAGAATGTCACATGGCACTAAATTAAGTGATGAGTTATTTTAACTGAAAATCTTCCTGAACGTAACCATGTGGCTCTATAAAAACTTAACCATTTTCTGATAGTTTCTGATATCTGAAAAAATGAAAATCTAGGGTGCCATAAATAAGATACTGACTTACCTACAGCGATTATGATATATTTAGCAATATTTCATCTTCCAAGTTGGATTAAGGAACGTTTTCAGGAATACAAATGCATAGCAATACAACAAGAAGTACATTAGGAGACTGAAGAAGCATACTGAGAAAGAGATAATATATTCTAGATTTCCACTTACTCTGTTCTAGAAACATAGGATCTTCCTAATGGAAGGAAATTGAACTTAGGCTGCAAAAAACTTTCACGCATTCCCTCTGGCGCTCGTTACTTACCGTAATCGTTGTCGCCGTTAGAGTTGTGTATTGCCGTGGTCTCTAATGGTCTCTCTCTCAATTTCAAACTGAGAGAATCAACCGCTCTGCGATGATGAACAGAAACAATCCCCTGTTTAATCTGAACCTTAGAATATTTTATTGATTAGTAAATAATTATCCGTTCTTCATATATTACTGCGTTTTGTTTGTTAATGAATCAATTTGTCAGTTCACAAATAGTACGGAACGTGTTAGGTGTAAACATGTCAATCTAGCCGAATAAAATATTCCCATCCTATAGTTCCGGATCACTTGTAACTGGGAAGAGAGTATTCATTTATTTGAATTCGTTAAATTCGATACAGAGCCTTCTTGGCTCAGGTGGCAGTGGGTCGGCCTCTCACCGCTGGGTTTCGTGGTCCAAATCCCGGTCACTCCATGTGAGATTTGTGCTGGAAAAAGCGGTGGAGGGACAGATGTTTCTCCGGGTACTCCGGTTTTTCGTGTAATCCTTCATTCCAGTAACACTCTCCAATATCATTTCATTTCATCTGTCAGTCATTAATCATTGGCCCAGAGGAGTGTGACAGGATTCGGCAGCCGGTACAATTCCTATCCTCGCCGCTGGATCGGGACTTCATTCATTTCATTCCTGACCCGGTCGAATGACTGGAAACAGGCCGTGGATTTTCATTTTCATTAAATTCGATACATGCATTACATTCTCCTTCGTAACGTTATTTAAAGATTACTTTTGTGTCAAATTCTTATAGAACATTATGACTGAATTGAGTGAGTGAATGACTGTATGAATTGGTGAATGGTTAATTACATGGTTGAATTATGGCCGTGCATGAATGAGGAGAGAGCATTCATTGATAAAAGAGATTGATTGAATTAATACTTTAATGGACGGAATTGAAAATTCCATTATGAATAAATGAAATACTGACTGCCTAAATGAATGTGTGAGTTAGTGAGTGCACGACTTGATTGTATTCCAAGTCTTCTCTCCGATCGCGGAGAGCCACCAAAAGGGGAGAAAGCATTCACTAATGTATGAGTACTTGAACTCAATCTAGGCCTTCCTGTTCTATGAACCAGTAGCTGGGGATATAGAGCATAGCTACAACCTGCAGCAGTTGTAGGTTACGCTGACATTCATTCCAAGTAAGGAAATGAGGATAAAATGCAATCAATGTCTCCCAACCCTATCAGTAATTGTATAGTCTCTCAAACAATGAATGAGCGCATTGTATTGTATGCTCCTCGCATTTAATATTTTATCAGAATTTTAATGAACATAAAATGTAATTCACCTCCAATGTAGATACAGACAGTGTGGATATCTAAAACAAACTTTATCAGGAAAAAGAGTACTTGCGAGGAACAACACCACGCAATCATTCAGTTTCTTGAGTGGCTTTGCATTCTACAGGCATATGTAAATAACGCACTATCACAATTTTACAAAATCAATAATTTACTTTCAACCAATAATAATAAACAGAGTTGCCAACAGCTCCATCCTGAAATATTGTCCGACTATCACAGCACAGAGAAAGCCACGGCAAGAGATACGAATGCCATCACGTGGCACAACATTAATTAGTACAGTAGCACACGAATTATTATCACTACCGAGTGACATAAAAGTATCATTGCATGTAACTCAAGAAAATTATCAATATTTAGTAAATTCATGTCCTCATTTACATCCGTTAAGAGTTGAAACATTCAAAAAAAAAAGCATTCCTAGTTGATAGGAACCTCTTCGCCAAATTTCACGCTCATTGATTTCGTCGTTCCTGAGATACAGGAACAGAGTGCCACGAAATGCTAACATGGTCCATTCTCTCAAAAATACAGAGCCTTTGTTCAATACACTCTGTTGACTCGTTATTTTGACCACCACCTAGCTGTGAAAAAAAGGGTTCCACTTCTTCAGTACTCCCTGTTCTTGTCCTTTTGCAAATTAAAGAATTAAAATATAAAGATAATAGGGTTATTTTATATATACAGTAGTGACGAGTACTTAAAATAACTTAAGCCTAGAATTTATACACATATTGTATAACAGTCAAATGATATAATGTGAGCAACATATGCATGCATTAATACATCTTCCTTATAGACTTATAAGGCCCCCAACACAAACTGCTATGCTAAGCTACTCTAACTTAAGTAATGCCAAGCTAAATTTTACAGATCGCGAAAGAGGCGATTTTCATAGCTGCAGCTGGTTTCGCGTATGCGTACGATCACTTCTTTGCCAAGCATTTAGCAAACAGTCGTTTCATGTATGTGGCTTTCGTGAATTACCTCATTACAATAGTTATTATGTTGCTTAATTGTTTTTGTGATTGTTAATTATCATGGAATGCAGACGAAATGAAGAAAGACTGATTGAAGAGGTGCAAAACTACACTTGTCTGTCAATTTTTATTCTGCTAGCTGCTTTACGTCGCACCGACACAGATAGGTTTCATGGCGACGATGGAAAAGGAAATTCCTAGGAGTGGGAAGGAAGCGGCCGTGGCCTTAATTAACTTACAGCCCCAGCATTTGCCTGGTGTGAAAATGGGAAACCACGGAAAACCATCTTCAGGGCTTCCGACAGTGGGGTTCGAACCCACTATCCCCCGGATGCAAGCTCACAGCTGCGCGACACTAACCGCACGGCCAACTCTACCCGGTGTCATGTTATTAAAGATAATCATTTAAAACAGCAGTTGGCAGAAAAAAATGAAACTCTGGTAATTGATTTTACGCATCATTTATTGTTTCTACATACATTTTTTAACCTACATTCTGTCCGGCTCCATGGCCAATTGGTTAGCGTGCTGGCCTTTGGTTCAAGGATTCCCAGGTTCGATTCCTGGTCAGGTCGACGATTTTAACTTTCATTAGTTAATTCCTATGGCTAGGGGGCTGGGTATTTTTTGACCTTTTTAGCATTAGGTATCATCTTAGGTAGGACCCCATTCTCATAGACACGCAGGTCGCCTGTATGGGGTCATATCGAAAGACCTGCACCAGGCCTCTCCGGAGGCCACACGCCATTATTATTACACTGACTGACAGAGTAAATGCAACACCAAGAAGGAGTGGTCAGAACTTTATGCCAATTGCAGGGTAGACTGACGTCACTGAGGTATGCTCATGATGTGAAATGCGCCGCTGTGCTGCGCACGTAGCGAACGATAAATGGGACACGGCGTTGGCGAATGGCCCACTTCGTACCGTGATTTCTCAGCCGACAATCATTGTAGAACGTGTTGTCGTGTGCCACAGGACACGTGTATAGCTAAGAATGCCAGGCTGCCGTCAACGGAGGCATTTCCAGCAGACAGACGACTTTACGAGGGGTATGGTGATCGGGCTGAGAAGGGCAGGTTGGTCGCTTCGTCAAATCGCAGCCGATACCCATAGGGATGTGTCCACGGTGCAGCGCCTGTGGCGAAGATGGTTGGCGCAGGGACATGTGGCACGTGCGAGGGGTCCAGGCGCAGCCCGAGTGACGTCAGCACGCGAGGATCGGCGCATCCGCCGCCAAGCGGTGGCAGCCCCGCACGCCACGTCAACCGCCATTCTTCAGCATGTGCAAGACACCCTGGCTGTTCCAATGCATAGACGTGCACGCCTGGCATGGTGCCGGGCTAGAGCGACTTGGATGAGGGAATGGCGGAACGTCGTGTTCTCCGATGAGTCACGCTTCCGTTCTGTCAGTGATAGTCACAGCAGACGAGTGTGGCGTCGGCGAGGAGAAAGGTCAAATCCGGCAGTAACTGTGGAGCGCCCTACCGCTAGACAACGCGGCATCATGGTTTGGGGCGCTATTGCGTATGATTCCACGTCACCTCTAGTGCGTATTCAAGGCACGTTAAATGCCCACCGCTACGTGCAGCATGTGCTGCGGCCGGTGGCACTCCCGTACCTTCAGGGGCTGCCCAATGCTCTGTTTCAGCAGGATAATGCCCGCCCACACACTGCTCGCATCTCCCAACAGGCTCTACGAGGTGTACAGATGCTTCCGTGGCCAGCGTACTCTCCGGATCTCTCACCAATCGAACACGTGTGGGATCTCATTGGACGCCGTTTGCAAACTCTGCCCACGCCTCGTACGGACGACCAACTGTGGCAAATGGTTGACAGAGAATGGAGAACCATCCCTCAGGACACCATCCGCACTCTTATTGACTCTGTACCTCGGCGTGTTTCTGCGTGCATCGCCGCTCGCGATGGTCCTACATCCTACTGAGTCGATGCCGTGTGCATTGTGTAACCTGCATATCGGTTTGAAATAAACATCAATTATTCGTCCGTGCCGTCTCTGTTTTTTCCACAACTTTCATCCCTTTCGAACCACTCCTCCTTGGTGTTGCATTTGCTCTGTCAGTCAGTGTATATTACCCTACATTCTATAATTTGGGTACTTCATATTAATTTTTCCTTAATATCATCCTCAGTAACAGTGTAACTGTTCCTGATTTAGATGAACATTTCCATGCAATGCTTGAATAAAATGATGGGATTCACCATGAATTATTCACTTGCAATTTCACGTATACAGAATCTTCTCCACTTTCTGTTTCTTTCCCTTTCTTCATCTTTCCTCGGCAGTGGCCAATAAAAAAAGTATCCTCTTCAATTAATCGGCCATCTTTAAGTGTATGTCTAGCATAGTTTAGCTTTTTATTCGTGACAAAGCACAACATAGCTTAGTATCACTTAGTATAGCGTAGCTTACCTTAACCTTCTGTGTGTGGTGGTCTGTTTAAGCTTTTCAGGGTTCATTGTACGAACTTGTGTAAATTAACTAGTCATGGCTCTCTGCTGTCAGCTAGCTTTGAGGCCACGTGTAGTTGCATGCTTCTTATAATTAAACTAGCAGAAGTACCCGTTCTTCGTACGGGTTATCAGAAACTGGCTTTAGTTACTCATACTATCGGTGTGACTGACTTCATTAGATATTTATATCACTGGTGTATTTACTTAAGTACGTAGAAATTATTTGTCACGTTTGGATTTATAGTGTATCTTATTCTACTTTTCTTCATGGGGGCCTCTAAATATTAGTTTCTAATTAGCGTCGACCTCGAAGATCTTTCGCTACTATGTTTTTCCTTCATTCCCACCCAGATACACCTGCTCCCTTCACAAACCTAGATAGTACCACTAATTTTATTGAATGTATTTGTTTGATCCGACATTTCGTAACTATTACAAATGATCAAGGATATTCGCGATGCATAAAAGAAACTACTATAATTATCGAGAATTATAATTCTCAGGGCTTGTCACTCATGTCGCACATCATATAATGAATGAATCTTGATAATTGTGTACAGTATATAGGTTGTTTTCATGATTACAAGAATCGTGAAAGTGGACCAAAATATCGGCACTAATAACATCAGTGATCCTACTACTCTATGATTTAGTAGAAAATAGTTTAAACTATAGGTAACAGACTCCGAAAAATGCTGAAACCTTAGCCAGTACGTAAAAACGGAGGCCCGTCGGCAACCGCTGGTCGCTGTACTACGGAGATCTCCGGGGCTATTATTTTTATACCTCACTCCCTTTCCATCCCCGCCCGAAGGAGTGCTATGAGCGTCTTACCCAATAGTTTATTTTTTCCGGATAGTAAGTCATATGTGTATCAATTTTGGTTGGCAGCTATGCCCAAACGTACATGCATAATCTAGCTGCTGTAGAATTCTGGAGCTGACGTTGCCATGGTTACGGCTTTTCGTTTCTTTATCCGATTCGTAGGGCAGGGGTAGTGTGGTGCCAATAACTCCGTAATAGTTGGTTTTAAGGCCTTAAAACCCGGTTTTCGGGCCTGTAGGGCTTACCGACTTTTGTTCTTTGCGTCAAGAGGATTAAATTGAGCTTTGTCTCGTCCTTATACGACAAATTCGCTATTTTGCCTATATTAGCCTATTATTTTTATATCTCCCCCCGTGCCCCCCAACTCTAATTGTTTTAAAAATAAAATACAGCCTATGTTACTCACTGGAAATGTAGCTTTCTATAGGTGAAGTGATTTATAAAATCGGTTCAGTAGCTTTTGAGTCTATTCGTTACAAACAAACATACACATTTTTCCTCTTTATAATATTAGTATAGATAATTGAAAATTGAGTTTAACCATCGTCCCTAACCTTCTACGTACTCGCCATGGCCAAATCCAATATTCTCCTAGGTTCAAAACCACCATTTCTAGAGAGCAATCTTGCAGCAACGCGATTTGTACCGCGTAGCATCTCACTCGTTTCTCTCAATACAAGCAACGTAAAACAGTACATATATGAAATATCACTAAAATGTCCAGCTTTTTGGCTGAATGGTCAGAGAGGTGTCCATCGGTTCAGATGGTCCTGAGTTCGATTCCTGGCCAAGTTAAGGGTTTTATCCACATTTGGCTAATTCTTTTTTTATTAACGATTTGCTTTACGTCGCACCGACACAGATAGATCTTACGGCGACGATGAGATAACAAAGGCCTACGAGTGGAAGGAAGCGGCCGTGGCCTTAATTAAGGTACAGCCTCAGTATTTGCCTGGTGTGAAAATCAGAAACCATGGAAAACCATCTTCAGGGCTGCCGACAGTGGCGTTCAAACCCACTATCTCTCGGACGTAATCTCACAGGTGCGCGCCCCTAACTGCACGGCCATCTCGTCCAGTTTTGGTTAATTCCTACAATGAAGATATATTTCTCTGGCTCGGACATTCAGTGTTTGTGCTGGTCTCGATACACACCTCTTCGTATGCAGTAGCTGCAATTACGGGGGTGGGGCGAGAGTGGTTCCCCACCACCCCGGGGTGGAGTAAACGTTACACTTTTATCCCATTTTAGCCACCTGAAAATAGGAATTATAGAAATTAATTAAACAAGCAATTTTTTCAAGCCCTTTTGCATTTTCAGCTAATTATTTTCTTTAATTACTTTTATTAACAAAATAATTTTCCGAAATAATGTCGTTCGTAGCGACTACCGATACGTACAGCGTCACAGTGTGTAGTGGAGTCTCGCGCAGCAGCGTGTAGCATGTGCTGTGAGGAAGGGTTCTTGTTATTTGAGTCATCAGTCCACAGGCTGATTTGATGGAGCCCTCCATGCCACCCTATCCTGTGCTAACCTTTTCATTTCTACGTAACTACTACATCCTACATCTGCTCTAATCTGATTGTTATATTCATATCTTATTCTACCGCTACCGTTCTTACCTCATACACGTCCACCAAAATTCAACTGAACAAGTCCTGGGCGTCTTAAGATGGGTCCTACTATTCTATCACTTCTTCTCGTCAAATTTAGCCAAATCGATCTCCTCTCGCCAATTCGATTCAGAATATTTCCTTTGTTTACAATTAGTTTTACGTCTTACTGACACAGATAAGTTTTATGTAAGGCCTAAGAGTAGGAAGGAAGTGGGCCGTGGCCTTAATTAAGGTACAGCCCCAGGATTTGCTTAATGTGAAAATGGGAAACCACCGAAAACCATATTCAGGGCTGCCGACAGTGGGGCTAGAGCACACTATCTTCCGAATGCAAGCTCATAGCTGCGCGCCCTTAACCGCACGGCCAACAAGCCCAGTGATTCAGTATGTAGGAGCGGTATATTTTTGCCAAGGTCATGGACACCGTGGTATGATTCAACCACTTGCCGCTCGTATTCGTCAGTTTGGCAGTTTCTTTTAGTGTCTGTTAGTTCGTTAATGTGTGGTCAAATACAACATTATTTTTAATTGTATAATGCGTCCGTACTCTTGTTTACTTGTAACACATGTGTTTGGAGAAAGTTAATTCTATAGTATTGAATCGAAATCTCAAACAAGAAACTTACCATTTTGTAGCTATCCCTTTATGTTCAGATGTCTCCCCGCCCCGCCCGCTATATCCCCCAAATCTAGGTACTTTTTGTTGTCTATAAACTGAGTGCCCCTCGTCACTTTAAATTCCCAATCGCCGCTACAATTCATATGCACACAGTAGGCTATACTATACTAAACCAAACCAAACCCCATGGCGCAACAGCCCCGAAGAGCCATGGCCTACCAAGTGACCGCTGGTCAGCCCGAAGGCCTGCAGATTACGAGGTGCTATGTTGTCAGCACGACGAATTCTTCCGGCCGTTACTCTTGGCTTCCTAGATCGGGGCCTCCATCTCACCGTCAGATAGCTCCTCAATTTTAATCACGTAGGCATAGAGGACCACGAAACAGCCCTCAGATTCAGGTAAAAGTCGCTGACCAGGCCGTGAACCGAACCCGGACCCTCCGGATAAGAGGCAGACACGTTACCTCTACACCGCGGGACCAGCTTATACTACACTACATCAGAGAAATATGCAATAGTGAATTAACCACTCCAGATAGAGTTGGTATCAGGAAGGGAATCCAACCGAAAAACAGAGCCAAATCCATATGTGGGACAATGTTCGAACCCACGACCCCATCAGAGTGCAGAACAGAAGAAGGAAGATGACTAAGAATACTTTCTGTAAGATCATTGTTCCGTTTGAAGATTATAAATCTCTCTTGATTCGCAGAATTAAGGAAATATTAAAATTCTAGTAATGTAATGTAAAAATCCTATTTTTATCCTCAACCCAAGATTGTAGACTCATAAGTCTAAAATCTGTTTCAGTCGATTTATGAGGGTTTCATAGCTTCAATAAATACCTATTTCCTTGTTAAATGTCTAAAACGACAAATATTAATTTTTAAATCGTGTATTTCCACCCATCTCTACTTTGTTAGTTTCTTTGCCAAATAGCCGCTAAAACAGGAATTCTTTGCAGTTAGCTACCAAACACTGGCACTTAAATTGACTAAAGGATAATAGCGTTCTTTCTGTCCTCTGATTCTGCTTGGAGCGAGCTGCCCTTGAATCTGCACCCTGCACTTGCCAACCCCAAGATTTTCAGCGGTCTCACGAAAACGTTTTCCATGTTTGTATAGCTACCTTCAAAAATAAAGCAGCTGGAAGAGAGAGAATTTCCTCTTGTAAAGGCTCTAGGGGTTGTTCGTGAGATGGAGGTGACCATTGCTAATTATAATGGAGCGATAGGAGATGATATCAGAGTCAAATTTCACAGTATAATGCAGAGGAATCCCGGCTGGAAGGATACTTTGGCCATTGCTGCTCTTCTCGAAGGGAGAGACATAGCACCACCACCAACACCATGTTTTACCTCAGCAGAGCTTGCTGCTCTTACATACTCCCCTGACCTCATGTGAAGTGGAAAGGTCATTTTTTTCAATTAAAAAATATATTAGCCGACATTTTTTTTCCAAAATTTGGAACAATATCTGGTTGTTCATTGTGACATGTTCTGACTAAAATTCATTTGAAGTGTCCTGTTGACATAATTACTGCCTGGAAGAGAACAGTGTCTTTAATTGTATTTTTATTAATTATTATTAATAACTTTTACCTTGTCTTGATTAGTGACCACTTGTTACTTGGCGTAAAATCTTTAGCTAAGAACGAAATGGCACGATTCACATAGGCTGAGTAATTTGAAATGCTAAGGATATTGTTTATTCGAGTTTGTTTCTAGTGCCTATTTTACGATTTTTAAGTGCATATTTGCCTGCCTATTTCGGGTATTTTTAGTGCCTATAATTCTTCACTATAGTAATAACTTAACCGGAAATAAATTCTTCCTAAGCTTCCATTAACGTAACAATGTGAGGTAAATACGCACTATAACATTAATTAGGCACGTTTAATCTATTGCAATAAATGAAAAAGTGAATGAATGCATGGATGGACTGGACGTGTTATTTAGAGTAAATAAATACTACATCCAAGCAACATGATAAATTCACTGGTAGTAGATCGGAGCCTGGTTGGTTTATTGTGGAGGAAGTCTCTGTTGACAACGATGTTATCGGATTGGTGATGTAGAGAATGCACCTCACGTACTACGAACGCAGTCACAACTGGTATAAGGTATTCATACCGCATCGCACTATTGAGGGTAGGCTAGGGTAGCAGCAGCAGCAGCAGCGGAGACTTCCCTCTTCCACAGGGAAGGGAGGGATAATAATCCTCCTAGTTACCTACTGAAGCCAATTTATTCCTCTCGAGGAAACAGAGCGGGACAGCAGAGGGATAGGCAGTAATTTTAATAATAATAATAATAATAATAATAATAATAATAATAATAATAATAATAATAATAATAATAATAATAATAATAATATATTGAAAGCTAATGTATGAATCGATGGACTCATTCACGGTTGGAAAAAGTGTTTTTAAGTCATTGTTAACAGACTATCGTTATGTGCGGCCGAGTGTCTTAGACGGTGGATCGCTGGGCTTCTGAGCTGAATTTGGTGGTTCGATCCCGGGTCAGTCCCGTAGGATTTGAAGGTACTCAAATACGGTAGGCTTGTGTCGGTAGGTTTATCACTACATAAGATAACTTATGGCGGACAAAACTCCGGTACATCACCGTCAACGAAAACCGTAAAAGTATCGGTAGTTAACGGAACGTAAAACCAATAATATCGTCGCCATAAGACCTATCTGTGTCGGTGCGACGTAAAGCCCCTAGCAAAAAAACAACAATAATAATATTAATATTTTAATAATAAAATGATCATGATCATGATCATCATCTACTAAACGCAATACCTTGTCGCTCTAGCCACATCTGACGATATTCTGATAGCCTCTTCATGTTGCTATATGAACCACATGCCAGTTCATCGACGGAGTTCCTGATATATGATATCCTTGGTTGTCCGCTGGATCTCTTTCCCAGTACATTAACCTTAGTGATAATAATAATAATTTCATGTGGTTAGTTCTAGCCGGGTGCAGCCCTTGTGAGGCAGACCCTCCGATGAGGGAGGGCGGCATCTGCCATGTGTAGGTAACTGCGTGTTATTGTGGTGGAGGATAGTGTTATGTGTGGTGTGTGAGTTGCAGGGATGTTGGGGACAGCACAAACTCCAGTCCCCGAGCCAAGGGAATTAACCACTTAAGGTTAAAATCTCCGACTCGGCCGGGAATCGAACCCGGGACCCTCTGCACCAAAGGTCAGCACGCTAACCATTTAGCCATGGAGCCGAACAACTTCAGTGATGATTTGGAGAAGAGAGTCGTGTCTCCGTACGTGTCCAAGGAACTTTATTTTCCTATTCTTTATCGTATTTAATAAACTGAACCTCCTTTGCGTTCTTTAAAACAAGGTCATTTGTTTTTATATCCATCCAACTTGTTTTAGTAATTCTTCTCCAAAAACACATTTCTGCAACCTCAAATTTTGTTTCTTCGTGTTTCCTTCATGTTCACGTTTCGCATGCATACAGTAGCACACTCCCAACAAAGCTCTTGAGAAATGATTTTCTGGTCTCAAAAAAAGCATAAGGAGAGTTAAAAGAGAAACTCGTTAATCACCTCGGGACGTATTTCCTGATCGTTGGCAGCACTGGATGTCCAAATGTAAAAGTGTATTTTATTCCAATAATGTAACAATAATTAGCTGTTTGTCTCTTTTGCATGAGAAATGAAACTTCGAACTTTATTACTGAAAATAGTTCAGAATTATCTCAGTCCGGTGATACCATTGCCATCATCATGCCTGTGGATTTACCACCATGTTTAAGAACCCTCGTTGATTCGACACCTCAGCACCTACAAATACATCAAGGGTACAGTTAGTGGAAAGTAAATTCAATTAGTATTACCTGTAAGTTTTAACTGTCACTTTCATCTCCGGGATCCGAGCAGTAGGCCAGCCTTTGTGTCTCTTGCCATGGGGATTGCCCTTTAATTTTACCTTTTTATACTTAAGCTGTATTTAATATGGATATTTATACTCCTGCAACGTTGTGATACAGTTTCTTTCTTTTTTTTTTTTTTGCTAGTTGCTTTACGTCGCACCGACACAGATAGGTCTTATGGCGACGATGGGACAGGGAAGGGCTGGGAGTGGGAAGGAAGCGGCCGTGGCCTTAATTAAGGTACAGCCCCAGCATTTGCCTGGTGTGAAAATAGGAAACCACGGAAAACCATCTTCAGGGCTGCCGACAGTGAGGTTCGAACCCACTATCTCCCGAATACTGGATACTGGCCGCATTTAAGCGACTGCAGCTATCGAGCTCGGTGATACAGTTTCCTAACGACACATCAGGACACCTGATCTCACGTAAAATGCTGTCCACCACTTCAGGTACTGCATTTAATTTTAATGTGATTGTACAGGTAAATAAGTTAAATGGGCTATATGTTGAGGCTTTGAGATAGCGATTCGTGATCTGAACACCATAACAACATCGGCTGGATGGAACAGGCGAGGTGGTGCTGAGGATTATGAAGTCGAGAGAGAGGGCGAGAGCAGAGTTTAATATGAACACGAAATCTCCATCTCAGCGCTATCTCGTTTATTAATGGCGCGAACAAAATCAGCTGTTTAGGTTAAATGCTGCTGAGAGTAAACTCTTTTTATGACCCCGTTAAGCCAATGCTGCCTTGTGAAACCTCCTATCATTAGGTTAGCAACAGTGCTATATCACATATGGGGAGTGCGTTCGCTTCAGAAAGGGGCAATGAAATTTTACTAGGAATGTGCTTAATCGTTCTTTTCTTATCATGGTCACCATTACAATGTCTTAATCGTTGAAAGAACTGTTAAAAGTAACTGTTTTATTGGCAACTTTTCAATAGGTTCCAGTTAACTTTTAACGTTCACGGTGCTGGTACAACGTCGTGATCGTGACTAATCGCATCAGTAGTGACTACACCATGTTCACGTGAAAGAAATAGACATCTCTACTTTGTGTGTGATGGATAGTGGCACAGTTATGCACAGACGTGCAAAATATGATAGCATCTGACCGTTGTAGGGAAAAAGCTACTCTTAGGTAATCATCATCATCATCATCTGTTTACCCTCCAGGTTCGGTTTTTCCCTCGGACTTAGCGAGGGATCCCACCTCTTCCGCCTCAAGGGCAGTGTCCTGGAGCTTCAGGCTCTCTTGGTCGGGGGATACAACTGGGGAGTATGACCAGTACCTCGCCCAGGCGGCCTCACCTGCTATGCTGAACAGGGGCCTTATGGAGGGATGGGGCGATTGTAAGGGATAGGCAAGGAAGAGGGAAGGAAGCGGCCGTGGCCTTAAGTTAGGTACCATCCCGGCATTCGCCTGGAGGAGAAGTGGGAAACCACGGAAAACCACTTCCAGGATGGCCGAAGTGGGAATCGAACCCACCTCTACTCAGTTGACCTCCCGAGGCTGAGTGAACCCCGTTCCAGCCCTCGTACCACTTTTCAAATTTCGTGGCAGAGCCGGGAATCGAACCCGGGCCGCCGGGGGTGGCAGCTAATCACGCTAACCACTACACCACAGAGGCGGACCTTTTAGGTAATGTCATCAGAAATTCGTAATGTCATCAGAAATTTGAAATTCAAATGGTTAAATCGCCCCACATTCACCCTTCAACCATCTCAGTTGAACTACGTACAGTAGGTCTGCTCCTTTTAGGTTATTCCGTGTATTTCGTGATGAAATCTACCTATCCCCTTACTGAGTTTGATCTATAGTCTGTTGTCTGTGATTACATTTCGATATGTGTTACATGTCCAAACCGGAAGAAGTGCCTAAGAGATTATTCTGTTCATTGATTAATGCATGTACTATGTTATGAGTGTATTACGTGCTATGACAGGAATGAAATAGAAGAGATCACAAAAAATAATTTAAATAAAAATAATTGCGTAATGAAATATTGTAAATCATTATAAATATATTGTATAAAATTAGGCCGTATAAAATCTGCCTAGAAATAAAAATAGCAACTAAATTTCTCTAGAGATTTTCTGTCCCAGGTATTTTGTCGGCTAGCTTCCAGTAAATTTTTGTATGAATTCACGCACATTTTCCTGCACTTATTACAACATACTTCACGTGAAGAAGATACTAGGTAATAGTAGAGTAGTAGGTTTTGTTCAAAATTCCTTCTACAATCTACTTTGGGCCTATGACATAGATGTTAGCCCCTTTAAACAATAAGCAGCATTACAATCTGCTTGACGTTGCACAGACGCAGATAGGGACAGGAAAGTTTAAGAGTGGGAAGAAAGTGGCCACCGCCTTAATTAAGGTATAATTTCAGCAATTTCCTGGTGTGAAAATGGGAAACTACAGAAAACCATCTTCAGGGCTGCCCACAGTGGGGTTCGAACCAGCTATCTTCGGAATGCAAGCTCACAGCTGCACGCCCCTAACTGCACGGCCAACTCACACGGTTTTGAGAAATTCTTTATTAATGTAAAACTGAGAAACAATACTGTATATCTCATCACAGGATCACCCTCTTGTTACTAACTATAGTAAATCACGAGATCTACTTGTAGGCCTACGGCACAAGAATACAACATGAAAACTCTCTGAAATTCCTTGATAAAACATGAAAACCCCATTACGAGAATAAAAGATTCTTTCATGCACTTCAAAATTCAAGAACAGTAGATTCTAACAGAAATTCTTAATAGTACACGATGAAGTAGTTTGGTGTTTAGACGAAATTTAAGATAGGGAATATTGATTTCAGTTTAAGCAAGAGGAATGGATAGTTTATTCTATTTGTAAGTGAGGCAAATGAGAGATAAAACTTATTTATCAGCTGCGAATCATTGCATTTAATTCAGACTCAGTGTTCTACGTAAACGAAAGGGGAGGTGTGTGTAGTAGCTGTAATAGGGTTCCAGTTATCTAAAGTTGTAATAGCCTGGTGAATGTTATTCCCGAACTTACGTGATAATCAGCAACAGAATTACAAATTCTACGTTGTATGACACGAAGAAAATGAATGCGATGACAGTCACTGCAATGTGATTTGTCTGGATTGGCGATTACTTCCTCTCACTTGCGATAGATATCTCTATGATAATGAATTCTGACCAATAGCAAATGCAATTCTTCTTCTCGTTCTTTTCTTTAATTTTTAGTAGTCAAGCCTAAGAATGGTTTGCAGATGTCGCACCTGACCACTCTTGCCTGTCCTCGGCTACCCTTTTCAGCTCTAGGTATGAGCAGCAGTTCAGACCCCTGATGATATGGTCAATGGATTTGCCCCTTGAATTAGAGCCTTCGATGGCGCCCTCCCGTAGGGTGTCCAATACTCTCCTGTCTTGAATTGTGGCCCCATCAGGAATCCCTCCGTGATTGGATGGTGCTCCGCAGATAGGGCAACACCTGAATCCTGCGTTGGACCTCCTGGTTGGTAAACTTGTCTACCAAGGGTATTTTTAATATCATTCCGTAGCACCACATCTTCAAGGCGTCAAATTTCTTTTCTCCCACTTAACAAAGAGTCCACGTTTCATTGTCGAAGTGCAGCACATAACGACCTAATTTCTTGAGGACCTGCTTCCTTAGGCCTAGGTTACATCTACATAACTTTCAGGATCTAAGTTCATATTGCTGGAGTTTGTGACTTAAAAAAATATATAATAATACTGTTCTTGGATTTACTCACACTAACTCACTGTACGGTTTTCGGAGACGACGAGGTACCGAAATTTATCCCCGCAGGAGTTCTTCTACGTGCCAGTAAATCTATGGACACGAATCTGACGTATTTGAGCACCTCCAAATACCACCGGACAGAGCCAGGGTCGAACCTGCCAATTTGGGTGGAGAAGGCCAGCGCTTCTACCGTCTGAGCCACTCATCTCGTCGAAAAAAGTATAATAACTGCTTGTACGCATTGTGCAGACTATACAAGAACACACCAGCGGCATGCAATCGTGCTTATTTTTTGTAATGTGCGTACGTAGGAGTGTTCAATCATGCATGCTAATTGTGCACAATGCTTTGTTTTCGGCTTATTATAAATGTGTGCGTCATAGTAAAATATATTGTACGTTTATTTGTACGTTTTTCTATAGGGAACGTTATTCTTGTGATTCAGTATTTATACAGATTATCCGTGAGAATGGAAGCTCAACTGAATTTGTGGAAATTTATTTTCATAAAAACTGCTTCCTCTAATTTCAGCTTATTCTCATATTTCAGAATTGTACCCTTTCAACTCTTTATACCTGAAGTTTATTTAATAGTAGCATAGATCTGATAACGATAATCATGTAAATGATGTGCATTGTTTAATGTTGATTGTACCAGGTTGCCCACAAACGTCGTACTTTAATGATGAATGGGATGTATAATAACTGATTTTCATAGGCGTATTGCTACCTGCAGTTTATTTACGTCAGAATACAAAGAGATAACAACCGGACGACCGATCGCTGCATGTTTCTCAGCGCTACCCGTCAAATGCGCCCCCTTGCATGACTAAGCCCATTTTCGAACACTCAGTATTAGGCTGGTATTTGGAACAGTAGCATTACCATTGCCGTCAACATATCCACAATGGCTGGAGTCTTCAGAAATGACGAATACACATACATAACTTTAATCTATGGAGAATGAAGTTCAAGGTCTCAGACGGTATGCGTAGGAGTTTCTAAATAGCCGCCTGCCTTCTATAAGCGTATTTCACCGATCAAATTTGCAATGAAGAGCTAATGGATCGTCTAAGGCATATACCACATACGAGCAACTTTTTGGTAGGAGTGAAATGTCTGTACGGTCATAAATTAATAAGTTATTACATTTTCTGTATCTTTGGAATGCTTACAAATACACCCTGTTATAGCACGTGTGTAGTTTAAATTAGTTATTTATTTCACATCTGAAATACAGCACGTGGTTGTGCTCCTTTTTCAAACAGCGATTAGGCATCCCATTCATCAGTATTGCATGCAGGACACTTATAAGTAGAAAGTACGGAGCCTTACACCTCCAAAAATAAAAGATTAATTAAAATATAATGACAAGTTTTGTCCTTGAAAGAAAATCATCACATTCCATCAAATCACACTCAAATGTTTAGAAATAAATATAATATTGCTGGAGTACAGACAAAGGAGGACATCATTAAGATAAGTCCCAGATTTCACGTTCCTATGTATTTAAACAGAAATAAAAATACTTATTTCTAGATATTTGAGTGTAATTTGATAGAATCTGATGATGTTATTTCAAGAACTAAACATTCATTCTGTTTTAATGAAATTGTTCCTTTTGAAAGTTTAATATTGTTACCATGCGTTTTATCATTCATGTAGTTTATGAATTTATTTCATCGAAGTTAGTTTCGGCAGACTGAAAAGCCTAGCAGGTATAAATGTTCATTATATGTGCACGTAAGAATCACTAAACAAAATTGAAGCACACACATCTGTAGAAAATTATAGATGATGAATATTAGCAACTAGTAAATGTACCTGTGCTTCGGTACGGTATTCTACATTGTATGCGGATATTGATGTAAATTACTGTACCGTACATGCAGTGAATAAGATTTTTTAAATTGCTTGTGTCTTAGCGTTATCCAGAAACAGGAGGGGAGGTTCCCATTCGTTGTCACCAACGTGAAGTGCGAATTGCGGAGTTGTGATGATAACGGCAGGCTCACTTGCCTACTGCCATCCACAATTGGTAGGGAAGTTATGAATTGTAATGGAAGGCCCCATTACCTACTGCGTGGTCACAATAGATTTGGGGAATTTTCGTTACAATGGCAAGCGCCCTTTCCTACTTCCAGACTGATTACAGTTGAGAAGTTTTCATTATAATAGCAGGCACCTTCCCTACTACCAGTCAAAATTGAGTTGTGCTGTTATCATTATAATGACAGGCTCATTTTACTTAACGACTGTCACACCGAGTTGGTGAGTTTCCATTATAATAGCAAGGCCACTATACCTAATGATAGTCACATATTAGGTGGGTAAATTTGTTTATAATGGCTGGCACACTTGCCTGCTCCGAAACACAATCTGTTAGGCGAGTTTTGAACTAATTTGCATGCCCCCTTGACTCCTGCCAGTAAAATCGAAAAGGGAATTATTCATTACAATGGTAGTTCCTCCTCACTAATAACGGTTACACAGGAGTCGGAGAAGGATCCCATTCCTACTACCAGTCAATGTCGACGCGGAGAGTAATGATTACAACAGTAGACGCCCTCCTTTTGAGAGTCACTATCGCTGTAAAATATTAATTATAACGGCAAACAAACCCTTTCTGCATCGCTACACATCGACTTTAATTAATATATATGGACATACAAAGTATATGAATGTTTACAATATTGCAAACCTTCATCTACAGGTTAATTACTGCTAGACATTACATCATATCAATAAATGGATTGTACCATAGGACGCCTCATTGCAAGCCTTCATTTACAGGTTAATTACTGCTAGACATTACATCATATCGACAAACGGATTGTACCATAGGACGCCTCATTGCAAACCTTCATTTACAGGTTAATTACTGCTAGACATTACATCATATCGTCAAACGGATTGTACCATAGGACGCCTCATTGAACGGTTTAAATGGCTGGTTTTAAGATATTTGAGTTGGAAACGTTCAATAGGGTGATATTTTGGTCAGGTTTTTCTCACAGTGCATTGCTTTAGGGCACTAATGTGACAGCTACAAACATAGAATTTGGCTTATGTATGGATCGTGGGTGGGTCAATGTTAGTGTAGAATTAACTGATTCTGTCTTTCATATAAGTGATTAGAACTACGAATTATATGTGTACAAAGAACAAAGTGTAGGTATAATTGGGAAATAGAGACAAATCTAACTTATAAGCATTAGAGATACGACGAAACGTCATAGGACTAATGTCGTAGATCACTTTAATTTGAAATGAGGTTGTGCCGTCCATTTTTTGATACGACATACCGGTTAGCCGCGAAATACCTCGAAACGACGGTCTGCACCGATACTAAAATTGCCTCAATGTTCCGATATTTCTTGGGGGCAAAAAATGAAATATTTCAAGATCTTGGAAACGTTCCGTCGATTACGGGCTAAGACATATAATTTTACCAACTTTCAATTTTCTAGCTCGTCTGGCAGAATTTTGCCTCAATCTTGATTTGGGAGAGGGGGTGGGGGGTAAAAATGAGGACTTTCAGAAAACTAAAGCTCACAAATTTGCAGATGGTCATTATTACACTTGAAAGGGATAATTGTACGAAAATTTCGCCAAAATAACCAATCTACAGACACACGGTCGTTACGATTTTATTTATATTGATGCGGAATCTGCTCTACGTACAACACCTTTTGGGCTATGTCCGCTGGACTTAGCCTGGAAAACCGACCGTTCATGATATCTCCCTTATTAATACTCCTGTCGAAGAAATACACATGAGAAAAAAGTTTTAAAAATGGATTTCCATCAATGTTGATCGATTTTCAGTCAGGTTGGTCTTATATATATTATGTGAGAGTAAAATCATTGTTTCGGCTCCCTATAAACCCCCAGTCCATTCCGGGAATTTGACACAGTATGGACCTAAAACTTACCTTTCGACAGGTGGATGCTAAATATGAAGTTTGGTTGAAATATCTCCAGTAGTTTTCAAGTTATAAGAAATACGCTTTACTCGCACCCGCTCTCGAGTTAAATCCGGTGGTACTTATACCAAAAAACGGTCCGTTAATGATATCTCCCTTATTAATCCTCATATAGAAATGGTGCACATGAGGAAAAAAGGGTTAGAAACGGATTTCCATTAAGACAGGTAGATTTCCATTAAGTTTGGTTCTGTATATTTTGTGAGAGTGCAAAATTACGGTTTCGGTTTCTTATACTTCACCAGTCACTTCAGGGATTTAGAAGCAATATAGGCTCTAAAACCTACCTAAGGACGGGTGGATTCTAAATACGAAATTTGTTAGAAATATATCCAGTAGTTTTCAATTTATAGACAACAAACAAACATACAAACACCCAAGCTAAAAAATATGCAGATGGTCATTATTACACCTGAAACGGATAACTGTAAGAAAGTTTCGCCAAAATAGTCAATGTACAGACACACGGTAGTTACGAGTTTATTTACAGTACATTGATGCAGGAAATGTAAAATATCCATAGATATCCAAATTAAGTTTTACAGCTCAGATGAACTCACTGTGGATCCTGGAGAATCACTTCCATTTGACAGGATAGGGACTCCTTGGTAACTACTAGGCAAAAGAAATGGAATTCGAGCTGCGAATATTAATGGAGACTATGGAAAAAATAAAGTAGACTGTACGTACAAACCGGCTTCGGTAGTGAGGACATGCAAGGCGAATAGAAGGCGATAAGTTGTCTAGGAGAAGAATGGCTCGGCTCTTGGATATGGTGGAGGGGGGGAGGGGGAATAAGGCTAATGGAGGGAGACCAAGGTGACGATGGTTAGAATTAGTTTTTAATCATTTAAAGATAAGGGGTGTAGAAGTAAATGAATTTACAGAGGTAGTAGTAAACAGAGAATTGTGGAAATGCATGCAGGCTTCCTGACTGAGCACCGAAAGGCACAACATTTTCTAATGAATATGTATATATATATATTCGCCGTTTATTTACAACATATCTTATTGCATGACAGTAACACTGCATGCCTTGAGTAATCATATTTCAATTGTAACTTAATTTTCTAATTTCATGGGAGATGCATTCTTAATTCGATGGCTGTTATGATGAACATGAATAAATAATGTAAAGGAAACTACACCCGTTTTTCACAATTATTAAAATACAATTGTTTTCGTGAAACGTAAGAATTGTTTAAAATAATTTGTTACTAACCTGCTTTTGCTCACTGGCCATCACTGTACCCAATTTTTTTTTTTAAATTAAAACGCTTCTTTCTCTCTCTCTCTCAAGTAATTCATAATAGATTAATAAATCGTCAACAGTTTGATCACCGGTGTTGCATGGACATATAGCACTATGAATCTATGAATATAAGATCTCAATTTACCATGAACTGTTACCATTGCGGTGAAATTTGGTGTCAAATAAATATGCTGGGAAAGTCTGTTACACTAAGAAAAAATGATTTTGTTACTGAACTTTTCTTCGTTTGATCCCATTCGCTCTGCCATTTTCTTAACCTCTCATCTCTCAATACTTTTTAGGAATTTTGTTGTAACACTCACTAATTAAACTGTCGTTGGCCAGATGATCCGCGTGAATGTATGTATTTATGCATGTATATAACTGTTATATCTACTGTAAAAAGACAACATACGGCATATATTAATTTACATCTAAGTGAAATATCGCTTTGCATACTTTGCACTATACGTGGACATATATTTAAAACAGAAATGTCTCAAATAAGATTTTTAAGGGTTACAAAAACATCGGAATCATTAAGTAAAAATTGGTAGGTGCCCTCTGTAGACTTAGACAACTTGGCAATAATAGGGCAAATACTGTATATATTTTGGAAAATCTGAACTAGATGAACTGGTGTTAAAAATATTGACTTTATGGTAAATGGTCTTTCGGAAAATTCGAGTCGAAAATTAAACCCAAACCTTATTATTCTGATGTTTGTGGAGCTTTTCAGTGTATAGAAACCTTTCCACAGATTATTTTCACTGGCCATAAAAGCCTATATCATTATACAGAGTGTTTCAAAAATAGGTGGCATAATTTCAGGTGTGTATTGGTTATAAGTAGACAATCAAAATTGTGCATTACAACATGTGTCCGGAAATGCTTCATTTCCAAGTTATGACGTTCACAACACTGAACTTCACCGGAACGTTTTTCTTCCGCAGGTCACTGTCATTACAGAAGAAGTTCGAAATGTCCACCTCCTGCTTGAATACAGACCTCACATCGATGTCTCATTGACCTGCGAACACGATCCCAAACGCCAGGAGTATTGCGTATGACCTCACACGATGCCACAATTCGATTCCGAAGGGTTTCCACATCAGGCAGCGGAGACGAATACACCGATGATTTTAAATGGCCCCACGAGTAGAAAACGAGAGGGTTCAGATCAGGTGAACGTGGAGACTAAGCAATCGGGTCACCTCTACCTATCCATCGAGCACCACCATTTTTGAAACACCATGTATAGAAGTTTCCTAAACATTCCCAATTAGTCGACGGCAGTGGACAGAGGGAACTTCGTTCAGGGCAACAAGTTTGTATAGTCTGTAATCTAAATATTCATTATACTATTCCTTTAATATTTTACGGTGCACGCCCGTTAATATTAACAATATTTATAACTGCATTAAAGCATGTTTTCCTAGAAAGTGGACATTTAAAATACAGTAATGAACTATATAAATAATACACTATCGGGAAACTCCGTAGACTCGTTTCAATTATTAATTTTTAAAAAAAGAATTCATATTTCCCTTCAAGTACTAGAGACAAAAAATAAGATTAAATCCACACCCTATGCATTCAAGTGCAACTACATTTTGGGACTCTTCTCAATTATGTTAGTGCTTCATATATCAATGTTACTGTTAGATCAAAATATACCGGGCGAGTTGACCGTGCGCGTAGAGGCGCGCGGCTGTGAGCTTGCATCCGGGAGATAGTAGGTTCGAATCCCACTATCGGCAGCCCTGAAGATGGTTTTCCGTGGTTTCCCATTTTCACACCAGGAAAATGCTGGGGCTGTACCTTAATTAAGGCCACGGCCGCTTCCTTCCAACTCCTAGGCCTTTCCTATCCCATCGTCGCCATAAGACCAATCTGTGTCGGTGCGACGTAAAGCCCCTAGCAAAAAAAAAAATGATCAAAATATAAATAAGAATAGGTGGTGGTAGTGATTGGTACAGTTAGTTAACCGTATATTTGCAGAATTCCGACCCTGCAAGCAATGGAGGTACTGGAAGAAAGGAAGTGAAGGGCCATGCAGGGCATTAAAATGAAGTTCACCGCGAGCCTCAAAAACCGTATACCGTAGGCGCTGGAAGAAATGAAGTGTTGATCAAGTAGATTCACATGGGAAAGGTGAAAACAATGAGCTGGCACAAGTAAATGCCAGACTTGGTCCCCATGGACTCGAATTAACTTGAGAGTGCCTCAAGTTACACCTGTTAGTCGCTCTTACGACAGACTTGAGACACAGCGGGTGTATTCAACAGCGACCCACTTGGCTGGAAATGTAACTCAAATTGTTTTAAATAACTGTATTCTTTTTACGTCCCACTAACTACTACGGTTTCCGAAGACGCCGAGGTGCCGGAATTTTGACCCTCAAGAGTTATTTTAAGTGCCAGTAAATCTCCCAACAGGAGCCAGGATGAAACCTGCCAACTTGGGATCAGAAAGCCAGCGCCGTTTTACGTGTTGCTTTGTAATTAATAAAATAATACGTTACCTGGAGTGTAATGTATGCCGAAAATATCAATATATTCAGTAGCGTATGGGAACTGATGTGTACCATTATCGAGCTTAAAATTCCCGGCCATATAGGCTATGCATTTCATGAAGTTTATTTTACATTCATATAGGCGTGAGGTTTGTTCATCAATTTAAAATATTGGTTTCCCCTGTCATTACGTCACCAAGCTAACACCGTGTTCGACACATGTCAATGACCGAACTGTAACTCATCTTGTGACAGAATAAAGCACTATATTCCATATTTCGGAAATGATTCATCGTGGGGATACTCTTTATTCAATTACTAACAGTGCTGCTTTCTGAAATTTTATTAAAATTAGAGTATTATTTATGCTTTTTTCGTACGCAAGTACATACATACATACATACATACATAGGCCTACAAACTTCCCCAACATATTTACTTAAAGCTAAATTTCACAGCAATGAATTGACATATGGCTTTTAGTGCCGGGAGTGTCCGAGGACAAGTTCGGCTCGCCAGGTGCAGTTCCTTTGATTTGACTCCCGTAGGCGACCTGCGCGTCGTGATGAGGATGAAGTGATGATGAAGACGACACGTACACCCAACCGCCGTGCCAGCGAAATTAACTAATGGTGGTTAAAACTCCCTACCCTGCCGGGAATCGAACCCGGGACCCCTGTAACCAAAGGCCAGCATACTAAACATTTATCGACGGAGCCGGACTCCCTAAAGTACAATAAATCCGGCTTTAGAAGCCAATAACTATACCTAGTGTGACTATATTTTCATCAGGAGGAATTTCGTATATGGTGGTTGGAATGGTACTTACCGCCTCACTTCCCCTGTGGCACATACAGTCCATATAGCCTGCCACTTACAGACCCTCAGCTGTATTAGTTTGTGGCCCTCAGTCCAGGGTTAAAATCCTTTAATAAGCCATGAATCGAACTCGGAGGTTCCGGATAAAAGCCAGGCACGCTATACGTGCACCAAGGAGCTAGCTGAAATCGTAATCTTGATTCGAATTTAATGTCATGGCAATCAACCTTTTTACACATTCCTCACCTGAAGGTAATGGATTCTAGGTCACTGTTTTGATGACGGGAAATGAGGCAAATATTTACGACATAGAAGGTAAAAGTGGTTAAAATGTTCCCTAGGGAAAATTTTGTTTTCTGGTTCCATTTCAGGACCTGCCGTCTTATCTTATGCTGGGTATATAACGTCTCTGTGGTACGAACTTAAAATAGATTACGCGGCCTAATACCCAAATATTTTTCTTTCTATCTATCTTGTTTTCTTTCTTTCTTAATCCGTTTGGAGTACAGGGTTGGTGTTTTCCCTCGGACTCAGCGAGGAATCCCACCTCTACCGCCTCAAAAGCTGTGATCTGGAGCGTGAGACTTGGTTGGGGAATACAACTTGGAAGGAGGACTAGTACCTCGCCCATGCGGCGTCACCTGCTAAGCTGAAGAGGGACCGTATGGAGGGATTGGAAGATTGACAGGGATAGGCAATGAAGCGGGAAGGAAGTGGCCTTGGCCTTATCTTAGGTACCATTCCAGCATTTGCTTGGAGAAGAAGTGGGAATCCACGGAAAACCACTTCCAGGATGGCTGAGGTGGCAATCAAACACCCCCCCCCCTCTACCTCCCGAGGCTAAGTGAACCCTGTTACAGGCCTCGTACCAATTTTCAAATTTCTCGGCAGAGTCGGGAATCGAACTCGGGCCTCCGTAGGTGTCAGCTAATCACACAAACCACTACACCACAGAGGTGGACTAAAAGATCTTGATGAAGTTAATATCATCGTGAAACTGCAATACGAATCCCTGATCATTAGGCTACTAATATTGTTCCTGCTCAGCTGTACTCGGTTGGATTCCAGGCTATTACTATGAATTTCAGGATAGCTTAAGAATGTGGAGTGAGTTACAGTCAGCATTACGAAAAGAATCGGGGAGAGAAGCGAGTTCAAAATACCCTATCGCCATAGTAGGAAACATTTTCTGTGATTCTCCAGTTTTAGGTGACCACAGCTCAATCCATGCCCATCTATGGTCCAATTAACTACAAGTGTACTAGTACATAAACCACAGTCACACAAATTACGAGATACATGGACACGCTCCAAGTATATAGGATCATATCTCAAGCGTATTAAATAAAAACCGACCGAGATGGCCGTGCGGTTACGGGTGCGCAGCCGTGAGCTTGCATTCGTAAGGTAGTGGGTTCCAATCCTATTCTCGGCAGCCCTGACGATGGTTTTCCATGATTTCCCATTTTCATACCTGGGAAATGCTGGGCCTGTGCCTTAATTAAAGCCACGACCGCTTCCTTACCATTCCTAGCCCTTTACTCTCTGATCGTCTCCATAAGACCCATCTACGTCGTTGCGACGTAAAGCAATTTGTAAAAGAAATAAAAAATGAAAATGTTACCTTTTAATTCCATTTAAATTCCATAAGGTCAGAAATAATATGTTTAACATAGTTTTTCAATCACGCCATAAGCATAACAAACTGTTTGATGTTTGAAGTTGCTAAGACTGTCATGTTCGAGGTATGCAAACGTTCATTGTAATTTGCCATGAAACCTGACAGAAATATCAAATAAATGTTTTAAATACTATTATAGAATTATGCTAGTATAATAAAATAACATTTATATTAGAGAATCTACTGCTATAAACTCATACAGTTCATCGGTATATGTATACAAACTTGGATTTTATAGCTTCAGAGAGGTAGACGACATCCTCACGTACGAACAGCACTACTCCACTCAATAATATAGGATAAGTTTGAGTAAGTACAGTGTCTGTGGCCACTACAAATCAGCTGTCATTGTAGCCAATAAAGCTGTTACTTACCAGTGTGTTAGATCCAACCACCCAATTTCAGAAAGACGCTGAACAGACAAAGGAGATTTAAGAAAGTCAGGTATATACCGACATATCTCCTATCTCAGAGAGAGCGCTATGGTCTCCTGCTGAAAAACGTGGAAGTGTATGGACTTTTCTTCAAAATATGAGATAAAACATTGACGTTCTGGTCCCTAACTCAGTGATGAAGTGATAAAGAATTTACTAAATATCTTACACTAACAGCAATGGTACACAGCGGAATTTGTCGCAATAGATACAGAAGATTACAACAATCATTTCCAGAATTTTTACAAATAATTTTAAGATAATAACAGTTCTTATTTCAGGTCATCGTGGTCAGTTTTATGTACAATTAAATAACTATGCTTTTCTTATCTCTAAAAGTATATAAAGAAATGGATTTGTCGCTTCATTAGCAATTCCACACATAGCGATGTGGCTAATAATATATTTAGTACAACAACAAATAAGATTTTTTCGCGGACTGGTAATGAAATGAATCTCAGGGGAAAGAACGTTAGATAGGGAACACGGAACTGGAACAAGTCGATAATTTCAAGTATTTAGGATGCCTATTCTGCAAGGTTAGGAATATATTAAATGAACTCGAATCAAGGTGTAGGAAATCTAAAGCAGTAAGCTTGCATTTAGTACCAGTAATATTCTGCGAGAAAGAAGAGAACTCGTGGACGATGGACGATGGTCTGTTTTCAGACCGACTCTGCTGTTTGCCTTATTCATAAAGTAGAAATAACGGGCATGCAATTAGTGAAAATACAGAGAAGAGTAGCTAGCACAAACAGGTAGGAAATATCGGAAAACGGTTTTGCAAAACTTGAACATGAAAAGTGAGAGGTCGATAAGATAAACCTTGAGTATTCCATGTATCATACGAGCTACGGTGGAGTTAGCAACCTTAAACAGAAGCGAAGACATTAATAACACACACAGATTAGACCAGATGTAGGTTGCAAAAGTTACGCATGTGAAAAAGTTAGCACAGTATAGGGTGCAATTGAACAAAAATTAGTCTATGTATTCATGAAGTATTATCAACAACAACAAATAGCGATAACAACAACAAGATTACCAAAATAATATTTAAGAAAACGAAGAGACTTAGCAACTTTACCAGCATCCTTGTGCGTTTCTGTGTATGTGGAATAATCCTAATAACCTATGTTGTACAGTTGACTTGCGAAATAAAATTATTATTTCTGAGGAGTGTTTTATGTGTCGAGAATATCTCTGGAGTGAAAATAAATAAACACATGGACAAACCACACGTGAGATAACCGCCAAACATCGTCCGCGCCTTGTGCCGAAACATTCAAATTTGTCTATCTTACTAATACATTTTGATCGAGTTTATGTTATATACAGTGTATACGGCATAATAATAATAATAATTTCGTGTGGCTATTTCTAGCCAAGTGCAGCCCTTGTAAGGCAGACCCTCCAATGAGGGTGGGTGGCATCTGCCATGTGTAGGTAACTGCGTGTTATTGTGGTGGAGGATGGTGTTATGTGTGGTGTGTGAGTTGCAGGGATGTTGGGGACAGCACAAACACCCAGCTCCCGGGCCACTGGAATTAACCAATGAAGGTTAAAATCCCAGACCCGGCCGGGAATCGAACTCGGGACCCTCTGAACCGAAGGCCAGCACGCTGACCATTCAGCCAACTAGTCGGACAGTGTATACGGCAGATGAGAAATCTGAAGACGTTAAATTGCAAAAATGCAACAGAAACTAGAAACTTCCATTTAAAGGCATATTTTTCGTAAATGTGTTTAGGTTAGTGTAAAAATCATTATGATTTATGAATTCAGTTCTCGCAAATTGCATCCCGAGGTGGTGCAGCCCTTTCCAGACACAGCCCCAGTGGAAGTGATCCGCATGCACCATTCCAACCACATACCAGCCCTCCTGACATTCTTAAATTCTTAAATTTATGGCAGTACGGTACCGGGAATCGACCCCGGGCCCCCGAGGACGGCAGCTAATAACACCAACCTTACGCTACGGAGACGGATTCAATGAAGTTTAGATTCATGTTCTTAATATTTAATATAACGATCATTAGAAAGAACGACCGTTGAACCAGAGTATCTTTCTCATCCTATTTCCTTCCCCTTAACTAATATGGTACGGCCTTTTGAAGCTCTAAAGAGACGTCTCAGCAAGCGACGCTCCCATTAGAAGTAAATTAGCGTCGTCATGCAGGCTAATCAGTTTCCTCCTCGGAGTTAAACTCTGCCGAACTCAAGCTGACGTTCATTGACATCTACCTGACCTTATTAATAAACACCCCTTAGCCGATTTGGTAATAAGGCTTGCGGTTTTAGGACGTTATTTTCTCACCAACGCAGAGGGAATCACTCTCGGTGTAAGGATGACTAAATCATCAAAATTACTTCCACATCACTTTCATTAGCACCCATGGACAGGTGTTAAGTAAATGTGCAAATCCGTAAGTCAACGACTCAAGATTATGGAGGATTGAATTACAGTCCATATGGTTGGAATTTGCAGATACTGAATGGAAAGTATCGTTGTCATTAGATTTTCTAGCGTATTCGGGCAGTCCAGCGTCCCTGTAGGTCAATGGTTTCCAAAACTCTTCGGGTTTCCTCTCTCTCGACTCCATATACTCACTATTAGTGCCTCCCTTCCCTACCTGGCATTCTTCATTGTAAAACTGACAAAATATTGTACGAAAAAGATAACATGGAATATACTTGAAAAGGAAAAGTATAATATATTAACTGCTGAAGGTATGAATAAACTAAAGAGGACAGCTGTTATTTTGAAAACAAATTCCTTCTCTAGATCTTCTAATCTTCACAGTTCATTCTTTTGTATCACCTCCTATAAAAAACATGGTATAAAATAAAAATTGATTGTACATAAATTAATGAATGAATAAAACTTCTAGCAAGGGAAATACCTTTAGCCAATTTTTCCAAGAAATTCAGCTAAAATTGTGTAGGCCTACTTTATATACTGACAATGAAGCGAGAAAGAAATCAGACACGCTTTTAGAAAATGGACTTCAATTTTTACCAGTTTTGTGAACAACACTGATCGTGTTCCAGTGTTCTTTGTACAGTTAAATACTATCTGCTACACACGGGGATCAAATTCACACCTGGAGGAAACCATAACATTCATCCGATGAAAATGGTTGTCATAATATTCGTTTATAATTGAGATTGATATTAGCAAGCCGTGGTAAATATGGTGAAATTCACAGTAAAGGCTTGGATAGCTTGGAATACTCACGTCCTGAGATCGAGATTTCTTGCACAACCTCACAGATTATTTCTATGCCATTGTGTTCTTTTTTTTAAGCCAACTGCAAAACAATCTTTATCTTCACCTACAAGACTAAGGAATATTAGCCTGTTGCTTCGAACAATTACGCCACGGAGTTATACGTTGAGTCACTCAGGTTTCTATTTGAAAATATTTACCGTGGTTGAGAAGAGCTAAATATTGATATACCGAAAGAGTGTCTGTACGGTTTGGGTCACGTAGCAAGCACTCAGCTTGCATTCGGGAGATTGCGGGTTCGAACCACACTGTTGGCAGCCCTGAAGATGATTTTCCCAATTTCACACCAGGCATATGCTGGAGATGTACCCAAATTAAGGCCACGGTCACTTCTTTCCCACTCCTAGCCTTTTCTTATCCCATCGTCGCCGTAAGACCTGTCTGTGTCGGTGCGACGTAAAGAAAATTGTATATATATATATATATATTGTACCCTTTGAAAGTCCTATTAGAATATGGGTGCAATATATATATAGGTACCTAAATTGTTATATATCAGTTTCATCTTTCCTTACTGGATCCCATTTACCTGTCGATATCGGGAGGCGTAAAACGTACCAGACAGAAAACTATTTGGATGTTAAGTTAGAATGTGACTGCTCCGAAAATTAAGAACGCTGATTATGGGGTTACGCATTCCATGAAAAGGAGGCAGCATTATATACTTTATAGAGGTGGCTGAAGGAGGAATTCACCAGGGGCTCTCTGCTGGGAAACGCGAGTTGTGACCATGGAGTCCCTAGCTGAATCTAGCATTGCTTCAAGTTACCTGACCCTCGCTTTCATCGTTCGTACTGGAACTCCCTTGGTCAATTATTGTTCTCTTCGAACCCCAACGGTATTAGGTTTGTCAGTCCTACGGAAACTTTCACTTTTCGCCCTTCGTGAACTCCTATTTTTTAGACTCCATCATCATTTCTTACGATCATTGATTATTACCCATATGCACTTCCTTTTAAGTCAATAATGAGCACCATCACCACTGTCTATTTTAAAGTTTCTAAACTCGACTGTAGGTCAAAGGACAGAGACTTGTAGGAGGAAATCAGTGTTTTCCTTCTTTCTTTTTCTTTCTGTTGTCGATAGTATAGCAGTAACCTTGGCACCCCTGAGCTAAGCTATGCACGCTTCCTTCCCTTTACGTTGTGTCGAGAAAACGATGTGGTTTTGATTTCAAACAATTAATGACTTGACGCGAAATAGTCTCATTACAGAGCGGCACAAGCAGATATTCTGCAATATCTGGTTCCCTGGAGCACGCTCGTCCTTTGCCTTTTGTTCGCGAACATTTAATTAAACACGCAAGAAGTTGAGAAGTACTAAAGAGGAAGAGAGGGAGATGGAGATGGAGAAGGTGATAGCGTTAGAGAAAAGGAGATGGAGACAATAATCATGGCAGCTAGATTTCTTTCGGGTATCACTCTTCTTCTTCTTATCAGGTTTCTCTCGCGAGAATGATCTCCATACGCACTTCAGAAACTCCAGTAAATATGATTTAGAATTATCGACGGCTGTTTATGATGACAAACACTCAAAGACCATTTATTATTTGTGCTTTCCGGATCCTTGGCTTAATGGTCAGAGTAGTAGCTTTAGGTTCAGTGGGCCTCGGGTTCAATTCCCGGCCGGGTGAGGTAATTTAACCTTAAATCTTGAATTCCCTTGACTCGAGGAGTGGTTGTTTGTGCTGTCCTCAACAACATCCATGCAGCTCATATACCATACATAAAACTGCCATCACCTAAAATTACACGCAGTCTCCTATACATGGCAGATGCCACCAATCCTCGTCGTAGAGTCTGCTTAATAAGGGCCGCACCAGGCTAGTAATTGCCTTATAAATTTATTATTATTATTATTATTATTATTATTATTATTATTATTATTATTATTATTATTATTATTATTATTATTATTATTATTATTATTATTGTTCGTCTCAGTACACATCTCTTCATACATATGCACAGCATACTACAATACAAACCACCACTGAAACACGTAATAGTGAACTGTACATCTCTCCAGATACTGTATGATTTGACTCAGCAAGGGCACCCGGCCGTAAAACTGGACTAAATCCAAACGAAATGCTAAGCTAAAAACTGAGCAAAGGAATAATAATAATAATAATAATAATAATAATAATAATAATAATAATAATAATAATTTCATCATGACATAGATGGCAAAATATTTGCCCACCTCTTCAAATACAGCCTATCTTGGCGATATAGAGCTCATGAACTTGAATTATAATGCGTTTGTGAGAACTAAATATTTAATAAATAATCACTAATTCGGGCAATATGAGCCGCTGAGCTGTCTAGCTCTAGTCACGAATTGTCGTTCCTATCAACTGAACGGGTGTGGATGACGTTGAAAAGAAGCTAAAACGTTTTTGGTCTTGCAGTCCCACTAACTAGTTTTTCGGTTTTTGGAGACGCCGAAGTGCCGGAATTTTGTCCTGTGTGAATTCTATAACTTTTCAGTAAGTATGCCGACACGAGGCTGGTGTACTTCAGCACCTTTACCGGACTGAGTCAGGATGGAATCTGCAAACTTGGTTGGAAAGAATCATTTATTTTTTCGGTTGATTTAACATTGTCATTGTCCCACATAATATTAGAAATAATGACTTAATTTTATTTAATTGGGAGGTACATACTTCACTAGCTTTATAGAAATCTTAACTTTTATACCATAGCGATAAAATGGTACTTGATATATTGAATGCTATACGTGTAATGTCATTTAGGAAGTCCTGTTCAGATTTCCAAAAAAGGTGTAATTAGCTGTCATTTCTTTATCTTCTTTCTTTCCCTTATTTATTATCATTACTTTTTCAGGTAAATGTGGCTTTTACTGTAAAAATTATAATCCATATAATTAATTGAATATTTAGATGAAATCCCTTCAGAAAATATATTTCCTTATCCGTTACCTTTCATGTCAAGTTTTGTTATTTTACGCAGCTTTTTACTTCTTAAAAGGTGAGTTACTCTTGTCAAAGGGAAGTGCAATTTACAAGTTGCTTTACGCCGTACCGACATAGACAAGCCTTATGGCGACGATGGGATAGGAAAGGGGTAGGAGTGGGAAGGAAGTGACCGTGGCCTTAATTGAGGTACAGCCCTAGCATTAGCCTGGTGCGAAAATGAGAAAGCACGAAAATCCATCTTCAGGGCTGCCGACAGCGCGGTTCGAACCCACCATCTCCCGAATGCAAGCTAAAAGCTGCGCACTCCCAAACGCACGGCCGACCCAGTTGGTAAGGAAGTTGCTTAAAGTATGTTGATCATACAGTATGGATAAGATAAATATTACTACGCAATTATTTGTGAGAATATATTTAATTTATTGAATTATTAAAACCGTATACAGAAAATAAAGTTACGGGAAAAGAGAAATAAACATACGTTATATAACATATATTTTAAATTACTGGAGGTAATTATATTTTCAAGAGATTAAATGAAGAAGTATATTCTATTAACAAGGGGCAACTTCAATTTACAACCCATACGCAATATGTGTGTTTCCTCATTAATTAGGGTTAGGCAGATGTTTTAAGTGGTTTAACATGTTATTTCACAGTTTAAAGTTTTTAATTCCCACGCTTGCAATGAGAAAATGTGAAAGAGGTTCAGGAGAGAATTACTCGTTCAATAAGAACAATAAGCACATCAAAACAACAGCAGCAAAAATAGAGAGAAACGTGATCCAATTTCGATAAGTACAAGATATTAAATGACGTAATATTGCATTATGAGAATTAATTATATAAGTAAAATAAGACTAAATTTATCCCTCATTAATCGAAATAAGGCATTTAGAAAGACAATTTAATAATTACCTATTCTCATAAATATCCCGTTAACAAACAATTCATATTTACGTAACAAATGCATTTACGTGCACAAAGGCTATAACCTTCTTATATATTGTTGGTACTCACTACAATACCTCTGACAAGTTCTAAATCTATTTCCATAAGAAGACATGAAGAGTTTAGGAAAATGTGTGAAATAACAGAAGCTAACCTAATGAAGATGCAAATTCTCTATAAATGGATAGGAAAAGGACGTGAATAGGTGTTGAAATCCTGTAACAATCCCTGGATTCTGGCGACAAAAGCTTTGCAATTACCAGTTTGCCTTGAGGCATTCACAACGCAGCAGTGTCCAACTCTATGCAGCCTTTGTCCCCGTGAATGCAATAGCCTGACTCAAAGTGGCTGGAGGAATACATTTGACGAGATTGTTCTTGATGAATGTCTCTTGTTCACAGCTCCGGACGTGTCAAACACCGGAAGTGCCACAAGACTGACCATATTGCAAGGTAGAATCCGTGTATATGTAGAGTGTGATATCATGAGTATGCTAACAGCACAGTGCACACCAACGTCGATGCCATGTTGGCAGAGTTATCTTTATATAAGTATCTTTAGGACGAGCAGAATACTACGGTATTCGTTACCCAGTTTGACGAGTTATTAGTAGTTCGAATATGGTACAAATGGAGGGGAATCATATGTTAATTTTTAACCTGTAGTAATAATTTCACTGTAGGTCCACCAAACCATTCTGAACAACATTAGCGTTGTAACTTCCGTAGTTTCACATTAAAAACGTCAGAGAGAAAAATTATTACCACAATGGCTTAGTGCTAAGATTCCATAGGAATGACCGATGTTCGAATCTCGGTTGAACCTGGGGAGAACTGTTCACTGTAAATGACACGATGTGATAAAGGTCCGACCTTCAAATCTCAGCCAGAGATTGATCGCTAAAATACCCAGAGAATCTGTAAAAAGTTGTAGTATGGCAGCAAATGACTAAAGAGAGACTTTTTTGTTGAATATAGAAGGTTTCTCGTCATGTTAAGCACGAAAATAAATATTTTTTTGCTAGTTGCTTTACGTCGCACCGACACAGATAGGTTTTATGGCGACGGTGGGACAGGGAAGAGCTAAGAGTGGGAAGGAAGCGGCCGTGGCCTTAATTAAGGTACAGCCCCAGCATTTGCCTGGTGTGAAAATGGGAAACCACGGAAAACCATTTTCAGGGCTGCCGACATTGGGGTTCGAACCTACTATCTCCCGAATACTGGATACTGGCCGCAAAATAAATATATAAAATGATTAATTATATTGTAATATTCACAATGACCTGCAGTGAAAAGTGCCATATTCTAGCCATAATGACTGTTATCATGGGATTCCTACGATACTGGGCTTGAAATATGCCATCGTCGTAACTTAAAAAAAATTAATGCCCATTTCCAATTCAATAAAATGCTATGGACGCCCTTTTTGCAAGAACTGCTTTCCCTCCTTTCATCGCTGTTCCTATTATCTTTAAATTATTTTAAAAATTATTATTCTTAATATCTAGAATAATCCCTAATCATAAGTTTTAGGTAGACTATATACAGTAGTTCATGGCTCCAATGACCAATTCGCTGTAAGAATATCAGGAACTTCAACGAAATCAACAGCTGTCCCTTGTCAAATTTTATCGTTTTCATTTAATAAATGTAATTTTGTTGCACCTATTTGCGCTTTCTTTTACGTAAATATATCAGAACCGTTCACTTATCTCTTTTACCGCATACATTTGACCATAGAGTGCGTAATGAATTGGACGTAAGTAAAATGAAAGCCGGCATATTGGGAGACTGCGGGACAAACAAAAAAAAAGCTGTGTAGTTCCACACCGATTTTTTTCCGTATAGGTTATGAATAACTATGTATTTGATTTGTTTTATATTTATGCAGTTTTATGATTTAATTTAATTTTGCGCTTAATCGGTAAGTAGTACAAATAAATGCAACTCGAACTCTTTATTGTCTCTAGATATATTCTGAAGCCTGCCTGCTGTCATTTCTTGATGGTTACAGTACTTTTGCATCCATCTCTTGGCACAGGCCAGAGTAAAGTGTAGCTTCCACCGAAGTCCCAGTCAACATCCATGGCTGTGACAATATGGAAGTTGCTGGTGTATGCGTAGTGCTGAGTAATGATATTCAGAGCATGATTAGTGCATCTGAGTGTTATGAAAGGTGCTGCACATAGAGTCAGTCGTGTGCTGCAATAGTACTTTCTGACCCAGTGAGGAAAGCAATGGAAAACTACCTCACTCCTCATCTTGCCTAGTACGCCTCATTTTGGTGCTGCCATTGGTTTTTGGGGTTTCCTTATAACCGCATAACCTTTGGTGGTGCTATTTGAGGATCCAACCAGCCTCTGGGCTGATGACCTAACAGACAGACATATTCTGAAGCACTCGTCATATTACTGCAGATAACTGAATCACAATTGTTCAGTATAGGTGAAAATGAAGATACATTGCCCAATGTTTTTATATTTTTACTTGTGTTAAACATGCAAACTCATTTGTATTTAAGTCTCACATCAGTAATGGAACATTATTATTATTATTATTATTATTATTATTATTATTATTATTATTATTATTATTATTATTATTATTCGCGTATGGCAAGGAAATTATATACATAACATATGTGCACAATAAGAAAAAGAACATTGATTCACTTCAGGCATTCGTGTTATCTGTTATATCTGAATGTCCAACTTTTGAATACATTGTAGTGATTCCACTGTTGGTGATAGGCAGTCTTCCAATCTACCTAGATAAGCCCATAGTTGACACTCGTTTAAATTGGGGGAAATAGCCCGGCGAGGGGCTCCACAATCACATTCTGGAGATGGTACAAATGTCCACTTGTAGAGAGAATCCCTGCACCTTCCATGACCTGTCCTGATCCTGTTCAGTTTGAACCAATTTGCGTGCGGCAATTGGGATCATCTGTTAGAAATTTTTCCCTCTGAAGATGTTATGCATGGGCAAGTCAGGATAGTTATTCCAGTGGCTTCTCCACTCCTCCGAAGCATTGAAGTTGGTGGGCGTCTTTAGAGCAGCATTACAAAGTGGTGGATGTCGTGATTTCAGTCTTCGGAGACTATGAGCTGGTATGTCGTTTAGAACAGGTAGCAGAGGATTACTGCAGATCTTGTTGTACTCTCGAACAAGAGCACTGGATCTTCGTAAGTCAGGTCGTAATGGTACAAATTCGTACTGAAAGGAGTGAATGTTTAATCTTTGTTTTAATGCCTTAACTTTTCTGGGAGTCGTCTCTTGATCGTAAACGAGCGTTTGTGTGCCAGAGGTTGAAAATTACTTCGACCGACACTTTGTGGATATAATCGCAGACCAGCTTGAGAGCCGCCCATAGCAAGCACGCTACTGTGGTATTGCCTGAAACCCGCGGTGTTTTAGTGTTTGATGCTAATTTCTTGCCATGGTTCTCAAACCTGACCAAGCCACGTGCAGATTCAGGATCACCGCCGTGTAAATCCCATCCATTTCAGTGACCACATCTTCCTAGTGTGCTATGGAATGGGGCTTATATGGGGAGGGCGCTCCTCCCCTAATATCACCGTCTAATGTGCTCATACTGAACAGTGTACAGCAGATGTCTCCTAGCGTCGGGAGTGCTCTGGCGGTGCCAAATCCACCACCTACCTACGACTGTAATATGGAGGCAAGTTTTCCATCTGTTGTGCCGGCAAACAAGCGAGCATTAGAAGAACCTTCATGTAATATCGATAAGAAACAATCAGTTACACCAGAAAACACTACAGGTAATATTTCAAAACTCTCACAGTGATTCAGTGTTTGGCTCAGATTCTAGTCAAGGCGATAATGTTTCTGACTTGAATGCGGTACCATTTGTGCTTCCCCCTCCAAATAGCGAAGCACCTCCTCGGCTCAGTGCATACGAATATAAGACAGCTAACCGGAATCACATTGATTATTTAGGGCTTAATTATATCCATGTGTAAGGGAAAAAAGGAAACATAGGGAAACTACATCCAATGACGTTTGGTACAATTATTTATTGGGAGTGTCGAAATATCAAAGATATTCCTTCCATCGGAAAAAAATCGTCTTAAAATAGAATTCCATTCAGCACAAGCAGCAAACTGGTTCGTTACTTCTACTTTCTTTACTTCACATCAATTAGAAGGTTAAATTCCTTCCCACGTCATCATTAGACAGGGTGTCATTCGAGATGTACATGCAGAAATAAAGGAAGACGAACTATTACAAGTGATAGATTCTTCTCTTAAAATCAGACGACTCCGTCGTATGTATAGACGCACACTTAAGGACAATTTTTCAATTGCTGCTCAGATATGGACTTGTGTGGTTACCTTTTACTCTCAGACTCTTTCAGACAGTGTCAATATATGGGACACGTGAGGTTTCTCCATGTGTGACGCCAGTACGTATTTGCTACCATTGCTTGCGCTTCGGTCATATTAGTAAACACTGTCGCTCTCGGGATACATGCAATTATTGTAGTATGTCACACGCTACAAACGCCTGCTCACTGTCTGAGCCTCAGTGTGTACACTGTCAAGGTCAACACAATGCCTTCAGTAAAGAGTTCCCCGAGTATAACAAACGATTAGAGATAAACGAGTTTTCGGCCAAGTTTAACATACCATTCAAGGAAGCTAAGAAAGCTGTTATGAGAAAATCATATGCTGAAGTGGTTCATCCATTAACTCTCACACATAAGCAAGTTTTCCCTCCCTTACCAAGGCAACGATATCACAAAACTACCGGTTTTTCAAAGTCAGCGACCTCCTCTGGAATTACCCAGAACATATATCTCCAGCCACCGGTATTTTACCATCCCCATTAAATCAGTGGGGTGAGGGGCAATGGGTCCAAGCCCTTATCCATCTCAGCTGCACTTAAAAGCACCCCGTAATGCAATTCACTTGCCTGGCAGCTCTTCTCAACCACCACTTACGTCATCAGAATCCCTTATTACTGTCATCCTTAACCTAGTTACTCAGCTTCTACACCGTATTCTTCTGTCAAAGTGCAATATCACTTTCTTTTCTCGGAGTTCTTTCATTCCAAGTGGTAGCAGCTCGTATCTTCCTCCCCACGGTGGCATTTACATTAATATACTTCTATTGTCCATAACGTATTGTAATTCAACCAGGAGAATTAGACAGTTAATTTAAATAACTGGAACCTCCATACATTATATGTAGAGACCTTAACGCTCATAGTGTAGCTTGGAGGTGTGCTTTTACGGACCGTGCTGGAATAGCCCTTCAAGATTTGATGAATTACTACCACCTGGTCATACTAAACGACGCTAGTCCTACCCTTATATCTCGGTCTGGACATCGACCTTCGGCAGTAGATGTAACTAGTTGTTCTCCAGTAATTGCTGCCAACCTAACCTGGGAAGCACGACGATACTCCCTGGAATCTGACCATCTTCCTATCGAAATTAATTTACAAAGTAGCTGCGCCTTACCTGCAACCTTCTACCCGACCGCAAAATGGAACACCAAACGAGCAAATTGGATTGCCTTCAGCGGGTGACTCCGAACTTCGTACTGCAACTCTCTCGAGCGAACCACTTAAAAATACGACTGTTTAACACACATCATTAATGCTGCAGCTTCGGTTAGTATCCCAGTGAAACAGCCTTTCTGTTTTCCGAAACATACCCCTACACCGTGGTGGGACACGGAAATCCCCCGAATGATTGCAAGAAGAAAACTTGCTTTTATGCAATATCGACGTCTTTCTTCACGGGAAACTTATTCTAATTATCAACGTATCAACGCACAGCTCTAAAAGGTTTTTTTTACAGTAGAAAAATCTGTCCAGTTGGCGAAGATTCTGTGTAGAAATTAGCAGAGAAAACCCGCTTACTACAATCTAGAACAAAGTAAGGGCCTTAAAAGGAGTAGGAAATAGCTTCCCACGTTCTTCATTTCCGTCCGATGACATCGAGGCTTTTCATTGTCAAATTGATCCACCGGCTGTGCAGCAATTGCCCGGTCCGCGATTTTCACCCAACTGGGATCGCAATCATTTTCTGTTACGGACATTTACTTACGTGGAACTCCAACCTGCGTTAAAACATAACAACAACACTGTCCCTGGCAAGGACTACATGCAGTACTCGATGTTATCCCATCTCTCTCGCTCAGCGCATGTTCTATTACTAGACATTTTTAACAACATATGGACACGGGATAAATTACATTTGGACTGGATTACTCAAATTGTCATCCCTATTCTTAAACCTGGAAAGGACCCTAGTGACCCTTCTTCTTATACAGCAATTGCTCTTTCCTCGTGTGTGGTGAAGACTCTGGAAAGGATGGTGAAAACACGACTCGGAGTGGTTAGAACACCAGTAGCTGCTTCCTCAGTCGCAGTATGGATTCCTCCGTGAGAGAGGAACATTGGACCATCTCAGTATATTCACTTCTGCAATAGAACATGGTCTTCAGACATTGTTGCAAGAACGATATATCTACGTACGAGATGGACATAGTAGTTTAGATTGCCGTTGTAACCTGTGTAAAAGTCTCCTACAGGGCGCTGTGCTCAGCCCGCTTTTGTACACAATTTATACTGATGACCTTGAGCACCTGCTTAGCCCCTCAAAATACGCATATGATGTCTATACTTACACTACTTCCTCTTGCTTGGAGGTTGCATCTCTTCGTTTACATTATGTCGCTTGCAATCTGGCAAAATATCTGAACAATAATGGTCTTGAATTGTCTATATCGAAATAAACTGCGGTGACTTTTACCCGGAAGAGGACTTTGCCTCAGCTTGGAGATATCCATTTAGGACCATTCGCATTTCTAGTGAAATCATCATTACGCCTATTGAGTATGCATATTGATAGTCGGCTAACTTGGAGTTAACATATTTCTCACGTTCTTACAAAAATTGGACGATCGATTAATATTCTCCACTTTGTGACACGCACCTGGTGGGGAGCTGATCCTGTTATACTTTTGACTCTCTATCGTTTTATGATACGCTCCATGATCGATTATGGGAGTTTTGTATGTGAATGCTCCTGCAAACGTCACGAAGGAGCTCGACACCGTACAATTTTGGGCGATCCGCATCTTTTTGGGTTCTATGTGATCCACACCAACAAATTCTCTGTTAACAAAAGCTCTAGAATTATCTTTGCAAATGCGCCGAGAAATGATAGGCAATAAATTTCTTTTATAACGTTCTGCTATTCACAGCATCCTAATGATTGACCGTTATCCAGGAGAGACATGGACGACGCTCACGATACGCTGCTACAGCGACCTAAAAACGATTTTCTCACTAACTCTCAAAACACGAAACATGACGGATTTTAAGCCAGCTTTCAGTGCTCTTCACATCGACTGTCTATATGCTATCTACCTAGATATCTCAACACAGAAGCTCATACACAGAACTACATTCCGGCCCTGATTCTCAGCATGTGGCCCAATAGTACTTATATCTTCACGGATTGTTCCAAAGTCTATGACTCGGTGGATATGCACATTACTGTCAACAAACGGGAGAATGTGGTAGCTTCAAACTACCGCCCAAAACCTTTATTTATACAGCGGAAATTTTAGCTATATGTGCTGCACTTCGTTTTTATCAAAACAAGCGGTTCGATAACGCTCTCAACATTACGGACTTCCAAAGTGTTATGAATAAATTACAAAATCTACACTAGAATCTCCAAACGTTATGACTTCTTGTATGACATCGCGGAGCGATTTTTTTAACATCTACTCTTCAGTTTGCTCCATAGCATTACTTTGAGTCAAAGGACATAGAGGAATTTTTGGCAATGAAAAGTCTGCCGTACTATCAAAACGTGGTGCATCGGAAGGTCTGCTTACAGCGGTGCAACTCCCATGGATGGAATATATTCCCACTATTCGACAACAAATTCGTCACAAATGGTCCACGGAATGGGAAACATCTCAGCTGCACAAAGGTAGAGCTTATGCTCTCGTACAACCCAACATATCTCCTAAGCCATGGTATTATAAGGTTCATCGGACACGAGGTCTGACGGTTTCATTAATCCGAATGAGACTAATCCATGGATCATTCCTTTCACATCTACATCGCATAGGAGTTTTCGATTCACCACGCTGTCGATATTAGCATGCGGAGGATGGAAATCTCAACCACATATTTTAAGTGTGGCCTTTATGATGCTTCTTGAAGCCGCTTTATATCTGAACTATGTTATCGTCAAGTGCCGTTCCCGACCAGCGCTGCATTGGTGTTGCAAGGTGAAAACAATTCAGTTCTCTATGCTGGGATGCACGTTTTGAGAACCGCAGATATAATCGTTTGAATTTGTGCTCATCGCATTGTTGCCAGTGGTTTGTTTGTTCTACCCCTCTCCTCTCGTGAGTGAGATTCAGTGTGGTGTTATGTATTTGAAGGATGTGGACGATTTGGTTTTCATTTCTTATATGTACTTTTCATTGACAATTTATCTTTTTGTATACATGTGCTGTGAGTGTTACTGGTACACGGAAGATGAGCAAATGTTGTTCCAGCTGTTCAGCCTGATGGGAAAGTGATACTATATGTGCTTGGGGATCCTTAAATTCGTGTTTTCGTATTTAATCGTTTCTGTATGAAATTCGTTAAGTAGATAATTTGAAAATATCTTCTGTTTGAAGGTCACTGAAACCACCCCATAATGCCTCCATCTCCAATAATCAAGACATGAAATTTTGTTCATGTTGACACTTCAGCCTAAAATAAATAAATAAATAAATAAATAAATAAATAAATAAATAAATAAATAAATAAATAAATAAATAAATAAATAAATAAATAAATAAATAAATAAATAAATAAATAAATAAATAAATAAATAAATAAATAAATAAATAAATAAATAAATAAATAAATAAATAAATAGCTAGCTTACACTAAACTTACCTGTAGCCTACTGACAACCTACTCAGCAGTTTGTGCTTTACGCAACCCGCACTACACTCGCTCCTTTGATGCAACCCTTTGGGCACGGCTCTTCACAATGCAACCCGCAGTTCAAACGTTTTACAGAGCCGTCTACAGGTAATTCACGACCACTTGTCAATATATCCATTTATATACGACGGTGGATCAAAAAATAACGCACATCATATTTATTTATGAACAACTATTGAGTTTAAATCTTGTTCTGCAGACAACAGTGTCTCACTCAGGTGGTGTCCTGCCGGAGAGAGTGGTAAATAGTGAGCAATGATGGTGCATGTGCTAACATCGTCCACATGTGAGGTCAGCCGGGTTTTGTATACTGGTTTGTTGGCTAAAGGAAAGAGACAAATGTGTTTTAACTGAGGCGTTGAGAATATCATTCTTCATAACAATGCTCATCCTTATGGTACGGCTTACGTTCGTACGAAAATTCAGAAGTATGGCTGGGAGGTATTCTATTATCCATCACTCAATCCAGACCTTGCACCGTCTGAATTTCACTTGTCCGAAGTGACCCATAATTACCCGCACCCAAAGCAAAAGTATAAGGATATAACCATCTTAATATTTATTTTATTAAACATGATTATAATAAGGTACGTAAACTCGCACACGCAAGTGCTTATAGCTTAACCTACCGAGATGTGCATGTTAAAATATAACTAGTAGACATTTGTTTATAAAGGTAATATATACGCAACTTCGTAGTTTTATGTGACTGTTGAGATTGTGATCATAGCCATGCACTCTCCAGTTTTACCTGAAATACGAACTACAGTACTGCAAATTTTTATTTCAAATATTACCCATACAATGGTCGGTACCCGAACCGAGATCTCCTCAGTGAGAAACTAGGAACAATATCACTTGTTATCACTCCCTTGATATGAAACAAAGAGAACCTAGAGCTAGTTTTGAAAATAATAAGCTGCGAAAACTTCCACTTAAGTTAACTTACGATAAAAATTTTTTATGGGCTACCAACTGGCTTTTCATTTTCACCAACTGGTTTCTTATGATTTTAGTTTCGAAGTAATTTTTTAGCTCCATTTTGTTAGAAATATCACTCACGTTAAATGGATGTTGAAATAAATAGATTATTTATTTGTTCGTTGTTATTATTATTATTTCTACCCTAAAACTGCAATTGATTTCAACTACCGACGTTGTACGACCAAGGCGTTAATATTTACGTTCATGTTTTGTTAGACAATTCACACCTTCGCATCTGACATTATGACATGGAGAAATTGACCTGTACTGATTATAAAGTTGAGAGACAGGAAGAACTCTTCAGTATTAGGATCAATTTTTAGCGATGGCATGATGAAGTACGAGCTTTCATTACAGATATCCGAACCCCATACGATGCTTGTTATGCTTGATAATTACTTGCAACTCTAAGCTCGGAAATATTTTCAGTGGATAATTCATTCGTAACTAACATTGTGAATGTAATACTTACACATGCATAAATGACCAGAAACAACTGAAATGTGAAGTACGTAGATTTCTGCGCTAAAATATAATCGGCATATTTCATCCATAAACTAAACAAAACACTTTCCTAACGACGCCTCGTGTATCGCTATTATCAACGAAGGTATATGTAATTGAAACTCGTGTGTGAATTTACTCTCAGTAAATAACTTTTTGTGCACTACATAAAATTACATGTTGATACAATACCTACCGGCTATACGTGCTCTGTTAGAACAAACAAGCAACACACACAACTTTTCACCCATACACAATTTTATCCCGCTCTTAACATGCACTCGAATTAACTACGCATGTTCGTTCGTCACTCGCTTAACTCTTATTTGTGAAGCAAAATCTACCGCTATGTGATTTATACCATAGAGGTGTCTGTGAAAATGGAATCGTGGACGCATAGCCCGTTACTTTTTAGCATCACATTGGAGACTCAAAAGTCCAGAGTTGAGACTCTATCTATAACAATCCTCTACGTCGTATTATGCCTTTGTAGGGTTTACAGTGCACTATGTCGTCTGATATGGGATAGAATAAATTTATTACTTTCATTGATCTGTCTCAGTCCCATCCTTGGCTTTGATAATATGAAAGTGATTGTGGTATGAGCGATTCTATTAATACCATTCTTTATGCAGCCAGTCCCTGTGATGAATGGTGCGAAAATATCACTCATAGGGTCAGTGGTGCATGCATTTCAATTGGCTTGGCGGACTGACGTGTAATATACACTTCTGGTCCGGTGAGGAGAGCGACGGGATACATCACTCCTTATTTCCCCAGTATACCTCATCAGTGACGCCTAGGCTATCCATGACAGCTGTTTGCGGAGCTGTGGAGGATCAAACCAGGCTTCGGGAGGAATACCCAACATACGTCATATAAAGTGAACATAGAGCAACGACTGGGAGGAACATTTGAAAACGTTTGCTGGTACAAACAGAAAGGAATAATGGCAGCAGGGTACTCGGAATGAGCAGAGAAAAGCAGAGTGACGAATTAACTCAATGGATGATGTACGTGTCATTGTCGGAAGACAACAGGAGCAGACAAGGAAAACCGGGTAGAAAAGATGAAAGCGAATAGTATAAGTGTACCGGTTGGTAAACCCCGACCCCGCAAATTTAAATTGTGCGCCAATTGAAACTCCTCTACAGGAGAAAGCCTGAACTTTAAAAACTGTATTAATTCAGCAGTTTCTCCGAAGAGGGCTCTGTGTGAATTTTGATGTGTTTTTGTTTATAATTGATCAAGAAGTGTGGGCGTTCTCTACCTGATGTCTCTACTAAAAACTATGAGTACGCACTCTGGTGCAATGGAATGAACTTTCTTGAAGAAATTTTGTATTCATAAGTTTTGTCTTTACTAAATTTTGTTCTGTGGTTTGTGGGTTGGCAACATTAATCCTTTCTTTCCGCCTGTTTTGAATGTAGCCAATCAGGAATTTCTGTAATTAATTTTCCACCAATAAGGTGTTTCTTCCTCATCTTGTGTAATAGTTTTTGCTGTTATCCAATAAAATTTTGTGGGCGGGCCGTAATCATTCATGAAACGTCTCGAATTTTCCGCGAGGGTAAAAAACTGCTGATTTTCTTGTCTCCGGGCCACTTCAGTAACATCTTTCTTAGTGTGTGGATATGTAGCAGGGGGCGGGAAGCGCCTCTTTCTTCGGGCAACAGATCTCCTACCAGGTAATGGCCTTTTAACATCTGTATTTCTTGCTAGCTCAGCAGTTTTACTCTCGGGGAGGGTTCGAAACCTTTAATATGTAACCAATTCCTTTAAAATGTAAATTAACTTTTCTGTGTATGTAAAAAACTTCAAATATCTTTTACTGTAAAGCGGGGATAGAGAGTGCTTCACCCTCTCGAACTCCCCTTCATTTTGAAATTGAGGTGACTACGTTTTCATAACCGTTTCTTCTCTTCCTTAGGCCTATGCATTAAAGTTTTCTCATACGTGTCACCTCCCTAGCTTGGGATTAGCCCCTGTATATCGGCCTTAGAGCCACTTAGGTTTTAAAAATGTGTATTTAGGAGTGCTGTTTCACGCCTCCAGTCCTCTCTGTACTTTGGGCCAGTAACTTAACCTGTTGTGTTTTTTTTTTCTTTGCGAAGGCCCCGGTAGGTTGGGTATTAGTTACCCCTGTTAATTTATAAGGATGCCTTAAGGGCAGTTGAGTGTGGAGTTTGTTGTAGCCTTTGAGAGGCTTGTAAAATTGAGAGCTGGTATGCTCTTTTCCTTAACATTGTAATTAGGAGCTACTGCTCCTTGGCACGATGGGATTTTCTACCCCTTTGTACATTTGGTAACTTGGTAAAGTTGAGCTAATCGCTCAGAGATTGTGAGTGTGGGGCTCGAAGCCCAAAACCTGGTAAAAAAAACCTGAAACCGGCAAAAATGTTTGTACCTGCCTTACGTTGTTATTTCACCTAGTGGAAATTGTTGAATGTTGTTATCTGTTATTTGTTGATTTTGAAAAGAAAATATAACCTTTGTTAAAGTTTTAATTTGTAGTGAGACCTATTCCAGCCCGCACCTTCTTTCACCTCTAACTACCACGGATATCTCCGTAACAATAAGTATAAGTATAAGTATAAGTATAAGTATAAGTATAAGTATAAGTATAAGTATAAGTATAAGTATAAGTATAAGTATAAGTATAAGTATAAGTATAAGTATAAGTATAAGTATAAGTATAAGTATAAGTATAAGTATAAGTATAAGTATAAGTATAAGTAATTGGAGGGGCCCTGTGTTCCCTAAATGACGCTCTCAAATAGTAGTCTCGCTTTCAGTGACATCTGAAGGCAGAAGGGAGATACAATTATACTCAGATGGTGATATTTGGACACACATTACCATGGTTCGTATTAATGAAATAAGTTTCTTTTTAAATATTAATGCTATAACAAATACAGAAATTCTTTAAATCCTGCAATAGTACTTTATAAAGCACATTTTACTGATTTTCAATGTACATACATAAAAATATTTGCAATAGTTTATTTATAAATCCAGCAATACTCAGTTGGATAACGCGCAATTTCTTTCGTTAAGATTTAATGCAAAATGTAGAAGACAACAACAGCCATAAAAATAGTAAATTTCCACTTTTGTGGATGTTTTTGAAGACCGGATGAGTTGGCCGTGCGTTTAGGGGCGCGCAGCTGTAAGCTTGCATCCACGAACCCCACTGTCGGCAGCTCTGAAAATGGTTTTCCGTGGTTTCCCATTTTCACACCAGGCAAATGCTCGGGCTGTACATTAATTAAGGCCACGGCCACTTCCTTCCAACTGCTAGGCCTTTTCTGTCCCATCGTCGTCATTAGACCTGTCTGTGTCGGTGTGACGTAAAGCAAATTGTAACAAAAAAGAAAAATGATGCTTTTAAATTCTGTTGAAATTGTAACCTCGGCTCTATTCAGGTTCAGAATGGTCAACCACATTGGAGGACGGACGATTTATCATTTATTTAATAAATCTTTCTCTCTCCAATTACAAGAGAAATGTATGCGTTCGGCAAACATTCTATTGGGCAATATCGAATAAAACTGCTTATAAACATCTGTCATCTATTAGAATGTGTCAGAAATTCTAAAAATTATTTTATCTTTGGCATGAAATTTGATGCATTTTGTGTGTAATCAAGAAATAATCTTATTGGCCACTTGAATACGTCCCATTGGTGAGTAAGTTTGGTTTGGACAACCAATTTGTGCCATAACTTCATGTTCTTGTTGAGTACTACTTTTGACACAGTCCGTGTTATATTTTACATAGCCTAAGTGTAACATTTAATAACTTCGAAAAATCCTTCGATAATGTTGAATGGATATTGCTCTTTCAAGTAATGGGGAATATAGGATTGACTGGAAAGACAGGGACATTATTCTGAATCTGTATAAAGCTCAAAGTATTAATGGTACTACGAGAGAAGCAAAAATTAGAATAGAAGTATGACAAGGCTGCCCACTGTCACCATATCTCTTTAACCTGTTCCTATAAAGTGCAGTTAGAGAAATGAAAGGGCATACTAAAGGGGGTGAATTTTAATAGTATTCAGGTGAACAGCATCCGCTTGGCAGATGATATTGCTATGTTAGCTAATTCTGATAAGGATATGAGTAAGATACTAAGACCGAGCTCGATAGCTGTAGTCGTTTAAGTGCGGCCAGTATCCAGTATTCGAGAGATAGTAGGTTCGAACCCCACTGTCGGCAGCCCTGAAAATGGTTTTCCGTGGTTTCCCATTTTCACACCAGGCAAATGCTGGGGCTGTACCTTAATTAAGGCCACGGCCGCTTCCTTCCCACTCCTAGTCCTTTCCTGACCCATCGTCGTCATCTATCTGTGTCGGTGCGACGTAAAGCAACTAGCAAAAAAAAAAAAAAAAGATACTAAGAACATTCAACGAATTCTTAGATACTTAGATAAATTTACACTAGAAATAAACACAAAGGAAAGAAAATTCATGATAGTAGAAAAAAAGAAGCCTACAGCTAGAAAACCTTAAAATTAAATAACACACCGATAGAACAAATCACACAATTCTCCTATTTAGGTAGTGCATTTACCTCTGATAACAGGCCCCTTTAATATATCAATAAAAGAATAGTGGTAGAAAAACAAGCCTTGCGAAATAAGAAAAGCCTATTGCTAAATAACCATCTGAGTTTGTAGACCAGAAAATCGTTTCTCAAGACCTTTCTTTGGGGTTTGCTACTGTATGCATGCGAAACCTATACGTCAGGGAAACGGGAAGAAACAAAACTTGAGGCTGAAGAGATGAGCTATTGGAGAAGAATTACAAAAACATGTTGGATGGATAAAAAACAAATGACCTTGTTTCAAAAACCTAAAAGTGGTTCGATGGTTATTAAATACGATAAAGAAAATGAAAACGAAGTTCCTTGGGCACGTACTAAGACATGACTGGTTGGTTGGTTGGTTGGTTGGTTGGTTGGTTGGTTGGTTGGTTGGTTGGTTGGTTGGTTGGTTGGTTGGTTGGTTGGTTGGTTGGTTGGTTGGTTGGTTGGTTGGTTGGTTGGTTGGTTGGTTGGTTGGTTGGTTGGTTGGTTGGTTGGTTGGTTGGTTGGTTGGGTGGGTGGGTAGGTAGGTTGGTTGGTTGGTTGGTTGGTTGGTTGGTTGGTTGATTGGTTGGTTGGTTGGTTGGTTGGTTGGTTGGTTGGTTGGTTGGTTGGTTGGTTGGTTGGTTGGTTGGTTGGTTGGTTGGTTGGTTGGTTGGTTGGTTGGTTGGTTGGTTGGTTGGTTGGTTGGTTGGTTGGTTGGTTGGTTGGTTGGTTGGTTGGTTGGTTGGTTGGTTGGTTGGTTGGTTGGTTGGTTGGTTGGTTGGTTGGTTGGTTGGTTGGTTGGTTGGTTGGTTGGTTGGTTGGTTGGTTGGTTGGTTGGTTGGTTGGTTGGTTGGTTGGTTGGTTGGTTGGTTGGTTGGTTGGTTGGTTGGTTGGTTGGTTGGTTGGTTGGTTGGTTGGTTGGTTGTAGAGTTCGATTCAGTTACCTTCGTACAATCTATTGCAACTGAAGCAAGAGATCTATAACAAGTGATGGAAACAAATTATGATTATCGACCTATTTTTAAACATCGTGACGTTAAGTTTCTGGAGAGTACATGACAAGCTGGTAAGTGGTCTGTGTGAAGTGAGTCTGTCTAAAATGCAGAAATCAACAGTGGAACCCTTTCATTCGTCTTTTGACCTGTCCAATTAATTATTCAGTGGCCACTACAGGGAATGCCGCTTCACTCCTCTCAAAGGGAGTGGTTCCGTTTAGAGAGTTGTTGACAGGCCAGAAGAGAGCCAGTATCGAGTCATTAGGCAAGTAGTCTTCTTCAGTTCCGGTACAATGACCATTTCAGCATACATTGCTTGACAATTAGCCATGCAAAAGGTAATCTCTTTGGATTCACAAATTTAATTAAAATGCATACAGTAGTTCCGTATGTGTTGACATTTGTCTACATATCCAGTATTCACTGTTGTAAGAAGTGATTGAATAGGAAGAGTGTTATGAGACCGTGCTCGTATATGCACTGAATTTAAACAATAATTAATAACATGAAATTAATCTACATTGCTTATGGGTTGCCGTTCCGAGGTGAACTCTGTAATCTCCCTTCCTTTGTCCTGTTTTCTATTAACTTTTGCAAGTTTCATGTTACCATTCTTCAACGATTTAAGTTCACTATTCATCTAATAACGGTTTTTATATTTCTCAGAATACTCGAGTATGATAACACATAATACTGAAAATCTTACATCCTGTCCTTCCATATTTTCCCTGGGACATTATTAGTAGATTACTTTATTGCAAAATTCCTTGAGTTCAGCGCCGGGCACGGCATTAAGTTAGGCAACATATTTTACACTCATAAGTTCTCTCAAATCACAATTAACTATGTGATGACACTTGGATTTTACTTTTCACTATCATACTGCACTTTGGAAAGTAATCCAATTAACACATATGAAGTAACAAAATATATAAATATTGGTGTTGCAGACAATGTCCAGCGGATGGCTATAACTTTCCTCAGAGCGATATGAACAGCCACGGTGCATGAGAAAATAATACTTTTTGGAAGGTGATAACTTAGGTGAAGATAAATTCATTTCTGGAAGGATTTTTAATAACTCTAATGATTTCCTTTACAAAAAAAAGCAATGTTTTATCAAGGCCACCCAAAATTACGGCGAAACCTGGCCAGAGTGTGAGCGAGGTCTACTGGATTGGCAACCACACTCTTTAGGTGAGTATGATGATGATGATGATGATGATTATGATGATGATGACGATGATGATGATGATGATGATGATGATGATGATGATGATGATGATTGCTGTTTTGTAAGTGGAAAAACATCGAGGTTTTAAGAGGTAATTACTGCAGACAGATGGACACAACCCTACTGTGGCATTTTGTTCGATACTCTTGGTTTCACTGCGAGATGGTAATTAATTTAAAATGTAGAAATTATACATAGATCATTGGCAGTATACATGGTAAATGCATCTGTACCTCATACTTTGGTCTAAGCTACTTTCAAATTTAGCAAAACAGCGCCTTCCAAAGCCCATTTGAATTCGCCCGCGAAGGGATCTGATTGGCTAACTTCAGCAGGTGATAAAATGACAACGGTGCGAGATATCGAATGATTTTTCAAATTACAGTATTTATCACCTGGTGAGTTGGCTATGCGGTTAGGGGCGCGCGGCTCTAAGCTTGCATCCGGGAGATAGTGGGTTCGAAACCCACTGTCGGCAGCTCTGAAGATGGTTTTCCGTGGTTTCTCATTTTCATACCAGGCAAATGCTGGGGCTGTACCTTAATTAAGACCACGGCTGCTTCCTTCCAACTCCTAGGCCTATCCAATCCCATCGTCGCCAAAAGACCTATATGTGTCGGTGCGACGTAAAGCAACTAGCAAAAAATATTTATCAGTATAACCAACCCTCTAACGCTAGTATACCCGGTTCACGTTGTTTCCGACCACCCTGTACTTTAACGATTCTTAAAAGTCAAACACCTGTAGTTTGAAGACGAAAGACTCCTTATTTCCACCTCTCGTCGTCATTTATTCATGCATATTTCGATTTTGACTCCTTCTTTCTTATAAATCTTGATAGGATATTTATTTTATACTATCGATGCTAGTATCAGTAGATATTCCAAATTCCAACATGCATTACATAATTAAAAGGCTGTTTTCAGAGAAGAGTGCAAACAAAAAGTGATTTCTCCACTTCCCTCTCTACTTCAAAATTTTCATAACCACCATACCGCAATGTTAGAATCCACATTAATGCATAGGCAAATAATCAAATTTGCATCTCAATCCCAACAGTCAAGCTTCAAGCGTGTAATGTCTCAGCATATTAGATTAGCATATAGACCTCGCTTCTGTTTTACAAAATTCTTCCTCCTTCTATTTCTACGTTGGCAGAGAGGAAAAAAGCTTCTCACAGTATTCGGTGACTTGCAAGTTGGTGAAGACAGTTCTATCTTCAGACTGAGAAAATATTCATGTAGCCAAACTTTGCTTTTGTTCTATCTGTCCAATGTTATGATAAAACCAGGACTGCGTGGAATAAGATATTTCGATATAAAACACTTTCTGCTTTAAAAAGTGGAAAGATATTCTTTACGAAGCGTTATTATTGCCATATAAAATTCACACAGATTCTCTCTACTTTACCGGTATATTCGTTACTGGGATTTTGGGTTTAACTTCGGGCCCTGCTTGAGAAAAAAAATGACCTGGTAAAACCTGATAAGTTAATTTCTTGTCCCATAAAGATCCATAAAGATCCTCCAACAAAAAAGATGGAAACATGCGTCGGCCATCTCATCTACCTGCACTTTACTTCTGATTCCAATCGTCGGTCAGGTGACATATTGTACAGATTTACAACTAATATTGTTGAATTAAGTACGGCCAATAGCCAGTATTCGGGAGATAGTGGGTTCTAACTCCACTGTCGGCGGCCCTGAAATGGTTTTCCGTGGTTTCCCATTTTCACACCTGTACCTTAATTAAGGCCACGGCGGCTTCCTTCCCAGTCCTAGCTCTTTCCTGTCCCATCGTCGGCATAAGACCTATCTGTGTCGGCGCGACGTAAAGCCAATAACAAAAAAATATTAACGAATTTATCGCCATCTGCACATGGTCTAACCCTGTATAATTATACGCGGAATTGTTCCGCAGTGTAATACTTTCATCAACATTTCCTTTAGCATTTATCAGGGGCCTTTCACCTTTTGAATATTTGCATCTCTGTTCAACACCGTGGTCCTAAATTGATATATTTTATTCCCTGGCCGATACGTAGGAGCATACATGCGAATAATTAGAATTGTTCATCGTTGTAGAAAATGCCTTTTCAGAAAAATGAATGCCTATACTGTTACAATGAGGTGAAAAGTATTCGAATGAGTTTGAATTCCTTTTGCCTCTGCGGGGTGAGAATACTACTAATTCTCAATTGCTACATTTCTCTCTCTTCCTTTACAAATAGTGTTCTTTCAGTGAGTGTCCACAAAATGCTCTGAATGAATCTTCAAATATCATGCCAGAAGAATTTTGGATGTTCTCTGATCGAGAAGTTATTTCTTCCAGATTTTCGCCGGTCTCCAAACCCTCCTTCCGATTTCTTTCGATGGAGCTCTTATTATAGCATGTGTCAGTATATGGCCAATCGATCTCATTTTTCTAGTGTTGGTGGGTTCTATGATTTCTTGTTCTGCTTTGCCTTTTGACGGTTTTTAAAATTTGAAATAGGGTACCGATTCATCAATGACATGCAATGAATTCGGAGATAACACTACAGTTCAAAGTTCGTGTCGCGATCTCCTTAGCGTCTACGCTTCCATTCCATAATCAAGGACCAAGAATACAATAATCATTACGGCTGCTCAGCCTGAAGGCCTGTAGATAACGAGGTGACGTTGGCCGATGCGTCGAAACTTCCTTGGCCGTTATTCTTGGCTTACCGGGCGAGTTGGCCGTGCGCGTAGAGGCGTGCTGCTGTGAGCTTGCATCCGGGAGTAGGTTCGAATCCCATATCGGCAGCCCTGAAGATGGTTTTCCGTGGTTTCCCATTTTCACACCAGGCAAATGCTGGGGCTGTACCTTAATTAAGGCCACGGCCACTTCCTTCCAAATCCTAGGCCTTTCCTATCCCATCGTCGCCATAAGATCTATCTGTGTCGGTGCGACGTAAAGCCCCTAGCAAAAAAATATATTCTTGGCTTTCTCGACTGGGACCACTACCTCACGGTCATATAACTCCTCAATTGTTATTACATACACTAAGTGGATATCGAACCAGGCTTCAGATCCCGTAAAATTTCCGGCCGAGAATCGGACCCAGAACCTCTGGGTAAGAGGCAGGCATGATAATCAAAATATATCTTTAATCAAATGAATGCTATTCTAATGTTACCACTTTGAATTTTAATCTCATTTGCAGGATCTCAGTTTTCATTCCGTAGGCTTATATACCCCAACCATTACATTGATGACTCTATTGACATTAATGTTTGATTCACCTGTAATTTTACTGTATTTCTTTTATTAATCTGTTTTCTTCGCCTTAATCCTAATCTGGTGATTTCATGTATCAACTAAAAATAAAAAGTCGACATAGTACTGTGGCTCTTAAAAATGTCTTTGTATTCGAAATTCAATACTTTAACGTACAGTGTCAAATTTTCGAATAAATTACATTCCAAGGTTCCTCCTGATTTTATTTCAATAATGCCAAGAATGCCATAGTTTAATTTTCCATGCAGAAAACCTATATAGCTTATTTGCTGCCGTTAAGGAGTTAGTAGATTAACAAGCAGTTAATAAGTCTCTGTAAAGCTCCTTAGCTGTTCCTCCCAGAATTGAGGGGCATATATTTGTTTTACTCGAAAATGACACTGTAACAACATTGTCCACGTCAAGATATTAATAGGAGGCAACAAGATATTGTAACCGCATTGCAAAGGAAGTGAGAACCCTCAGTCGGAGGTAATGGTTTCCGTAACAGCATATTGGTGAACACAGCTGAATTTACGGGACCGAGCGAGTTGGTCCTGAGGTTAGGGGCGCGCAGCTGTGACCTTGCATCCGGGTTCGATCCCCACTGCCGTCAGCCCTCAAGATGCTTTTCCACGGTTTCCCATTTTCACCTGTGCATTAATTAAGGCCACGGACGCTTCCTTCCCTCTTTTCTATCACATCGCCGCCATGATACCTATCTGTGTCGGTGCGACGTAAAGCAAATTGTAAAAAAAACGAATTTACGGATTTCTCCTCACGCGAAATACTGCAGTAGAAAATGAGGTGTTAAATCGAGAAAAACAATCAAAATCTTCCAAAGAAATGAAAGATAACATGAAGAGAGTACATATATAAACATACAGCTTATTATCTGTTGGGACAGTAGGTCAGGGAATGGTATGAATAACTCTCATTTACTTTAGTAGAAATGACTTAATTTTAACACCGGTAATGCTTGGCGATTATGTCTAAGACCCTCAAGCCTAATAATCAACTAACGTTATCATATTAAGAGGTTCTGGTACTTGTCGTCATAGGCATGGGATATGCTCAAGATGAGGGCATCGATCCATGGACGTCAACAACATTCGGGGGCTTCCTTCATTTCAGGTCAAATGACTGGAAATAAGCTCTGGATTTTCACTATTATTATTATTATTATTATTATTATTATTATTATTATTATTATTATTATTATTAGGTAAAATTCGCGTAACAACCTAAGACATTAAAAGTTACTGTACTGCACTTAACTGTAATTAACTCAGTATAATTTGAAAGATGTCCGCCTCTGTGGTGTAGTGGTTAGTGTGATTAGCTGCCACCTTCTGAGGTCCGGGTTCGATTCCCGGCTCTGCCACGAAATTTGAAAAGTGGTACGAGGGCTGGAACTGGGTCCAGTCAGCCTCGGGAGGTCAACTGAGTAGAGGTGGATTGGATTCCCACCTCATCCATCCTGGAAGTGGTTTTCCGTGGTTTCCCACTTCTCCTCCAGGCAAATACCGGGATGGTACTTAACTTAAGGGCACGGCTGCTTCGTTCCCTCTTCCTTGTCTATCCCTTCCAATCTTCCCATCCCCCACCAAGGCCCCTGTTCAGCACAGCAGCTGAGGCCACCTGGGCGAGGTACTGGTTATCCTCCCCAGTTGTATACCCCGACGCAATGTCCCACGCTCCAGAACACTGCCCTTGAGGTGGTAGAGGTGGGATCCCTCGCTGAGTCCGAGGGAGAAACCAACCCTGGAGGGTAAACAGATTAAGAAAGAAGGAATAATCTGAAAAATGATGCAAAGCTAAATACAAAGACAAAGCCGTCTTCGTAAAGGACATGAAGACCCTTGGTAGAGTGGAAAGTGAAAATGTACGCTATCTGTAAACTCGGGGTAACGTGGAATAGAGAGGTTGGCTCTATGCCTGGTCACCTGTAACGCAAGGAATTAACCTGGTACTCGGGTGTGGTATAGACTGAATGAACCTCACAATCAGAGTCATACACCTTTCCAGAAGTGGATAAATCGTTTCTAAATTTTTGATTTTAATCACGGGAATCGAACCGGTATTCTTCCGTTTTTACCACCTCGGTTAGACAATGCGTTGAAAATTGTACGAAAAATGAAATACCGTAGATTCTCACGTTACAACGGAAGAAGTGTTTAAGACTATGAGAAAATATCCAATTCGGCAGCTGCCGAATGTTGTCGACATCCATGGATCGATGCCCTCATCTTGATCATACCCCACGCCTATGAAGACAAGTACAAGTACAAAATTTATATATGTATATAATATATAGCCTACAACATATACAAAATATTTGTTTCATTTGTTTTATGTCAATTGTGTGCTTGTACATTTGTTTAGGTATAGCTGTTTTACATTAAGGCTGAACACGGCCAGCCCCGTCCGAAACTAGTCCCTAATTAATGCAAGTTAGAATACTGCATATTATAGTATTAAAAGGTGGATCGTTACTACATTGATTTAATAATTATATTGTATTTACAATTCAATACGGATCAGAATCATGAAGTTTATAACCTATGAAAACCACGGAAAACCATCTTTAGGGCTGCCGACAGTGGGGTTCGAACCCACTATCTCCCGAATACTGGGTACTGGACGCACTTGAGCGACTGCAGCTATCGAGCTCGGTAATGATTAATCATTCGCAGATGAAATGGAATGATATTGGAGAGTGTTGCTGGAATGAAAGATAACAAGGAAAACCGGAGTACCCGGGGGAAAACCTGGCCCACTTTCGCTTTGTCCAAAATAAATCGCACATGCAGTGACCGGGATTTGAACGAAGGAACCCAGCGGTGTGAGGACGGCGCGCTGCCGCTTGAGACACGGAGGGCAAGTAGTCGAAGTTCATTCATTCATTCATTCATTCATCATCTGTTTACCCTCCAGGTTCGCCTTTTCCCTCGGACTCAGCGAGGGATCCCACCTCTACCACCTCAAGGGCAGTGTCCTGGAGCTTCAGACTCTTGGTCGGGGGATACAACTGGGGAGAATGACCAGTACCTCGCCCAGGCGGCCTCACCTGCTATGCTGAACACGGGCCTTGTGGAGGGATGGGAAGATTGGAAGGGATAGACAAGGAAGAGGGAAGGAAGCGGCCGTGGCCTTAAGTTAGGTACCATCCCGGCATTCGCCTTGAGGAGAAGTGGGAAACCACGGAAAACCACTTCGAGGATGGCTGAGATGGGAATCGTACCCACCTCTACTCAGTTGACCTCCCGAGGCTGAGTAGACCCCGTTCCAGCCCTCGTACCACTTTTCAAATTTTCGTGGCAGAGGCTGGAATCGAACCCGGACATCCGGGGGTGGCAGCTAATCACGCTAACCACTACCCCACAGAGGCGGACAAGTAGTCGAAGTATTGTTCTAAATCGGTGAATGAGTCATTAACAATAGCACGTAAAATGTTGGAGTGATAGTGAAGATACTGACCTACAGAGAAGTCACTATGGGGCACACCGTATCAGAGATTCCTCGTACCATTAAGCCGCTACATTTATAAGAGACCACATCTACCATTGGTGTTCATCGATTGCTTTCGAGATAGACAAGGAAGAGCACGGAGTGAAGAGAGGAGTAGGAGGGGTGGGTGAGTGCAGGGTGAGTGGTTTGGAGAAAAAGAAACGTGAATGCGGTTTCTTTAGGAAGTGATGGGGAGGTTTCAATGTAATGCGTCGGCTTTGCTACGAAAGTAAGGCACTTTTCCACGTTGTTACACCACTTCAGTAGCTAATAGTGTGTCGACAGCCTGTCAGGTGGGAACCCCACTTCATGGAGCGGTAGCGAAATGTTTGCTTTTAGAGTTGGTTAACGTAGCATACACTGAAGAAATTCAGACGATAACAAAGATTAATTTCACGAACGTACCGTTCGGAACTCCGAAATCGAATTTCCTGAGGGAATTATTTCCCTGCTGTCCTTTTATTCTCGCATCTAAGATGAAAAGAAATGTCGTATGGCTTTTAGTGCCGGGATATCCCAGGACGGGTTCGGCTAGCCAGGTGCAGGTCTTTGTATTTGATGCCCGTAGGCGACCTGCGCGTCGTGATGAGGATGAAATGATGATAAAAACAACATATACACCCAGCCCCCGTGCCATTTGAATTAACCAATTAAGGTTAAAATCCCCGACCCGGCCAGGAATCGAACCCGAGACCCTCTGAACCGAAGGCCAGTATGCTGACCGTTCAGTCAACGAGTCGGACGCATCTTAGATGTAATCCGTTATCTCGACTTCCTATTCTGCTTTTATATAGGAACTCTTATGGGATATACAGAGTGGTTGGAAACAACGTGAATCGGGTATATCAGCGTTAGACAGTTGGTCATACTGATTAATAATTTTTAAAAAATCGATATCTCGCGCCGTTCTCATTTTATCAACTGCTGAAATTAACCAATTAGGTTGCTCCGTGGGCGAATTCAAATGGGCTTTGCGATGCCGTGCTGCTAAACGTGTTCGTGGCTTAAGATCAGGTTCAGTGCATACATCGAAGAAACCCGGTGGGTGAATTTCGCAGCAGAAGTGCCGCTGATATTAGAATAGAATTGCACTGAACAACAAGTCGTTTATGTCGAAAACAAATACAAGGTTAATGAATATTGAATTTTCACGACCGCTATATTCATTGACTTGGCCCTCAACGGGCGACTTAAACGCACTCTAAAGTGTGATGGCAGTTGTGCCAGACATGTAGCTTAGTTCCTTTCCAACACAATTAGCCACACGGCAGTGACAAGATATTGCTTTAGTAGACTGATTGGTTGTTTGACCGATTCATTCACTCTAACTCTGTCCTGTTGATGATACTCGCCCTTAGAATTCTATAAAGGGAAGAGTTCCAATCTCAGCGTAGGTTATCCTTTAAATATTTTCCTGTGTTCATCATTTCAACACTGGGTAAATGGTGGGATGATAGCATTTCCGAGTATAGCTCAAATTAGTTTCAATTGCTTGAAGAAAAACAGAGACCAGAGGAACACAGGTTATCAGATCTGATCTACATACCGGAATGTATCTGACCTCTTCTTCCTGGCTTTTTCCCAGTTACCTGGGGTCGGCAATTTGCACGGATGCATCCCAGTTTTGAGGTCGGATGCCTTTCCTGACGCCAACCCTACTTCGGGGGATGTATTCGCTATCGCGTGTCTCTATCGTGGTTTGTAGTGTGATGTGTTGTATATAGACGGCGGTATGTATTGAGACTAACACAAAAACGCAGTACCAGAAATACAAGAATTAACCATACGCTGTTAGAATCCCCCACCCGTTTAGCAATCGAACCCGGGGCAGTCTGAACCGAAGGCCAGCATTTTGACCGTTTAGTCTAAGAGCCATACACTCGGGATTATATCTGTCATGTAATAATAATATTAATAATAATAGTAATAATAATAATCATAATAATAACCATCCGGAGATGGTAGGTTAAAACCCCTGTGTGCAGCCCTGAAGATTGTTTTTCCGTGGTTTTCCATTTTCACAACAGACAAATGCTGGGACTGTACCTTAATTAAGGCCACAGCCGCTTCCTTCCCACTCCTAGATCTTTCCTATCCCATCGTCGCCATAGGACATAATTATCTGTGTCGGTGCAACTTAAAGCAAAGTCAATAATAATAATAATAATAATAATAATAATAATAATAATAATAATAATAATAATAATAATAATAATAATAATAATAATAACCTCTCTACGTTTATTCCAGCCAGATGCTGGGTCAGAGGAATGAAAATGCAGGAATAATCCGTTTGATGACGCCTACCACATACTTTCGAATAAAATGTCAAATCACAGAATGTTATTAATACTGTTATAGGTCTACTGTCTGAGCCACAAAGAAGAAACTATCGACATTAAACATAAAAATCAGAAGTATTAATCATATTGGTTAAAATGTGAGGTATATTTCAAGGGAAAAATATAATTTCCTACATCTTTCAATCATATTTGTATTTGTATGAGTTATTTGCTTTGTGGTGTATATTTGATTATAATTGGTTCAATATGATTATGTCTGAATCGCCTGTGATAAATTTACGACACGTGGAAAGTAACTTCCGACAACGATAAACGGAAATGTATTTTCAAAATATGTCACAAAATGTACGTTCAATTTTCACTATAGAGTTTATAACTTTATTAAAACTCTGTCGTGCGTGGCTGAGTGGCTCAGGCGGTTGAGGCGCTGGCCTTCTGACGCCAACTTGGCAGGTTCGATCCTGACTCAGTCCGGTGGTATTTGAAGGTGCTCAAATACGTGAACCTCGTGTCGGTAGATTTACTGGCACGTGAAAGAACTTCTGCAGGACTAAATTCCGGCACCTCGGCGTCACCGAAAATGTATAAATGACGACAGTATGTGGCCCACGTGCACAATCGTGATCGTAGTGCTGTAGAAGGAAATCGTTGAATCAGGAATGCACTGATATAGAAAATTCTCTAAAATGAGGACTTCATCAAGAAGCATCTTTAATGGAAAGTAATTTTAAAACGTGTTACTCACCATGTAATTTGAAATATTTGTCCCAGGAAATCTTAACGATCATCGGCGAAACTAATACCAGATACATACATGAATCAACTGTTGTTTTCAAGTCAATATTTTAGTTGAAAGGTGAACGTCAACGTAATGTAATTAAAGATCAGGAATTTCATACACTACGCTTTAGTACAAAAATAAAATTTCTAGAGTTAAAATTAGAATTAACAATGAAGACATCATCATGAAATGTTGTAACTGTCCTTTTAAATACTTTTTGTGAGGAAAATGGTATCACCGAGCTCGATAGCTGCAGTCGCTTAAGTGCGGCCAGTATCCAGTATTCGGGAGATAGTAGGTTCGAACCCCGCTGTCGGCATCCCTGAAAATGGTTTTCCGTGGTTTCCCATTTTCACACCAGGTACGTAGTTATTTTTGGAAAACGTATAAACTGAAGATCGCAACACACTATACTGGAAATATGTGCATGTTTTTGTATATGTGAGTGGTGCCGACAATTATCAAAATAATTTTGTATATGCTTTTGTGAACATAACAAAATTAGGTGGGAAATAGCCTGAGAACGAACCACATGTGTATTCAAAACGTAGAATTTCACACTCGTATACATCGTAGCTAATGAATATGGTAATTTGTCAATAAAATATTATATTTGTGGTCGTGGGGATGTTGCTTTTTAATCAGTTCTGGCAATTTGTGTGATATGACTATCGCAACTCCGTGAAATACGTGACTGAAATTATATTAAGAGGGCGCGAAATGTATTGAAATCCTCGGTGTGTTAGTCAATATTACTCCATGCAACGAAGGCATTGTTATTTGTTATGTGTAGTGATGGATAAAGCCTTAGACTTACATTGTCTTAATGTAGGCCGTGGTGGTGATTTTTGTTTCAAGATGAAGTACACTATAACTGGATACCTACAGTTCCATTATTAGTGGGATGGTGACTGATTTTTAAGAGAACAAATCAAAGATAATTTAAACACTACTTAACACTAAATGTGGGAGAATATGAACAGTGTTGGTTCTTAAAAGAGGGAAAATATCCTTTAAGAAAGGGAAAGATCGTGATAGGCGAGACTATAACAGATTCCCTCTCAAAGGAAGCACCAAATACGGGAGTAGACCAGTGGAGGTCAGAAAGAGCAATGGAACAGAAGTGCTTGGTACAAGTAAGTCGAATGAGTACCAGCTCAATTAAGACCCAGTGACACCCCCCTCCTGTTATCACATTGAAAACAAAGAAGTATGATGACTCCATTCACAGAAACCAAATTTATTACTCATTTCCAAGCCTATGAATCCAAAATTATGAATAACAAATAGGTTATTTTCTTTGAATTGGTTTCACTATCAACTAATTTACCGGAATTTTGCCGAGAGGATTTAATTCACGTGTCGCTATACTATACCGTGTGAGCCACTCGGTCGAAATATCACTCAGGTCGAGATTAAAGATGCATTTTAAACTCGAATGGGAATATATAGTTCCCTCTTAATTTACAAATGTTTAACTTTCACATTTATTAAGCTTCACATCAACGTATAGGTTCTATATAATGCCATTATATATAAATATGACTCAAATTCGGACGTTATTCTCTTTTCCTTTTATCGGTAATTATTTTCGACAGCGTGTTTAGTAGTGTAGTGCGGCTGCTCGAATTATGAACTCGTTAAAAGTTTTCCTTTACAATGTTTTACCCATATAGCCCTCTCTTCTTCCTTCAGCTAATCAACAGGGCCTTAATCGAGCGGAGGGCAGCAGATGTATGAATATTTAAAGTGGTTTTGGTTGGTTGAATCTTGCCCGACTACTCCCCATTAGTTTGAGCCGGGAGAGCCCGTGCTGGTCCAGAAGCCATTTACACTCCATTCTCATAATGAAAAGAAATCATGGCCCCTGCCTCATTACACACATACACACGCACACACACCTGGGGCACGCACAGTCTTTTAACCCCGCTCTTAATCTGAGCGAGGCTAACATTGGCTTTTCCTCGCCTACTCATCTTATTACCCATCTCACTCAGGCCTCTCCTCCACACTGTTGTATAAGCCACTTTTCTCCTGCTACAGCAAGTAATGGAATCTGTTCGATTTGAACTGGACTCCAGACATGGATTAACTTCCTTTCAAAAGGTAACGTAGAAAAGTTTATAATGATAAACTGCTTTCTCTTTCACTAAGTGTAATAATTTTATCCGCAAAATGAACAGCCACGTGGCTATGATTGAAATGTCAGCAGTCACTAAAAGTTTTAATTTAAACTAATAAGCGCAAGTTAACCGATATTGCACTGTAGTTTTACGTGAATCTCTCTTACCAGTATGTGACTTAGATTTTATGTAAAAATGACTCTACCGTTGTTATGACCACAAAAAGGCCCTTCGTCCTCCGGTGCAACGCAACCCAACTGAAACCCAATTTAAGACTGTTGTATGATAGTTTCATTGCATGTTCTTCGTCCACTGATGCAAATCTCCAGTGACGGTCATAGCAAAAGATTGTCAGTCTGCTCCAGAATGGCAAGCCGTGCGGTACATATTCGGAATGTTGTCACTGAGTACTGGTACTTGAGAAGGCTTCAAAGAATGCGGATATTTTTGGTTCATCCATTCCTTCGTGAAAATCAATCGTGTTCAGCTTGTGCGTTAGCTCGATATCTTGAAGTAGGTGATAAGTCGTATTAAATTTATAAATAAACTATGGTTGGAAAGTGCATTATCGGTGAATTTTCTTACATTTCATTTATCAGTAGGACCACTAATAACATAGATATTTGAGAAATATATTTTAGGCCTTCCCTTTCGCCGATGCACAAATACAAGTCTTTTTTTAAATTCTGAGCAATGTACAGACAAAGCTATTATTACATGAATAGATTCGCTATACGATTAACACCCAATAGCCGAAGGATATTAAAACACTTGCACTTACAATATAATGTACGTACCAATCGTATCAACGTCTTTGGCTGCAGCTTCCCATGCCTTTGTCTGAGCGTTCTTGTTTGAGTTTTCTGGCAAACTGTAGATGAATATACATACAAGGGTGCTTTTCTACTGCTTCTACGAGTTGTTTATACAACTCCTTATCACGATCTGACATAATACAATTGAATTATACGAGTGGTGAATTATGAAAAATAGCAGGAGCGGCTGATTCGAGTCGGGCCACGCAACTGACAAGGCAGTCGTTTGTGAGTTGGTCGCTCATGAGTTGATCGACGAGTGCGTTGCAGTCGCGCAAGTGACGAGAACTGTGCAGTTAACACGGATCCGACTGTGAAACGACACTTGTGACTTTTTAGTCAGATCGCAGTTGCATTGCACCGGTGGACGAAGGGACTAACAATCACGTAATGCTAGATACTGTACTTCCTGTCATACTTAAATTGATAGCAAGCAGGGGAACCACGTTTGCAGTTTTGCGTGACTGTCGCACGGACTGAATCGGATGTAACGTAAAACTTTTGGTCACGAGGCTATGATAACATTCCAGTATTGTCCGGCTCCATGGCTAGCTGTTTAGCGTGCTGGCCTTTGGCCACAGGGGTCCCGGGTCCCGGCAGAGCCGGGAATTTTAACCATAATTGGTTAATTTCGCTGGCACGAGGGCTGGGTGTATGTGTCGTCTTCAACATCACTGCATCCTCATCACGACACGAAGGTAGCCTACGGGTGTCAATTAAAAAAAGACCTGCACCTGGCAAGACGAACTTGCCTCGGACACTCTCGGCACTAAAAGTCATACGCCATTTTTTATTCCAGTATTCGTCTCTACAGCCTTTAATGCGTGAATTAAAACATAAGAACAGATGGGAGTGACAATGCAGCAAGCACGCTATCGTACCTCAGATCATAAGAATAGTACCTGAGTAGCAGAAAAGTAACATCTAGGTGACTGCACTTGGTCGTGTAAAGTGATTTAAAATGAAGAAGGCCAGATGAGAAGCGTGAGTGGTTACCTTAGCTGAAGTGCTCTAGGTCATGAGATTGAAACCTAGCATAAGCAATCGGTATTTAATTTTTTTTCTCGTGAAAGAAATTATTATTATTATTAGTATTATTATTATTATTTTGCTAGGGGCTTTACGTCATACCGACACAGATAGCTCTTATGACGACGATGGGATAGGAAAGGCCTAGGAGTGGGAAGGAAGCGGCCGTGGCCTTAATCAAGGTATTGCCCCAGCATTTGCCTGGTGTGATGAATGGAAACTACGGAAAACCATCTTCAGGGCTGCCGACAGTGCGATTCGAACCCACTATCTCCCGAATACTGGATACTGGCCGCACTTAAGCGACTGCAGCTATCGAGCTCGGTTATTATTATTATTATTATTATTATTATTATTATTATTATTATTATTATTATTATTATTATTATTATTGATATTGATATTGAAGTTGCCATTTTCTACAGAAGGAAGTTTCATAGTGTGGGGTTTGTACAATAGTGGCTCAGTCGGAAGAAGCGTTGGTCTTTTGAATCCGAGTGGGCAGGTTCGACCCCACCTTAGGCCGGTGGCATTTGGAAATGCTCAAATACTCCAGCTTGTTGTCGGGAGAATTACCTTCACGTAAGAGAATCCTTGTGAAACAAAATTCTGGCACGTTGTCTCCGATAAAACGTAGAAGTAGCAGTTAGTGGATCGTAAAACCAATACAATTTTATGACCAACAGCCTAGTAAATGGGAATGATAAGTAGGATATCAAATAAGTTTTAAAGTTAGGTAACTGAGCGAATTGGCCCTGCGGTTAGGGTCACGTAGTTATCCGCTAACATTCGGGAAATAGTGGATTCGGACCCCACTGTCGGCAGTACAGAAGATGGTTTTCCGTTTCTTCCCATTTTCACACCAGCTAAATTCTGGGCCTGTATCTGACTTAAGGCCACGGCCACTTCCATCCCATTCCTAGCCGTTTTCTATCCCATCGTTGCCAACCTATATATATAGGGGCGACGTAATGGAAATGGTAAATTTAATTAAGACATCCTTCGACTCATGTTACCAATGTATTTTTTTTAAACTTCGGTCTTATGACTTTCATTTGAAAGACAACGTCCTGGAAAAATTGGGGTACGCACTACCAAAGGGACAAGTGAAACGAATGTAGCAGAAGTGTATATTATAATTAACTTATGCTGAATGCATTAGGAATTAATTATGCTTGTGTAAGGGATAAAAATAGAAAGATCTATACGTACTGCAGCAGTTGTTGAAAAGGTTTAGAAAGTAGTATAGAGGAGGATCTTTCTTCAGTGCACCCATACCATGCAACACAGTTAAGCTTCAGGATGTAACGAACGAATAACGTGGGTTTATTTTGGCGTTCGTGAGATTTACGGCTAGGTCACCTTTATTCACCATGATAAGAAGAAAATACTGATGCGGTAGATAATTTGCCATGACATTTGGAAATGTAGCAGTACAACAACAAATTCAGTGTGTATGTAATAAGTGACTTCAATGAAAGTGTTGGAATTGAAGAGAAGTGGTATGAAAATTACCAGTAAGCTACTTTCATACATTCATAATGTGCGTACACCTGTTCTCTGACCCCCTCTCAGACTGATTCTGACGGTGCCGTCATCTTCCGCTTCGAATGCTAGCGCTGTACCGCGTACGGTGAGCCATCTGGTGACGAATGAACGTACAACTTACACTTCTATTACTAACATCTATATTCAAACTTCATTCTTAGAGAAGTCTTCCTCGTGAAAAATCGAGATTTTCTTCTGAAGACGCAGAGAAAAATTCTCTGCAAAGAATTTCACCTTATTTTCTTGACACGGTATAAACCCTCAACGCCTATCATGTCTAAAAGTACGCGCCGTGAAAGCATCAATGGTAACAATTTATTATGTTTCATGAGATATTTCGATCAACTACAGACCTCACTCCAGCATATCAATATTAATATGACAATCTTGTTAAATTAAATTTGCATTCGAGCTCAATCCATTATTACTTTTTTTTGCTAGTTGCTTTACGTCGCACCGACACAGATAGGTCTTATGGCGACGATGGGACAGGGAAAGGCTAGGAGTGGAAAGGAAGCGGCCGTGGCCTTAATTAAGGTACAGCCCCAGCATTTGCCTGGTGTGAAAATGGGAAACCACGGAAAACCGTTTCAGGGCTGCCGACAGTGGGGTTCGAACCTACTATCTCCCGAATACCTATCCATTATTAGACCTGTGAGTGTAGTGAATGTATACATGGAGTCTGAAGGTCCATTGTATGCTCATTGTTGACACTGACCTGCCACAGTGTGATTTCATAAGAATAGAACAGCTGGTCAAGTGAAATACGTAGTTCACGCTCGTGCAGTTTTGAATTAACATAGAAAATCATATCTAATTAGAATGTGTTCCCAATAGACTTCAAGGCATGTAGTTACGTTTTAATACCTTATTTAAGAGTCACGAACAAATAAGTCTCGATATCTATGAGCTGAAAGAATCTTACGCAATAACAGGCAGTGCCTGTTAGTTTATGCTACTTCAATCATTATTTGACCATGAAATGAACTCCAAAAACTCATATGCGCGTTGGAATGTAAGAGAAATCGGGAGGGACCGCTAAATGATGGTCACCAAAGATTGCCTTGATCCAGGATGGAAACTTTCTTATCCTCTTATTTTACATATATTCCCCTCATGCTTTCAGACACTCGATAGGCCTATATACACTGAGGGGCCAAAAGTCTTGGGAAGACACTGAAGCTGATGTTAATAACGAGTTGCTGTTCCGCGAGCCCTCAAAACGGCAGCAGTACGGTGAGGCATCGACTCTACAGAGTGTTGGAATCGTTCTGGAGGGATCTGTACCCACGCATCTTGCACTGCTACCCGCAATTTGTCTCGTGTATTTGGTGCGGGGTCTATTGAGCGCACAGCAGCATCAAAAGCATCCTATAAATCCTCGATTAGATTAAGATTGGGGGATCTGGAGGGCCAATCCAAGGTCGTAACTTCACTGGAGTGCTCCTCCAACCATCTGTGTGCCATCACAGAGCACTGTCATGGCGCATTGTCCTGCTGAAACATGGCATCTCCACCAGGGTACTCTACGGCCAGACAGGGATGCAGATGGTCTGAAAGAATGTCTAGATAACGTGCAGCTGTCAGCGCACCCTGCAGGCGAAAATAGGGACTAATTACTATTATGAGAACGCCGCCCAAACCAGAACTATGCCAGCTACCGCCTGGATACTACCTTGTTGATACGCAGGACCCATAGCTTCATGGTGCATACGCCATGCTCTCACGCACCAATCAGCTCGACACAGCTGGAACCGGGATTCATCGGACCATACCACACGCTGCCACTGTTTCATGGTCAGTTGCCGATGTTCGCGAGCCCATGCACGACGTTGAGCTCTATGTCGAGCTGTCAGCAAAGAGATATGAGTTGGTTATCGGCTGGTGAATTTTCTACGGTGCAGTTGTCTCCTCACAGTCCTGGTAGAAATTGGTTTCTGACTCTCAACATTCAACTGGGCAGTGATCTGACTCACAGTAGTCCGTCGAACGTCCGGTGTGGTTCTGCCAAGGCAACGTGATGTCCGTTCGTTGAACACCTGTGGTCTTTCTGTGCGGCGGTTTACGTGGGTATTCTCCCTGCGTTATTGAGGATCCCCCTGCGACACTGTTGACCTCGGAAACCCAAATTTGCTTGTAATCTCCATAATACTATGACCCATGCACCCGGCGCCGATCATCCCACGTTCAAAGTCGGTTATCTCGCGACGTGTTGCTATCTTCACGACACTGGTGTCTGTGACATACTGCTCAGCTACGCCGCAACGCTCAGGGGTCATACATGGCATATTTTCTAATGGGACGCCCCTTCCCGTGACTTTCCGCCAATCAGTTTATTTGCAGTTTGCACTAGCACTTGTTACGTGTTCTGGCATCCATTAAGGTGATATTTCTACTTACCCTCAACAGCGATGTTACTACCTTGTTAGCTAATGTATAATACATCATTAGCTTTGGACACTGTAGAAATGGGAAATAGATGGAAAAAAATCGTTCCATGTAAAAATCAGAAGCTGGATAGCATGATTGGAACTCACTCTACGAGACATAGTGTATATGGCTTTGGAATAATCACTACCTTAAATGTGCATTACTTTCATCATTCTTCATAAAATATTCTACGGGTCTTCATGATTTCATGGACAACGTCGGTCTTACTTTTAATCGACGTTCGATTCAAACGAACAAATATAAATATTTTGCCTGCTGAGTTGTTGTGCAGTTTGGATCGTATATCTGTATTCTTGCTTTTGGGTGACGGTGAGCTTCAACCTCATCGTTGACTGCTCTGAATATTTACTTTGCTTTCTCATTTTCGCACTAGACAAATGCTGGAGCTACACCCTAATGAACACGACGGCCAATACATTCCCAGCTCGATCTTTTTGCTATTCCACTGTCTCCGAAGTACTATGTGAGAAGATAGAACTAGTTGTATTTAGGAAAGGAGATAAACTGAAAGAGACAGAGTACATATCGTGTAATAACGTCCACTTTCGCAGAGTTAGCAGTTTCAGATGCCTAGGTGTAACCTTGCAAATCATATGCAGCAGTTTCAGAATCCATATAAGAGCTAGAATTCTTGCAGCACTGAAAACGATAAATGACGTTGAGAACATCGCACAAATTGTAGTAGACATAGCCATGGTGCTCTTTCGAATAAAAGTGCTACCTGTGTTAACCTACGGGATTGAGATCATAGGAGAATTTCTGAGTGTGAAGCAATTAGAAGATCTGGAAAAATAAAATCCAGATACCTGAAGCGAGTCCTGAGCGTATCAAAGACCACAAGATCTCGACTTTTGCATGAGATTGAGAGAGAAACCTTCTTGATTGAGGACCTGAGATAATATCTTTTTTTACAAGGAGGCTCAGCGTATAAAGTAATGCACGAACAAAGAGAGAAGAGAGGGACATTGGGGACGACTTCTACTCAATGGAGGCCATGACGGATCGGAAATGGATGGAAACGGGCTACCAACTGGAGCATATAGTCACGAGATCGGCTGTTCATGGATTCCATTTGAAGATGTTCTAAAACAAAGTATTTCATGGACCAAACATAAACTGTGTGTTTAGGCTATGTGACCAAGTATGTGAAAGATACCATATTCAGAAGTGTTCTTTGAGGTCCTGTTCGATTTGTGAGTTTATGCAGAGCGCATTAGTCGTCGCATTATTGTAACTAATGTATTAAGTTACAGGCACCATATGGAATCACGTGCAGAAAGTTGTACTGGCGATTAATAAAAGCCTTTCTCTATGCATATTGTGGCCAATAAAAAATGCATAAGTACTTTATGAGTTATTGCGTTATTGAAAATAGAAATGAACATTACTTTGTGATTTGTGTTATAGGAGAGAGTAAGAAACAATATTTCGAAGTTTCCTTCCATCAGAGGATATCCTTTACGAACCAGCACGGACCCGGGAGTCTTCCTATTCGGGGATGAAAACGTTGTGAAATGGCTTCTAGATCAGAAGGGGTGCTACGTTCATTTTTACAGAATACACTCCACTCATCATACATTTTTTAGTTTATTTCCCGTGGATGTCCAGAAAATATTGTTCTCGGATGCATTTGGTGCGCTGTTTTATATTACAAGAAACTAATGCCCTATCAAGACAAGTTTTTAACTTGAACATCTCATGAGAAACAGCTATATTCTAAGTGACTGATAAAAGGCGTAGAGTACAAAGCCAAACCCTTGTCTTTAATTTGAGATACGCTAACACTGACTTCTACTAACCTACACTTATTCGTAGCAGTCTCCCATCTACCGTCTTCATGGGACTGTGTAAGAGACTCTTTGCCTACTGGAGCAAATAATGGAATCTATTCATTTTAAATTAGGTTCTTGAGATGAAATAAAATTTTATTTTACAATGACACAGAACGGAGTAGATGGAAGCCTGCTTTGTGGTACAGATACACACTGCATATTCAGTATAAAAACTAGTAAGTGTACTGGAGACAGAGGAAGGTATACGTAATGTAATTTCCATCCATTATTCTTACTTCGATTTTCACTGGTAAGGTACTTCACTTCAATTATCGAAACACCTTCTGAATAACCTATTAAAATGACAACTAGATGTTTCGTGACCCCGTCTGCAACGAAAAATTATCTCATGAAGTAATACACATTTACTTTTCAAATTATAATTTTGAAACCTTGCGAAATATTTTAGAACGAGTGATTTTCACAACAAAGAAATGGTTTAATAACTTACATAGAAACTGAATAATTCTTCTCTGGATTTAAAGGCGATACTGTAAAAATGTGAACTATTTTACAATTTGGTTTACGTCACGTCGACATAGATAGGTTTTATGGCGACGATGGGATATAAAAGGACTAGAAGTGGGAGGGAAGCAACCGTAGCCTGAATTAAGGTACATCCCCATCATTTGACTGGTGTGAAAATGGGCAACTACGGAAAACCACCTTGAGAGCTGCCTACAGTGGTGTTCGAACCCAGTATCTCCCGAATGCAACCTGATAGCTAAGTGACCCAAACCGCACAGCCACTTTGTCGATAAAAATTGAAATGTGTGGATCATATATAGAATATTGCATGGAAAGTTTTCCTTCTGAACACAGAAATTAAGAGTAGCGTACATGTTGATTTAGTTTCTAGCTAATTTCCTTTCAAAATTGAATAGAGTTGAACACCATGAATTTTGTTTTTCACCAGGGTTAACATTTCTGTTTAGACATTTACATTTTTCACGTAATGCCGTTCACGAATTCAAATAGAGATTACATGTATCCCTTCTAGTAAACTCTCCCTACAGATTCAATGACCACAATAACGACATCGTAAATTGCACAAAAATACTCAAGTTAATAGATGGTTTTCAATAACGTGACACTCTACATTACAAATTTTCATTGCGAAATAAGGGACATATGGCACTGCGAGTTAACTGAAATGATGTGACCAAGAAAGGACGTATATATGAGATTTCTACTCCCTATTACTAACAAGCTCTATTTAGCAAGTATATACTTTATCTCTGAAATTGTCAGGCATTTTTAGAAGCTTTCGTATGTGTCATTACCTACCTGACATCTGGTAAGTTCTCGTATGTGCGGGGTATTGAATTCATCCATAATAGATCCTCAGTATCCCCTACGTCAGTTGAGAGGAGACTAAATCGGGCAAACCCCCAAGGGACCTGAAATTGAAAGCCTGAGATGCTGACAACGTGACCCTTAGCTCAGTCTGATATTGCTTCGACTTACTTGTGCCATGCTCCTCAGATTCATCTTTATCATACAATCTTCCTTGGCCAACTGTTGTTCTCTTTTACTCCAACAGTATTAGGTTATGAAGTTCAGCTAGATTTTCAGTTTCACGTCTTTTATCGCCCTTAATTAGAGGAGGAGGAAATGATTATAAATGCTGCATTTCCCTACAGGAAGAATGTCCACCATGCCAATATTAAAACAGCGAGTTTATATTCTCGTACGTCCGATATTCCTGCAAGTAGATCTTCAAATTTATTAGACCTGATTTAGATATTCTTTACATTTGCTGAACTACATTTATGCGAAATGTATAATTTAATTAATATTATTGTTTATTTTAATTTTCTTTAACTAATGTTTAATAAACATTCAGTACTTTAATTATGCTCGATTTAAGAAGCCCTTTTCTTCTTTCCATGATTCTGGTTTAGTTGTTTCCCTTAATACTTTAAATTTATCTAAGTATTTGAAAAATATCAGCTTATGAGATGTTGGGCCACAGTATATAAAACTGCCCAATTCCAGACACTCAGATCGAAGTATGAAAGCTCATGCAACCAAACCTCAATTACAATCAAGATAGTACACAAATCTAGGCAGTCATGGTTGTTAAATATTACCAAAGTATAGAATGAAATTTACTACGCAAATGAACGTGAAACATATACACATACCTATATGTTAAGTGGTTTTGGAAAACCAATAGTTTAATTAGAAGTACGATGCGCCAAAACGAAGTAATTTTGATTTCGTATAGAAAAAAATGAAATCAGGTTTCATGGACGAATTCCATAACAAATGACACACCAATTTAATCAGGAGAGTCTTTAATAATCGAACCCTCGCCATAGGAGCGTACTTACTCCGTAGTGTTTCCCTCACCTTGAAACGGTGAAAATCGATAAGAACGTCCTAACACTTGTTACATGTGGGGGGAGAGAGGACGCTCTCTCGAGCCTCATTGTGAGTTGTATTGGAAACAGATTTGGGCCCGCAATGTGATGAATACTCCCCACACTGAGTGTATCACACTTCTCGAGAAAGCCATGAAATTTCAGGTGGGAAAGACAAGCATGTTGAAATAAAATTACCGGGTTTCAAAGTAACCAAAATTAAGATTTTAGGCTGAAATTCAGTTGTATTAATTGTTTGCGTCAAAGTCTTGTATACATGTAGAGAAACTGAGGGATTAACCTATTCAGACCAACTACCGTTTAATGTGCCGAATATTTCGTATATTATTTTATCAGTGGTATAACTTTCTAAGCCGGCCCCGTGGTGTAGGGGTAGCGTGCCAGCCAGGTCAGGGATTTTTACCTGGACCTGAGGGCTGGTTCGAGGTCCACTCAGCCTACGTGATTAGAATTGAGGAGCTATCATCTGACGGTGAGATAGCGGCCCCGGTCTATAAAGCCAAGAATAACGGCCGAGAGGATTCGTCGTGCTGACCACACGACACCTCGTAATCTGCAGGCCTTTGGGCTGAGCAGCGGTCGCTTGATAGGCCAAGGCCCTTCAAGGGCTGTAGTGCCATGGGGTTTGGTTTGGTTTGGTTTCTATAACTTTCTAAGTATCTTGTTCATGCTTATAGAATTCCTGCTTCTGCTTCCAGTAACATAGTGCCATTTATGAAAGTAAAAGTAGAGCGACTGCTTAAGTAGATGGTTGAGCATGCACTGAATAAGACCATTCGCACCTTTCCGACACTATGAGCAACTTAAGAAATAAGTATTTTAGTCATGAGTTTTGTTTGTTTGTTTGTTTGTTTGTTTGTTTGTCCCTCTGCTTTCCTAGCTTAATCCCAGTTATCTACGATTAAGTCAAGTTTTACGGCCGGATGCCCTTCCTTATGCCAACCCTGTCTGGAGGAGGAGATTCTCATTGTTGTTTGTTTCTGTGGTGACTAGTAGTGTGATATGTTGTGTGTATTAAGACGATCAGAACGACCCACCCGCGAACAAGAGAAATTAACCAAACATGGTTCAAATCCCTGCCGGCCGGGAATCGAACTCAGGGGCCTCCGAACCCAAGGTGATTACCCTCACCATTTAGTCAAGGCACCACACTTCATTTAATCATAGTACTTAATAAATAGGCAATGGCGCTTTTCCCGGAGCCGGGCTGAATGGCTCAGATGGTTGAGGCGCTGGTTTTCTGACCCCAACTTAGGAGGCTCGATGCTGGCTTAGCCCGGTGATATTTGAAGGTGCTCAAATACGTCAGCCTCGTTTCGGTAGATTTACTGGCACATAAACGAGCTCCTGCGGGACCACATTGCGGCACTTCGGCTTCTGGAAAAACCGTAAAAGTAGTTATTACCTTTCCGAGAAACCCTTATATGCTTATGAATGTGTTACAAATCCTTTGACAAGAGAAAATTGCATGATAATTATTACTTTTAATTGTGGGGAAATGATTCTTGTCTAAATGGATTGTTGAACGATTCGATCCAGGCTAATTTCTAATGTCCATGTGGTAATGATGCCTTGGGTATATCCAAACGAATCTCTGAAAAATGCTGGGGTAATGTATCATTTCAAAGCTCCAACAAGCTAATACAGTGCTAGGTAGTAAAACTAAATGTGGGCTCTCATACATTTTAGAAAGCAATCTAGGTTGGCTAACAGATTATTTCCTCATTCACGAGCATACGGAATATGTTCCTCACTACTGAATGAAACATCTCACTGAAAAATAACCACTTCATGTAGGAATATAATTTAGAGTAATCACGTAAGATCAAGATATCAGTTTTGTGTAATATTGCGACAATGGGGTGGTCGGTAATAATGCCAGCGAGATACGACAATTGCGATCAGCGGCAACAGTTTGGACAGTGCCAACAGCTAGCAAACAATAAAGCTGGCTAATTGTTGAGGCTCATGATAAGGAAATCAGACGAAAGCTGGAAGCTGATTAACAAGTTGCTAGAATGATCTGGAAGTGGAAACTATAAAATTCTTTTGCGGATCTATATAAAGAGCGCTACTGGCAGGCGCCAGTCAGTGTCAAGTGAATCACCCCAGGAGCGTCATTCGCTAGGGAAAGTAAGCAGTTATGAAAATGTCGGGAGTCCATGGCGAGTTATTCTTCAGGAGTGAGTCTGTCAGACGGCTACGCAGACTTCAACGAGGCTTGAAAACAGTGAACTCTTCTGAAACGACACTGCGTTGTGAAATGCGATGTTAATTAAGGCCACGGCCGCTTCCTTTCCATTCCTAGGCCTTTCCTATCCCATCGCCGCCATAACACATACCTGTGTCGGTGCGACGTAAAGCAAATAGCAATTACATAAGTAAGAAATGTCATGCGGGGAGCAGGAGTTCAACCCGCTAGTGAGCAGTGTGATCGCTCAAGAGAGGGAGTGTGGGTGTAACGAAAACCTTTCGGGAGACGGTGGGTTCGAACCCTAATGTCAGCAGCCCTGAAGATAGTTTTCCGTGCTTTCCCATTTTCATAGAAGGCAAATGCTGTAGCAGTACCTAAATTAAGGTCATATTCGCTAACTTCCCAACCCTATCCCTTTCCCATCCTTGCGTCTCCGAAAAAACTTCTGTTGATTAGAAAACTGAAATGCGATTGAACTTGTGATTAACTGTAAACAGTAGTTTAATATGTAGTAAAACTCGGTACCTCACTGAGTAGAAATTTACAGTTTTATGAACCCTGATAACCTGCGATATTTTGCAGAATTTTATGAACAAACGGTATTCTAAGCTGAATATTATTGTTCCAGGGATGTTGGCCTAAAAAGTGAGCAAAGTAAGGAGATTAATGGCATAAACTCACTTTCTAAATGTAACTCAGCGCATAATAATTTCTACCTCTTCTTTCAGTATTACATGCTGAGGTTAAGAAGATAACTATAACTTGAGAATTAGAAATCTTTCTGCTTGTCACTGAATTTTTCGATCTTTCACCTCAATGGAATCATTTTTGTCTTGGAAATGATGTATTACATATCATATTACAATTATGTTCGTGTTACTATATGTCAGGGTGCAATTAAAACTTTAATTATTCTTCTTCAAACACTTGAGGTTGCCGAAAATGGGAAAGCATACCAATTATGGTTGTAACACTGTTCTAAACGGAAAATAAAAATAAATATTTGACGTTGATATATAAAATGAATACTGTGGATAGGTTTCTGATTCTTGGAATAAAAGACATGTCATAAGATGGATGTTGAAGCTTTGAGAGTGAGGATGCCCTATTTATTTAGTGTTATACTAGCTGATGTACCCGTGCTTCGTATACATCGTATACAGAATTTTAGGTTAGGTAGAGTACACGTTGTGAGCAAGACTGTATTAAATTGCAAAGCTCTTACCGTTACCCTAGAAATGCAGAAATCACCAAACGTCTTTTCTCGTATGAAGACTGCGTTAGGGAATTTTAATTGTAATGGTAGGCCCGCTTGCCTACCATCAGTCACAATCAGGTTGGGGAATTGCATTGTAATGGCAGACACTCACTCTCCACCTGCCTTTTTACATCCTCAGAAAGACTGTCTTAGTGGTTTTCCCAGCTGAAATGAATATAGGTCATTACAATGACGTCAGTAGGAATGGCTCGAGTAAAAGCAATGATTTCACATGAAATACTCAATCAAATGAAAAACCACACATTTTCTCACATTTAACGAACAGTACTACGCTGCCGATCTAACAATTCAAAGGTCCAGAGCTGGAATGACCAGGCCACAGACAGCCGTGGTCCGTGAACACCCTTCGTCTTTTTTCCGGCGCGGGGATCGAATAGTGAAGAGTCCCAGGGCAAAAACTATGCCGTTTTACTAATCTGTTCCCTAGGAGCACCCGATGAGTCGGAACATCTCAATCCACTACACTGGTGGTGGAAAACTCTATCTGACTTGAAGGCAATTTTTTTCCTCCAAGCCAGAGGAGAAACCCCCTCTTCACTGCTAAGTTTGAATAAAATGAATGTAGAATTTAATAAAAGTGAAGATGAAGAAGCTCTTTTTAAGAAACGGTTCTTTGCAGGGTTGAATTTTGAGTTATTTAGTGAATTGTGGTGCTATAATTTGGAATATGACTAAATTGTAATTGTAGACCAGGTCATCCTACTACTACTACTACTACTACTACTACCACTACTACTAAGTGAGCATCTGCCTTAAGAGTACACACTGCTCATTCAAAACAGCGCGTCAGAGTAGGAATCGAATAGCTGGAATACTATGATGAACCATTGAGTTACGTACCAGCAGAACGATATCAGAGAATGTATGAACCAGAGGAATGACATGCTAAAGCAGAAAGTTTTCTAACTCCCCAGCTATTTCCCGCCAGTATTCAGTCAGGCTGTTATACTCGGTACGCAGCATTAATCCCATCTATCGGAGTTGAGCGGCAGCATAAGAGACAAAGAACATCACCACAAACAATGGTCAATGTAATGTTATAGTTGATCAATGTTATGTGCTTTCAGTATTGTAGGCCTTCACATTTAGTTTTCTTCTGACTATGAAATACCACTCTTATGATAGTCGATACGGTAAAATTGAATAAAACATAGGGAAGGTAAGGGTTATTCTGCCCGAAGGCAAGTCCGAACCTCCGCAGAGGTGTTCCTGAGCCGGAGTTTACGTGCGGTAGGGTGGCCAGTTCCTTTCCGCTCCTCCATTCCCTTACCCCCACCAACAGCGCGTGGCAACCCATCCAACTCCTGACCACGCCCAATGTTGCTTAACTTCCGAGTTCTCACGGGATCCGGTGTTTCAACACGGCTACGGCCGTTGGCAATAAAACATAAACGGTCGGAAATTGCATTATCTATAACTTTTTTCATGTAGTACTTTTCGATGGGGTCCGCCTCTGTGGTGTAGTGGTTAGCGTGATTAGCTGCCACCCCCGGAGGCCCGGGTTCGATTCCCGGCTCTGCCACGAAATTTGAAAAGTGGTACGAGGGCCGGAACGGGGTCCACTCAGCCTCGGGAGGTCAACTGAGTAGAAGCGGGTTCGATTCCCACCTCAGCCATCCTCGAAGTGGTTTTCCGTGGTTTCCCACTTCACCTCCAGGCGAATGCCGGGATGGTACCTAACTTAAGGCCACGGCCGCTTCCTTCCCTCATCCTTGCCTATCCCTTCCAATCTTCCCATCCCCCTACAAGGCCCCTGTTCACCACAGCAGGTGAGGCCGCCTGGGCGAGGTACTGGTCATACTCCCCAGTTGTATCCCCCGACCAAGAGTCTGAAGCTCCAGGACACTGACCTTGAGGCGGTAGAGGTGGGATCCCTCGCTGAGTCCGAGGGAAACGCCGAACCTGGAGGGTAAACAGATGATGATGATGATGATGACTTTTCGATGGGACCAATAACATAGGTATTTAAAAATTAAATTTTAGGCGCTTTCCCCTAAACTACAATTTCATTCAGGGCGAATAATTTGTTTTATAACTTAGAATGTAGTTTCTTATTCACCCACTCTGCATACCGACTTTCATAAAATTCTGTTAACTCATTTTCTCCTGGCTCGGCGTTGATATGGACTTTTAAACAAAAATACAAATTCATGAATATATGTGTTAACAAAGCCGGTACGTTTAACAATGTATGGCATAAATGATCGGAAATTTAATTCTATATAACTTTAGTTTGTAGTATTTATCGATAGGGCCACTAATAATATAAATATTTGAGAATTAAATGTTAGGGCTTCCCCTATACTACAATTTCACTCAGCGGGAGTAAAATGATTTATAGCCTACATTGTAGTGGCTCATCCCCCGAATTCACATACCGATTTTCATTAAATTCTCTTCAGTCGTTTTCTCGTGATGCGTGTACTGTACATGCAAACAGACAGACAGACAGACAGACAGACAGACAGACAGACAGACAGACAGACAGACAGACAGACAGACAGACAGACAGACAGACAGACAGACAGACATTACGGAAAAGTAAGAAGTGTATTTCCTTGTTACTATGGACATGACCGATACAGAAATACCATTCTTTTCAAATTCTGAGCAATGTACAGACAAAACTCTTATTTTATATTTATATAGATTTCGTACGCCGAAGAACCACTTCGTTGTATCGTGACCAGTAGTTTGTGAATGGTTTCCGTCGCTCCTAACAGGAGCGCTGTCATCAATATCTTCTAACTTTTTTTATGTAATATGGGATGGTAGCTACATATTCCTCTCTCTTCTCGTCATCCACTTCGTGAAGTTATTATAGACAGTCTTTGAATCTGATATTCAGATCAAGAATGAAGTTCTTGTCACTGTTTTTAAAGAAGAACATCTCGATTCTTTCTCTTCCACGCCAGTTAACAAGACCGCGGACTTCGTGCACTGTGTAGCCTTCTCTTCTCCAGAAATGATTTTTAATTGTTAAAGTATTCTTGGATTTTTAAAATCATGATTTAAAGTAGGAATAAACTCCATATTATGAGCGTCCTGATAGATGAGTGCATATTTTTATTTCGAAATCTACATTGTTTTGTTTGGTAATGCATATAGCCTTTCTGTTTCGTGATGCAAACTTACTCCTTGGATGTTTTACTTCATATTGCTTCCCGGAAAGTTAAATATTATTATTTATCTTGAAAAGTTCTAACATTTTATTGTGCACAATTACTGTTATCACTGGCAGAGAAATTCCCTTTTTCTCTCTTCTTTAGCATTTTAAGTGCCTACGTGATGGACTTGCTCGTAAGAGGATTAGTTCTAATGACATCAACGGAGACTAAAAACAACAGATACCATCGCACTATAAGTCGCTTTAAAAGAACACTCCACCCCGCTACAAGTAGCTTCCCGTTTCTCTAAAGAGCCATTCAGGCTCGGTACGAGCTTTATTTTTGAAAGAGTGAAGTAGGAACTGCCCGCCGAGGATGAAGTACACAGGAGTTTTATGACGTGCGAACATGCAGAGTTACATGGTAGTAAGTCGCAGAATGATATGTATGATGTGTTTTGCAAAATATTCCTTCTTTACGATATCATATATTTGTATTATTCAGTCTCTTGGAAATTGAACGCAAAGATATAATATCTTTGGCACTTGACATTAAATAAATACTAATCCTGTAACTAATGAACTACTCATTGTAATTTGCTCAGGTAGTTTTCATGGAATTAGACCGACTTTCGCTACTTCCACAATAGTACTTCAAACGTATGAAGAAAAATATTCAAAGTTATTCTTCATTAATGGAACACTGGATAAATCCTATCCAAAATCCTGGAGCTTGAACGGCCTTCCCCAGGTGATATGATATGGTAATCGTGGCTAATTCATTACTAAGTGAACTTTGTCAAAAATATTTCTTAGGGAATTTGACTGACTATTCGATAATGTTGATTGAACCAAGCTACAGTATATTAAATTCTGAAGGTTATGTGTATCAGATACAGAGAACGAAGATTTATCTACAATCTGTATACAAATCAGTCTGCAGTGATAAAAATCGAAGGGTATGAAAGAGAAACATCAATCCAGAAAGGAGTGAGGGAAGGCTGTAGTTTGTCCCCTCTTCTTTTCAATGTATATATATAGAACAGGCGGTAGAGGAAATCGCTGATGATGATGATGCTTGTTGTTTTAAGGGACCTAACATCGAAGGTCATCGGCCCCCAGTAGAGGAAATCAAACAGGAATTTGGAAAAGGAATCACAATCCAAGAAGAGGAAATCAAAACTTTGATATTTGACGATGATATTGTTATTTTATAGGAGTCTGCAGAAGATCTGGAGAAATTGCTGAATGGTATGAATACAGTCTTGGAGAAGAAGTGAAAATGAAAACCTGCAACCTGTTTTCCAGTCATTGACGGGTCAGGGATGTAATGAATGAAACATATATAGGCTGTTATTACAGTGGGGTCGCCAAACCCAAGGTGATTTTATTAATGAATGGTAAATGCTATGAAATGATAATGGAGAGTGTTGCTGGAATGAAAGATGACAGGGAAAACCGGAGTACCCGGAGAAAAACCTGCCCCGCCTCCGCTTTGTCCAGAACAAATCTCACATGGAGTGACCGGGACTTGAACCACGGTATCCAGCGGTGAGAGGCCGAAGCGCTGCCGTCTGAGCCATGGAGGCTCCTGGAGAAGCAATATAAGATGAAAATAATTTAATCCAAAACTAAAGTAACAAATTGCACACGACTGAAGTCAGGTGATTAAGGAAATATTAGATAAGGAAATGAAGTCTTAAAGTAAGTAGATGAATCTTATCAGTTGGGTAGTAGAATAACTGATCATGGCATCTAAAGATGAGATGGTTAGATCGAATCACTTTTTTTTTTTTTTTTTTGCTAGTTGGTTTACGTCGCATCGACACAGATAGGTCTTACGGCGACGATGGGACAGGAAGGGGCTAGGAGTGGGAAGGAAGCGGCCGTGTCCTTAATTAAGGTACAGCCCCAGCATTTGCCTGGTGTGAAAATGGGAAACCACGGAAAACCATTTTCAGGGCTGCCGATAGTGGGGTTCGAACCTACTATCCCCCGAATACTGGATACTGGCCGCACTTAAGCGACTGCAGCTATCGAGCTCGATAGATCGAACCACAAAATGAAGAGATAAATTCTCTCAAATTGTGAGAAAAGGACCATTTGGGGAAATTTGACCAGAAGAAGAAGACACCCACGACTTATTCAGTTGGGTTTTCAAGGAAGTGTAGACGGTAAAAACGGCAAGAGTAGACCAAGGTATAAATACGGAAAAGCATATTTGGGATGTTTTATAACATATCATGGGGGACATATATCACAGGACAGAATGGCATGAAGGGCTGTATCAAATCAGTCTATTAACTGATTACCCAACAACAATATCACAACTTTCACAATGGTAATTCAGTGAAGGTACATTTTGCAAGTGCTTTTACTTCACGAAACCTTAGACGTATTTCAGCCGGTCTCCGGAAATTTGACCGGAAGGATACATTGCCTTGGTCACGTGACACGAAATGCTATTCCTCACCTAATATACTGCCAACGAGCATTGTTTATATAGTTTTCACGGTATTAGATCGACATCCACTACTTCTAAGATAATAAACGGATGAAGATACACTTAGGAAGATGCTCATTCTTTGTAACACTCGTAAAATCCTGGAATTTGTACGCATGATCTGTCACCCAGGCAACGTGAAAAACAAGCTAGTCCTCCAGCTAATAAACAATTAACATTTCTTTGTTTGCATATTTTTCACGGAATTAGACCGATATCGACCAATTTTTTAACGGTAACGAGACGATATATTTTTAAATTTATCCTTTTTTTAGGATGATTGCTACTCAAAACGTGCAACTTGAATGGGAGGATATATCACCCAGGAAACGTGTAAAAAAAATCTTATCCTCCGCCTAATAAAAAAGCAAACTTCACTGTGTTCAATTCACTTTCACAGATTGAGACCGAATTTCATTATCCTTATAAAGGTAGGTGAACTTCCTTGATAGAACACTTTCAAACGCTTCTTGCGTGAACATCTTGAGAAAATTATTTTTTTGTACTCGATTGTCTGTGTTAAAAATTCAATCTAGTCCCGTGAATGGTTATGATCAATGCGTAAAGGAAGTCAGCACTGAAGAATGACGTATTTTATCATTGTATATTCCTTCGTAAAGTTATTTTCAAATCGTTATTTAAATAGTTATATTTGAGCTATTATTCGATGTATTCTAAACGTATCTGCCCCTATAAAATAAAATTCAAACAGTCATCAGAGGTGGGACCTCTTCTAGAGCTAAAAGTTAGTTTTTATTTCGTAGCATGATCATTTATTTAGTACTTTATCAAAAGTCCGCCTCTGTGGTGTAGTGGTTAGCATTATTAGCTGCCACCCCTCGGAGGCCCGGGTTCGATTCCCGGCTCTGCCACGAAATTTGAAAAGTGGTATAAGAGCTGGAACGGGGTCCACTCAGCCTCGGGAGGTCAACTAAGTAGCGGTGGGTTCGATTCCCACCTCAGCCATCCTGGAAGTGGTTTTCCACTTCTCCTCGAGGCAAATGCCAGGATGTAGGCTACCTATCTTAAGGCCACGGCAGCTTCCTTCCCTCTTCCTTGCCTGTCCCATCCAATCTTCCCATCCCTCCACAAGGCCTTTGTTCAGCATAGCAGGCGAGGCCGCCTGGGCGAGGTACTGGCCATTCTTCCCAGTTGTATCCCTGACCCGAAGTCTGAATCTCCAGGACACTGCCCTTGAGGCGATAGAGGTGGGATCCCTCGCTGAGTCCGAGGGGAAAACTGACCCTGGATGGTAAACAGATTACGAACGAACTTTATCAAAAAAAGGTTAATTGGATAAACTTGCGCGGTTGCCGATTGCGTTACTTGTGAGGAGTCTCATATAATCGTCCTTGAAATATGCCGTCACCAACAGTTTCCAGCGCCGCAATCTGTCAGATGCTCACCTATTGTGCTCAAAATTACAAGATGGTTTCCCACTACATTTAAGATACTCTTATCATCATTTTTAATGGTATGTTGGACAAGCTCTTTCTTAAGAAGGTAAAGTGAACATTATTATTATTATTATTATTATTATTATTATTATTATTATTATTATTATTATTATTATTATTTACTTACTGCCAAATACCATGTTTTTCATATTTCAAACCTGCTCAGCTTTTCAGCTTTCTCGACGCAAGGATATGGCAGTCTTATCATATCCTTCTTCAAATTAAAAGCCACGTATTAAAACCTAGACCTCTATAACGGCAATTTGTTGTCTTTTTCTAATTTGTTTTAAGTCACACCGACACAGATAGGTCTTATGGTGAACGGTGGGATGGGGAAGGCGTAGGAGTGTGAAGGAAGTGGCCGTGGCCTTAAGTAATGTACACCCCCCAGCATTTGCGTGCTGTAAAACCACGGACAACCATCTTCAGGGCTGCCTACAGTGGTGTTTTCCCACTATCTCCCGGATGAAAACTCACAGCTGCGCTTCCCTAACCGTACGAACAACTCGCCCAGTCAATTACTTATCCTTTGGGAACTTCTGTATATGGACATGTATCTTAACGATAATAAAACTGCTCAGACGGGTGAGGCAGTGGCCTTCCGACTCCAACTTGGCAGCTTCGATTCTGGCTCATACCGGTGACATATGAAGGTGCTCAAATACGTAAGCCTCGTGTCGGTAGATTTAACGGAACGTAAAAGAACTCCTGCGGGACTAAATTCCGGCACCTCGGCGACTCCGAAAATCGTAAAAGTGGTTAGCGGTACGTAAATCCAGTATTATTATCATGTTATTATTATTATTATTATTATTATTATTATTATTATTATTATTATTATTATTATTATACTGGACCCGTGGTGTAGGGGTAGCGAGCCTGCCTCTTACCCGGAGGCCCCGGGTTCGATTTCCGGCCAGGTCAGGGAGTTTTACCTGGACCTGAGGGCTGGTTCGAGGTCCACTCAGCCTACGTGATTAGAATTGAGGAGCTATCTGACGGTGAGATAGCGGCCCCGGTCTCTAAATCCAAGAATAACGGCCGAGAGGATTCGTCGTGCTGACCACACGACACCTCGTAATCTGCAGGCTTCCGGGCTGAGCAATGGTCGCTTGGTAGACCAAGGCCCTTCAAGTGCTGTAGTGTCATGGGGGAGTGTCATTATTATTATTATTATTATTATTATTATTATTATTATTATTATTATTATTATTAGTAGTAGTAGTAGTAGTAGTAGTAGTAGTAGTAGTAGTATTAACGGTCTAGAAAGCCAAGAATAACGGCCGAGAGTATTCGTCGTGCTGACCACACGACACCTCGTAATCTGCAGGCCTTCGGGCTGAGCAGCGGTCGCTTGGTAGGCCAAAGCCCTTGAAGGGCTGTAGTGCCAAGTGGTTTGGTATGGTTATTACTATTATTATTATCATCATTGATAATAAAACAAAAATTGATATATAGCTCGTTATTTATTTATTTATTTATTTATTTATTTATTTATTTATTTATTTATTTATTTATTTATTTATTTATTTATTTATTTATTTACTTTTTAGCATGCTTTTGGCATACGGCTATGACACTCCCTGTTATGATTGAATCAAGATTAACAATAACATGAAACTAATACTACTATCAGTTGCCTCTTCTGATATAGAATTCTATACGTGTGCTGTACATAAAATGAAACAGTTGGATAATCTGGGCTGAGATGTTAAATGTGTTCCTTTCCTATCGTGTATCGTTTAATTTAAATTAAATCAGACCCGCCTCAGGGACTGAAAATACAATAACTATACCTCTTCAACTGGTCAACACATTAGGGTAAGTGAACTAGGCTGTCGGTTTAGAATATTGAATGCTGATAAATCACTACAATTATTCTCCCATAAAATTCAATAATATGATTTAAACTGTGATACGAATCAAAGTAGTACAGTCCAGTGATTACTTAAAACCGAGAATGAACGTACCTAAGGTGCAAAACTGGAAAGTGTGATCTCAATCCAGATATTCTATTTCTTCAGCGTAGAATGTTAACGAGATCCTGTTGGAGCTAAAGATAGTTGTAATTTATTGTTGAAACTATTTCTCAAATCGACAAATATTCCTGTAACGACTATAAGAAACAGTATATCCCACTACTTTCTACAATGCTCTAACGTATTGAAAATTTTTCCGCTAGAGTGCACCTAATGAATTTGCGAAAACCGTAGAATTTGATCGTTTTCTGATCATCTTTTATGGCAACAATTTTCGTCCCTAAATTCAATGTATACATTAATTTACGTTAAGTGTGAAAATTCGTTCCTAGGAAAATATATCCTATATTTCTCCGTTCGATACTCCCATTCAAAGATTGTGATAAAATGGCTTCTTGACCTCCTCTCATATACGTACAATATTTCAGATTGAATACAAGAGAATATTACATTTGAGAATATTAAGATCAACTTTAGTTACATCTCCTTTCGTATATAAATTTTGAGTTAGTGATAAAAATATTTTTAAACTTACCGTACGGTATAGTATATCAAAAAATTATGTCCTACAATGTTCTAAATTATTGCATATTTGTTCTGTATAATGTGACTTCGGTATTCATGAAAACCACTTTTCTTCACCGAAATAATTCTCTTATTCTGGATTATGCGTCAGAGATGAGTAAATTGTCAGACTAGAATAAATTTACATAAACAGCCAATGTCTTTATGAAAGCTCATAAATCTAATTTGTATAAAATATGTAGCTATAATAATTTCGTGTGGCTATTTCTAGCGGAGTGCAGCCCTTGTAAGACAGAATGACGCTGGGCGGCATCTGTCATGCGTAGCTAACTGCGTGTTATTGTGGTGGAGGATAGTGTTATGTGGGGTGTGTGAGTTGCAGGGATGTTGAGGACAGCACAAACACCCAGCCCCCGGGCCATTAGAATTAACCAATGAAGGTTAAAATCCCCGACCCGGCCAGGAATCGAACACGGGACCCTCTGAACTGACGGCCGGTACGCTGACCATTCAGCCAACGAGTCGGACAATATGTAGCTGATTTACATACTAATTACATAAGCAATCAATATTCTATGTAAAGTTTTTTCCAGAACTTTCCACAACGTCCCGATGTTGATGCTGAATTTCTGAATATATTTCTGGGAATAACATTTTTCGATTCACATTGACTTGTTTAAATCGTTTTTCAAAAGTCTAAATAAAGGGTTCTTTTCCATTTTCGAGTGTTTTGTTTACTGATTTCAGCTTAGGAATGGGTTTACCATTCTGAATGGCAGCAAAGTACTCATTAAAGCACAACATACTGCGTTGTTGCAGGTTCATTATTCCGTCAACAACGTTAAGGTGCAAGTACCGAGCTACTTGGCAGTGCGGTTTGGGGCGCGCAGCTCTTAACATACACTCGGGAGAAGCCCACTGTGTTAGTCCTGAAGATAGTTTCCCGTGGTTTCCCATTTTCACACCAGGTAGTACCTTAATTGTGGCCACGGCCGCTTCCTTTCCACTCCTAGCCGTTTCCTATCCCATCGCCGCCATAAGATGTATCACTGTCGGAGCGACAATCGAATAACATCCGTAGAGTACTGCTCTCTGAGCAGTCACACTAATAATTTATATTTATTTAAATTTAATGACCTATTTTATATGGCGTGACTCAGGGTATGGAGCCTGCTGTCATGCCAGACCATCTTATACCTGTTATATTGCACAAACTACTGAGTCTTAAGGTTCCTAATTACATATAATTAATTATGAAATTAAAAAATAAAAATTATGAACGAAATATGAACTTCTGACAGTTATTATAAAGAAACTTCACATTATATACTAATTTTTAAGTCTATGTATCATTTACAACATCTCTCTTGAAATACATATCTACTACGTGTGTCTCTAATTACAGCCAGAATGGAATTCCAGGAGCGTATGGTTGCAGGTATGAATGAACTGCCGTAACTTGTTGTGCGGTATATTGGGGAGCTCAGTCGGGAAAAGGTTTCTGACCTTGTAGGAATACTGTTTGGAAATGACACGTATTTAAGTTCCGTCACGACAATACTACCACGACAAAGCTCCTCTTCATCAGCTGATTTAGAAAATAAAATGTTCTCAATATACAAATGTGGGTAGTAATCCTAAAAATTCCGTTCAGGAAAATAATTAAAACTTTTATGATAAATTTAGTGTACCTCATTTGTTTCGCACCTTAAAGTTAAGGACCATATTTCTGACGTTCGCCAAGTTATAGGGAAAAATGATTCAATATCAGATGGTTAAATTAAGAAATTTCTATTTCCTAAATCAATTGATGCAGTTAAAGCTTCATTATTTACTGTGTTATTATTATTATTATTATTATTATTATTATTATTATTATTATTATTATTATTATTATTATTATTATAAAAATAAGACAATCGTACAGCACACAAGTGTTTAGTTCATGACCGGTTTTTAGACACAAATGTCCATCATCAGCGATTAAAAAACAACATTTAAAACATACTAATCCGTATGGGTGTGTCACAAAGATACAATGGAACCCAGAGGGATGGTTGGATATGCTGTTAAAAAGCTGTTGGACAGGTACTTTTCGAGGCACCAAACTATGATAGCTCATAAACTACTTGAACTAGATTACTGAAAAGGAAAACACCGTTGACATTCTAATTTACTTTAGTTTTATTTCGTTAATGTCAGCAGTCATTGTTCCATTTGACAAATAAAAATAAATACGGACTCTAATAATTATTTAAATCTCTATATGGGCTACAATTATGATCTCTTGGTTTATTTCTGTGAAAAGAGCACATCAATAGCATTTTCAAGTTTTGAAATATTTGGGGTGGACGTTACAGGTTAAATAAACCTAAACTGAATTTCAACACGTAAATTGATGTATAAATATCGACATATGTAGGGTATTGATTTTTATCTGGGATGCATGTTAAATATTGGCTCGAAAATTGATGCACACATACATCATATAACATTGCCTGTACTTTCTTTTCAAATTTTTTCTTATTTTCAGTGCTATTCCCTCTGTTCGTATCCTTCTAATTTTTCTTTCTTATTTGTAAGCCTGGGGCGTCTTTTTTTTGCCCAAAGTTTTATATTGGATAACCTACAATAATTTTGACAAGGAACTAATGTGTCGCTGTGCAGTGATTTCTCCTCATATACTCCCTGTCAGTCATTGGCTGGTTTACGACCAGGAACACTTCAACATTTTATCAACGTGAAACAACATAGACGTACTTTTTGAATATATAAGGTGACAGAGATAAAATGCCTTCGAACTGGTACCTATTCTACAGCACTATGTGTTCATTAATCTCACGATTTCAGTCGTTGCACTAGAGAATAACATTTTCCGAATTGATTGTCTATAGAAGCAACTGTCCTTTAAGGACTGGAATCCTACGACTCCACTTGACAGCATACAGTACTGGAGTAACTTATTCTGTGACCGAGCTCGATAGCTGCAGTCGCTTAAGTGCGGCCATTTTCACACCAGGCAAATGCTGGGGCTATACCTTAATTAAGGCCACGGCCGCTTCCTTCCCACTCCCAGCCCTTCCCTGTCCCATTGTCGCCATAAGCCCTATCTGTGTCGGCGCGACGTAAAGCAACTAGCAAAAAAAAAAAAAAAAAAAAAAAAAAAAAAAAAAAAAAAAAACTTATTCTGTGACATATTTCAACAAATAACTAAATATTTTATCTTTCCAATCTCAAATTCAAATGTTTTATTATAGTCTTAGTTTGCTTCCGATAATGCTAAACGTAGCTTTAAATGAACCCTACAGATATGGTAGTAACGCATAGCAGTTTCTGAACTAGAAATGCAACTATCATTCCGGACTCTGAAACCTGTAATCAAAATATAGGATTTATTTGAGCTTGTGTCATCCAGTGAACGAGTCTGATGAGTCGTCACTTGAATTGTACCCTGGTCAGTGACCGCATGACCATCGACACAGCGCAAATGGAATCCGAAGTAAAATAATGTGTTAGTAAAGCAGGACTGAAGCATTTGTGTAGAGAGAAGTGAAACCCCCGCTACAGTTCGCTCAAATCGAGATAATCATGTGGAACTAATTGACGAGGAATGTGAGAGGGGTTTCGAGGTTATTAAGTTGGTATGCGATTGAGTATAATCTCACACACCCTACTGTATGAGTTTGGAGGCGTATATTTGTTACACTCCGTGCAAAATACTTTAGGTTCCATGTTCTACCAAATACACAAGCAAGTGTTCATCATTACTAATATAAAAATGCATTTTTTTTGTTTATGTTTTAGTATCACATGCTGGGATTCTAATGTTTCTAGGTTTGACGTGGGAATTATGGTCTTTAAAGCTGGGTTCCTTATATGAATGTTCTAATTTACTTGTTAATACATAGATGATGATGGCGTTGTTCGGGTTATCAAACCATATACCAGTTAGATGCATACTATCCAGAGCTACAGCAACGAAAATAATTTCACCTTGCTACTACAGTCACATGCAACCGTTGTAAGGTAGACCCTCCGATGAAGGTAGGTGCCATCTGCCGTGTATGGGAGACTGTGCATTATTATTATTACTGTGTGTACTGTGTGAGTTGCAGGGAAGTCAGTCACTGTTACTTTTAATATATTCTTTAGACTTTTTACTGATATACTTTGTCTTATTTTTCTCTTAACTTTTGTATTTTCTGTTTAAGGACGGCACACACACCCAGTACCCGGGCCAGTGGAAATAATCAATTACGGTTAAAATCCCCAACCCGGCCGGGAATCGAACCCGGGGCCTCTTGAACCAAAGGCCAGCACGTTCACCATTTAGCCATAGAGCCGGACTGTTCGGACACTCATTCCCCGTGCAATCGTGTACGATTAAAATCCTACTCCCCAAACATACCCACAGGGGATGATTACCGACTGTCCTTGTCACTGAATTTTCATTTCCAGGTAAATTCATCTGGGGTTTTTAAATGAAAATTTACATCTCTGTGGTTCAGATTCCACGTAAAATTTGAGGTCTTGTGCCCGTGATCACGATATGAACTGTGACGTAAAACTGTAAGCTTACTTTTGACAATAATGATCTTAGAAGATACTGGAAATAAACTCTAGCTGTTATACGTGATAGAAAATGTACTAGCAAATCTCTCTCAATGAAGCACCTACTGATCCCGGATACCAATCGAACACCTTGAGCACAATGGGCGGGTGTCTAACCAACTCCAAAGCGCAGCTGGTCTTATTAAATGTGACATAGATTCTGACCTTTACGTGTTCGACTCGCTGAACTCAATTAACTCTCGAAGGTGAACGTAGGAGTTGCTGTGACTGTACCTAGTCCATTAAAGCCCTGTTTATGAAATGCTTAGCAAGTTGTGGAATAGCTGTGATGGGAAAGTCAGAGTGACTTGTGTTGGCAGTTGAGAATCAATGCTGTCAAAGTTACTATTTTACCACCGTCAACGCAAAGCCGTCAACACCTGCACTTCATCGATTGGAGAGAGTACAGTCTCTGAGAGGAACTGTGTCAATTCTTCTTCTAGAGCTACTAAAAACTTCTAATAATATGGGGAGAAAAAATGCTTGTTTTATGATACTTTCAAGAAGTACTCACATAAACGTCTTGTGATACGGCGTACTGTCAACTAGACGATTCAAGGAAACTGCCATAATTTAGTTTTGTACGATTCATTCAAAGGAAGTTCCAAGTGATGAATATTTTACAAAAGCAGTTACTCCAGCAGATAAAGCACTTAAGTACAGAAGTATTAGCTATCACATGGCAGCATTTAACATAACCAACCAAATCAAGATTTTATCCACCGACTTTGAGTACTGCGTTACAAACGCGATCCCTAAAGTTAAAATCCACGCCGAATCATTACACAGGCCCGCCTCCTTAATTGAATGGTCAGCGTTGTGGCCTTCGGTTCAGGTAGAAGCATGTTCGATACCTGGCCATGGTGGATAATTAATCTACGCATGATTAAGTCCTCTGGCTCGGGGGTTGGTTACTTATTCCTTTAAGAATATATTCATAGTATTCCATATTACCAACCACTACTTTGCTTTTAGAAAATGGATTTTAGTGCCGGGAGTGTCCGAAGATATGTTCGGTTCGCGAATTCTGTAGCTGCTTTTCCCGGTACACCGCATGGAGGTGAACTGCACATACCGCTGACTGAAGTTGTCTGTGGGTGTAGATATAATTATACGGGCGAGGGATTGGAAAGAAGCGGATGTGGCCTTGAGGAGTTGACATAGGAAACCATGGAAAACCATTTCGAGAATGGCCGACGGGGTCTCCGAACCAACCTGTCTCCCGATTTCCAGTTAGCAGCCACAACTGGCCATGCCGCAATGCACTCAGCTAACCCGTTCGGTAACAACAAGCACCGAAACACCCCAGAAAACCACACAGGACTGGTGATAGGAGGGGATCTGTCCGTGTAACTAGGTCAAATACACATGGTAGTGCCATGGAGTGGTCGCATGGGTTTTGTCAATATTAATGGTCGCACCGGGTCTCTCAGACCCATTTTTTCTCAGAGTTTTACCATTAGATGTTTATACTTTATTTCCAATTATTTCGTTTATTTTAATGCAGTTTACATGGCTATAATATTTACCTATCCCGTTTCTTAACCAAATATGTATTTTAATAATTACACTGAAAAACTGATTGTTTTCTGTTAACTTGTGAAAGATAAAACATGGTAACAGTAAAATGTATTTCACATCATTTTTTTCACTTTTTCCTGCATATACATGCATAAAGCAACACTTTCTTCTATTTTCTACACAGTCTCAATAAAACATATATTTTGAGAATTTCACACTTGAACTATTGGTACAAAAATATGGAATTTTTTTAGGTATGTGTGAATTATGTATCATAATTCATAACATTAAAATCAAATTAGTTTTAGAAACACATCTAGGTACATAGAAACATCACTTTAATCAATTTCTATGCACATTCTGCAGACAAATTGTCCATGTTCTCCGCAAATGAAATTTTGGCCCTCGGGGCAGATGAAGGAAGTCCTCCTCTTTGTTTGTCGGGTAGAAATGACTAAGAGCTTCTTCATATTCATATTCCTCCAACATGGAACAAATGCAGGCAGAGTTAGCTTCATCCATTGTTACACGGAAGAAAAAGTGTACTAAACTAACAATGCGAAGTTTGACAAAAAAAGACCAACGTTAACAGTCGCACCGGGTCTGCGAGACCCTGAACAGCCTGTACGCGAATAGTTTCCAAGGCAACTGAGAGTGGGCTACTGTGTTCGGTTGAAGGTCGGGAGCCAAGAAGCTACCAGGGATCGGGAAGCGCTCGGTGCATTCCAACAACAGGAACACAAGTAAGTATGTCCGCCCGGGTCCCATAGACCCATTGCGACCACTCCAGGGTTAAAAATGGTAAAGGCCAGAGTAAAATTTAATTTCGTGTGGCTATTTATAGCCGAGTGCAGCCCTTGTAAGGCAGACCCTCCGATGAGGGTGGGCGGCATCTGCCAAGTGTAGGTAACTGCGTGTTATTGTGGTGGAGGATAGTGTTATGTGTGGTGTGTGAGTTGCAGGGATGTTGGGGATAGCACAAACACCCAGTCCCCGGGTCATTGGAATTAACCAATGAAGGTTAAAATCCCCGACCCGGCCGGGAATCGAACCCGGGACACTCTGAACCGAAGGCCAGTACGCTGACCATTCAGTCAACGAGTCGGACAAGGCCAGAGTGAAAGACATACTATAATAAAAACAAGTATTTGTCTCACTGAAGTACAAGATGCTTCGAATTAAATTTTACGTACTTAATCGGTTCTAGCAGAAAATAAGACTCGTCAGAGGATCATGTAACCCTTTGTGAACATTTGGAATAAGCTTACTTGACATTTAGGTGTCTGTTATATCTTCGTGTTCTCCGAATATTGACATTGATAGGAAAGACCGGGCGAGTTGGCCGTGAGCTTGCATTCGGGAGACAATAGGTTCGAACCTCGCTGTCGGCAGCCCTGAATATGGCTTTCCGTGTTGGTCCATTTTCACCAGTCAAATGCTGGGGCTGTACCTTAATTAAGGCCACGATCGCTTCTTTACCACTCCTAGGCCTATCCCACCGTCATCATAAGACCTACAGTATCTGTGTCGGTGCGACTTTAAGAAAAAAATAGGAAAGCTTGGTTGGCAAGTATTTTAACACAGTCAGCAGCAATATAGTTGTAATATTAAGAGAAGAGTTCTGACAGCTAGCGCAGGAGGGAGGGTCTACTCTAGTGCCATTGCTGAGAAGCGAAATATCTGACAACTCCATGTATACAGCAGGCTCGTCTCCATGGCAACCGCAGTGGGCCCAGCCCGGCGGAGAGTAAAAGGACCCTCTCTGCGCTGTCAGGACGATTCTTTTAATTTTAGGAGTATAGTCATTTTGAAGTATGAATTACCATCTCTTAATTAGTTGCCATCTAACATAAAGATCAAATAATCTTAACTCTCTACTGCATGAATTATTTTTCATTTCCATTTCGTGACGAAAATTTCAAGCTTGAAGGTTCAACTTGGGTTCAGTCTCTTAGATTTACTAACAATTCTTAACTGGGACTAATACCTTAACACTCGTATGTGATGTGGTTTGCCATAATGGAATATCTATACGGTTTTTCGCAATTTTACGCTAAGCTTTTGACATTTAAAGACCGATAATTTCTGCCTACTGGCCATGGGTACATAAATGCAAAGCCAGAGAGGTACTCCTGAAGCCTGTAGTAATATGATGAGGAGGCCACACAGAAAATAAACAGTGGACGCGCGGATGTTGACGCGGTGGAAGGAGGGCCTTCGGTTGTAGGACTGTTTTGTAAAAAAAAAAAAAAAAAAAAAGGGGGGGGGGGTTGTAGAGTTTAAGGTGTGCCGTAAAATAATGACCCTTTACAGTCTATCAAAACACAAAAAATAACACTTAAAACACAATAACATAACTGTACCAGAATGAAATGTTTTGTTGTACAAGGACATCCTCAGATTCTATCTACTCGTAATATCATTTAACCATGTATGTGCATTATTGTTTATGTTGTGTAAACTTGTCAATGATTGTAAATGGGTGATATTATGAATAAGTGTGACAAATTATATGAATTTTGAAGTCCGTTATTGTAGAACATTTTATTTACTTCATTAAAATCGGTTCTGGTTTAACGCCCGTTTGCTCCAGCGCACGAACATGCACTGATTTCGGGTAACATTGACAAATCAACTGCATTTAATAAGAAACGTTTAGAATTAAGGCTAAAACCCAAATGCTTACCTATTAAAGCAAAACCCACCACATCAACTAAAACTTCAACATTTTAATCATGGATTTTAAAGATAAGAAACGAAAAAATAATCGGATTTATGAATAAACGAGGATTTAATAAACAAATGTTGCGAGTCAGTTAAACCTAGGTAACTGTTGACAGCCCACTTAATTGACATCCTACACTGATATTTAAAACGATTTCGTTAAAAGAGAAGCAATCAAAACACCAAAAATGATTGACAATAAACAAACTAAACCAAAATACAACCACGACAAACTCATTAAATTTCACCCAAGAGTAATCAACGACCTTAACCCAAGACAGTTTTGCTTTGCATCCAATGACAAAATATATCGTCAAGAGGAAGAGTTATCAATAGGCTCACCATTATCAGGAATAACAGCGAAGTTATACCTAAACAGTATCGAAAACAATTTTTTTAACAACAATGTACGTTAATTTGTATTACACTGAAGGTGATGGTGTGGTGGTGGTGGTGGTGATTATTGTTTTAAGAGGAAGTGCAACTAGGCAACCATCCTCTATTAACACTAATCAGAGAGAAAAAATGGAAGGAATCCGATACTTCGAAAATTGAAGATATCGGCCAAAGAAAGACACGGGCCACGAAAGCCGTGAAAATGAAAGGCTCCGTAGCCCTGGATACCTAATAGCGTCGTGGTCGGAAAAGAACAAGTTTTGACCAAGGGAGGTCAGACATGATAGGTGAAAGTGAGGAGCCTAGCACAAGTAAGTGGAAGCAATGTCAGGACTCAGCTAAGGGCTCCGAGGTCGCCAAACTACTCTCCAAAGTTCAGAACCCCTAGGACCCCTTTTAGTCGTCTCTTACGACAGGCAGGGGATACCCTGTGTACTATTCTACCACCCCCACCCACAGGGAGTTCACACTGAAGGAGAAACATAGAAGACCTAATATGCATACATGACAATGATATCATACAAGGGCTGCACTTATCAAATGCGCCTTTTCAAATAAGAAAATATATCTCCCATGAACACCACAAGGGAAATAAAATAAAACAACTAATTACTGCCATATAAATTGCTTGCGAAAACATTACCGTACCACAAAGGGAAATAATGAACGAAACCCTAAAAATAATTAGATATGAACATTGCTTTAAACAACCGAATTTCAAAATTCAGTAGTCGCTATTAAAACCCCTTGCCGGGAATCGAACGCGGAACCTTGTGACTCAAGGCCATCACGCTAACCATTTAGCCATGGAGCCGCACTCAATAACGGCGTAAATTACATACGCATGGCTGAAAGATTTTATAGAATCTGCGAATGTTCTTCTACAGCGTCTTTCACTCAAAGTGGGGCCGGGCGGTCGGCCGGCGCAGCGCTGCGGGTAGATGGGCTAGCTGAAGGTCAGACGAGCACATGGTAACTCGCTGAACTTGGGGTCAGGAGAGCGCCCGTAGTAATCGCATGTAAATAACAAGCACACATAATAACGGATATTCTAAGTAAAATAATTTCTCACCTTGTCACATAAGATGTCGAAAATGTCCTCCGCCTATATCTACACATTTCTGGCTTCATCTAAGGAAATGTTTATTCATATGCATTAGTTCATCTACCGAAATAGCCTCATCATTAAATTTAATTAAGGAAATTGTTGACAACAGGGTAATTAGTAAATGATTGTGGCCCGAAAGATCCCCAGATCTTACAGTTTCCGAATTTTATTTATGGAGAAATCTGAAAAATAAGGTTCATGCAACAAACCCTCACACTATAGATGAACTCAAAGAAAATATCACGAGAGAAATTGAGGCTATCTCGTTGAATAGAATAATGCGTATGAATGAAAATTTCCTTAGATGAAGTCAGAAATGTGTAGATGCAAGTGGAGGACATTTTCAACATATTCTGTGACAAGGTGAGAAATTATTTGACTATGATTATGCGTTATTATGTGTGCTTGATATTTGCATGCGATTCATACGGACGGTCTTCCGACCCCAAGCTGCGCCAGGCGACCGGCCTGCCCCACTTTGAGTGAAAGACGCTGTAGAATGAATATGCCATTCTGAACAATATTTGTACAGGCATTTTGTAGTGTACAAAGTGTTATATTCCGTGTGACAGACTGGAAAATTATAAAATTTATATGTAACATCATTCTCAAATTATTGTTTTCATTCTTCCAATTCTTCAGGCTGTGGTTTGAATCCACTGAGTCTCAATTCTTGCGTGAAATATCTTCATTCGGATATATTTTTACCTTTGCAACCAGTTTCAAGTTGGAGTGACACAGGTAGGTTTGGTAGGTTATGAGCGAAGCTGCGGTGGGGGAAAGGGATGGGAAAGGAAGGTAGTCGCCGTCGCCTTGATTAAAATGCCGTCCAGCATTTGCCTGGAGTAAAAATGAGAATCCGTAGAAAATCATATTCAGATCATCCCAGCAGCGGAAGATATACCAGTAAGAGAAAACTGTGCTTCATTTTTCGTCGGGGATGAGTCATGGCACCAGTGGATTTAACCATACAAATGGTGTATGGGTAATCTGTCGGTTATTCGTACCAGCATAGATACGCTACCCATACATTGTTTTCTTCAGAGAGTCAAGTAAATACAGAAAGTTTAATTATAATCACCCTGTACCGGTGTAAAGATGTTCGGTGTTCTCTACTTTGAAGCCAAATTAGTTAGTATTTGTTACTGGAACCATCAGTTCGTTTCAAGACGGTAATGACAAAATTTGGGTCTATAAATTAGACTGTGTGGAATATAGTATAAAATTGCTTTAAGGAAGGCATTATTTAGGATCATGGTGGGAATAAAAAGAAATTGACAGTGGACGATCATCGAGAAACAGGGGCGCAACTAAATGGGCCATAGGTCCTACGATTCTGGATGGTGGGGGCTCATGGGTCTCAGGAGGCCCATAAAACAGTTCTATATTATACCTGAAGACATTATTTCGATTTCATTCATGCATTCCAAAAGTATACTATTCTTACAATAGTTCTGTTCCTTTCGAAAATCACTTCTCAAGTTGTACTTTGTTCTTCTCAATGTCACAATGTTACTTCACAACACATGTTGAACCTTTTCTGCCAATTTCTCGCACGAAATATTAACTCGGATACACAAATTTGATGTCTATATTTGGAAGACACATCATGTGAACATGTAAATTAGTTTTGTTCTTTAATTGTTTCGTAGTCTGGGATTGAAATAAATGTATAAGAAAAACTCTGCCAACATCGGGCTTGAATCTCCGAACATAAAACTCAACACTGCCCGTTGACCACAGCGTCCACGAAGAAGTCTAATGATCGACCAAGTTGGCCGTGCATTTAGTAGCGCACAGCTATGGGTTTGCATTCGAGAGATAGTGGGTTCGAACCCACTTTCGGCAGCCCTGAAGATTTTTTATGTGGTTTCCCATTTTCACACCAGTCAAATGCTGGGACTGTACCTTAATAAAGGCCACGGACGCTTCCTTCCAACTCGTGGCCTTTTCCAATCCCATCCTCGCCATAAGACCTATCTATTTCGGTGGGATATAAAACCTATATCGTAACACTTCAAAAATTTTTTTGCTAGGGGCTTTACGTCGCACCGACACAGATAGGTCTTATGGCGACGATAGGAATGGAATGGCCTAGGAGTTGGAAGGAAGCGGCCGTGGCCTTAATTAAGGTACAGCCCCAGCATTTGCCTGGTGTAAAAATGGTAAACCACAGAAAACCATCTTCAGGGCTGCCGTCAGTGGGATTTGAACCCCCTATCTCCCGGATGCCACTTCAATATCGACGTATTATCTTGTTGTACACAAGGTTGGGTTTACAAAAACACAACTTTATTTACTTCACATGTAAAATTACAATATTTATACTAACAAAACTGAAAGTTATCTCGAAGCAAATTGAACTATGAATTTGGAAAAAGAGTCTGTCTTTGTACACTATATACACGTTGGAGTATTCACGTTCGCTACTATTTCGGAAAGATAGTCCTTGTGACATGAAAAGTTCTTGATAGTCGAAAACTATCAGAAGCACTGACGTAAATATCTCAGAGAGTCCTTCCTTGTTGAAGTGTCTGAGTTCATTAACGTAAGTTCAATGACTGAAGAGTTCCTACTTAGCAAAACTAAGTTGATAATGGGAGCTTGCATTAGCTAGGGAATGATAATGGCATATAATGGTAAGACTGGGCATGGACAGCGGAATAGGCAAGAGGAGCGGTGACCCGAGGTGAGACCTCTTACTGCCAGAAATTCAGTCCACCTGGCCGAAGCACATTTTCAAGAGGAGTAGCCTCCGTGCTCGACGTAGGGTGTATTCTGGAGCTGGACACCGGGGTCAGTGGGCGTCTGGACAGACTAGGAGCTCCTTTTTATAGCACACACGACGTTCAAGGCACGCGCACTGAGAGCTGCGCGTCGAGGCTCGAAGAATAACACACTGGCACGCGTGTAGCTGGCTGGCGGATCGAGAAGGGAGCGACGGACATACGACATATCTGATCAGTATGGAACTATCCATCTATATCTGTTACACGGGTCTATGAGTTGTCATTCATTATTACCTCCTTATTGTTGGTGTACCAGCAAGGAATGTTTGTTTCTAGACAGGTACTGCACTTATCATCAGACGACAGGGGAGATGTTTCCACGCTAGGTTATAAACTGCAAGTACCGAGCGAGTTGGCCGTGCGGCTATGGTCGCGCATCTGCGAGCTTGCATGTGGGAGATAGTGGGTTCGAATCCCACTGTCGGCAGCCCTGAAGATGATTTTCTGTGGTTTCCCATTTTCACAGCAGGTAAATGCTGGGACTGTACCTTAATTAAGGCCATGGTTGCTTCCTTCCCACTCCCAGCACTTTCCTATCCCAACGTCGCCATTAGACCTGTCTGTGTCGGTGCGACGTAAAGCCACTACCAAAATAAAAAATAAAAAATAAACTGCCAGTTGCATAAAACCGAATAAATACAGGCAGTTGATTCACCCGCTATATACATATGGGTGTGCGCGCGCGCCTGAACGAAAATAAAATACACTCAGTGAACTGCAATATAATAGTAGGATCTTGTGAGTTTGGAAAGCGATAATCTCAATAGACTTCTGAACTAGGTCTGCTTCCCTTCGTATAGAAACCGTTCCTGGAATATTCGATTAATGTACGTCCCTTCCAAGTTTGTATCTCATACTCATCTCCAAATTTTTTGCATGATTATTCAACGAGTTTTAAACACAGTCCCCTTATTATTCTGAGAGGTCATCTTCATAACAGTCCTCTGCATATACAGATTTTAAAATATAAAATAATTCCTTCTTACTATTATGTCTAGACCGAATGTTGATCGATAACAGCAGACTATGCTCGTTAAGCAAAAGAAACCCCAAAATATATCTTTACCCTTCAGCTCCGTAGCTGAGTGTTGTTAGTCCAGCATCAGTTCTCAGTGCCCAGGGTCTTTTTCCGCTGGGGTCATAGATTTTCATTTCAAAGTGAGTTAATTATAATGGCTCAGGGACTGAGTATTTTTGCTATCCCCAAATGTTATGTAATTCACACACCAAGAAAAACCATGCAGTTTACCATATACGAGAGACGCCGCCTACATTCATCAGAGGTAAGGACTGCACCAGGCTAGCAGTAGGCCATACCAAGTTTAAAAAAAATTAATTCTATTAAATTAAGGTCTTGACAGAATACTTATTTAACAGTGTTATATTTAAGAAGCCAGCTAATCAATTAATCAGTCCATCTCATTCCAATCCCATTGACTTGTCATTTTTAAGGTATTAATGTGAGTATACTGCAAATGACTTGTGAGATGTTTGGTTATAGACAAATGTTTTCAGTCTGTCTTGATGTATTAGGTAACAGTGTTTTATTCCAGTTACGTCTTCATTATACGACATAAAGTTGTTTCTAAAGGGAGGGAACGCCTTTATGTAAAACAAGGACAGCAAAAACTCCAGCAAGCTTAGCTGTAACTTCTACTTAAGATATACGTCTTCTGGGAAATCAGTCTGCTGTTGCAATGTAAGAAAGTCACTGGAGAACAAATTTACCACCTCGTCCGAACAGATAGTGGATAGTCAGCATTGCCATTTAAAGCCTTGGAATATAACCAGAGTTTGTATGACTGCCAGAGAAGATCGCATCCCAAAATGTAATTCAGGAAATAATGGAGTGAAAACTTTATTCCTTAAAGTTACTTCCTTTTATAGTTTGAGATCCCTTACTGCCTTCAAACTTCTAAGCCAATGATATACAGTTCACTATTTTTATTGAAAGCAAAGCAAAGCAAAGTCATCTCCGTACAGGCCATGAAGGCCCTTCGAGGAGTGGAAGGTAAAGGCTTCCACCATTGTTAACCTCGGCACGTGATGGGGTAGAGTGGTTAGCTCTACGCCCGGCCACCTTTGCCCCCAGGAATTAACCTGGGACTCATTTTTTTGGTGTAGACTGAGTGAACCTCAGGGTCATATGCACCTCCGGAAGTGGAAATATCGTTTCTTAAATTTTACGACATCCTGACGGGAATTCGAACCCACGTCCTTCCGGGCGAACCGAGCATGCCTTTACCGCCTCGGTCAGGCAGCCCCTATTTTTATTGAAGAGCTAATAAATGTGAGTAAGAAGTGAAACGAATAAAATATAGTACATGCAGATAGATAGATAGATAGATAGATAGATAGATAGATAGATAGATAGATAGATAGATAGATAGATAGATAGATAGATCATCCTAGTAAAGTTAGGAACATCTATCCCTGTCTTACACTTCACCAGTATCAAAATTAGATGGGTAACTAATTACATATTATTAACAAGTAACCTATCATAAACTTAAACTATGTAGAACTATTTACCTATTGCTTAGAGTAACTACTTGTACATTGAAATCATAAAAGTCAAGGGGAAAGAGCACAATAATACAGATAAGGGTACTGTTATTAAGATATACTGTATATAAACAATAAAGTTGTAAGAACAAAAACGAGAATTAATAAACAAAGTGGAATTATCTGTGAAATATAACTCTTGTCCTGTGAGTTTCCATCCAACTTGAGAAAGGTGCAGGGGAAGGATAAAGTAGATGGGAGGTAGAGTATTTAAAAGTAAAGGCAAGGAAGTATGATAGACGACTGATTTTCTGGGTGCTGTTCAGTCGGCGTTTTGGGATTGAAGAAAGGCCCACCTGAATGTCATGCAAGACAAAAGCGTAAAGATATATGAAAGAAGAAATAGATGCAAGTATCTATATAAACAAAACTAAGAGACGATTTGTCGCACTGACCATGCGTCACCTCGTAATCAGCAGGTCTTCGGACTGAGCAGCAGTCTCTTGGTAAGCCAAGGCCCATCGGGGCTATAGTGACATTGGGGTTTTTTTGTCTTATAAAAACTTAGCATTCGATCAGTTTTTAAATTTAGATTTACAAAAGCATTTATCAGTGAATTTTTTATTAAATGAATTTTAAAAATGCCTTTAATTCCTGTTCTCTCTGTACGTCTTTCTTAATGACACTCTACATGTTCGTGCATGACGGGAAAACGGCCGAATATAGTTCAATGACATTTGGTATTTAAACCTAGCTGTGTTTCATTTGAAATAATGACCACTGATTATATGAAATACAGTGGTAGGATTGTGGGCTATGAGTTGGGCCTAAACGTAAAATCGCTAATATCTCATTAGATATACACCATATGAAAAAATGTTACATGGTGAAACTTAAGGTAATATCAATTATTAATAGCATTTATTGCGTGCAAAATTTCGATGTCTATGACAGTAGACGAACTATTTAATTATTTCGTTCATTTTACGTATGACCGTCCAATATAACGTTCATAAATCAACAGTAACGTAACACTGATTGACTGTTTTTAATTGACATGTTTTCGCTTTCTCATTTCCGCTGGGCGGCATTCATTATTGCTGGATTTAACCCAACAGAGGCATGTAAAATATTACCAGTCAGGAAGTTCGTGGACTGACTCCTACGGTATAGGCAGCTACGCAACGCGACACACACATACAGCTCCACATCGTATAGGCCATAACAATAGTCGCTGTTTGCCGCTATACACGTCTACTAACGTTGGCAGAACTGTTGGAAACAGTGCTGAAATATATTGGCAAGACTGCTCTTGTGGCAGTTTTTATCTCCTCCGCAGAATGAAATCAGCGCTCATGTTGCGTTTCTTTCAATCAGGGAATGGGAAGCAAATTTATCGAGCGAGATCAGGAGATTATTGAGGATGTGGCGAAGACGGTGACATTTACTTTCCAGTTTCACTTGAACGATCACAGGGCAATGGACAGGTGCGTCGTCGTGTGGAAAAAGCCAATTCTTCCTACGCCTCAACGCAGAACGTTTACGAGTAACTGAACTGCCTAGACGGCGAAGAATCTCCTTGTAGCTATCCTTGTTTAGAGTTACTTCCTGTGTGAAGAACTACATGGCGAAGTGTTGCCTTCGATTTCTAGTTATCCGATAGTCGCTCCGAGCCATCAGACAGAATTTTGTCACCGAGCAACTGCCCGTACGGTTAGGGGCGCGCAGCTGTGAACTTGCATTCGGGAGATAGTGGTTTCTAACCCCACTGTCGGCAGCCCTGAAAATGGTTTTCCGTAGTTTCCCATATTCATACCAGTCAAATTATGGGGCTGTACGTTAATTAAGGCCACGGCTGATTTTTCCTTCTCCTTGCCCATTCATATCCCATTGTCGCCATAAGTCCGGCGCCATGGCTAAACGGTTAACGTGCTGGCCTCTGGTCACAAGCGTCCCGGGTTCGATTCCCTGCAGAGTCGGGAATTTTAACCACCACAGGTTAATTTCGCTGGCACGGGGGCGGGGTGTACGTGTCGTCTTCAGCATCGTTTCATCCTTATCACGACGCGTAGGTCGCCTACGGGAGTCAAATGCAAAGACCTGCACCTTACGAGCCGAATATGTCCTCGGACATTCCCGGCTCTAAAAGCCATACGCCATTTAATGTTGTCGCCATAAGACCTATCTGTGTTGGTGCGACGTAAGGTACATTGTTGGAAACAGAATTTTGTTACACTTACTGCGGCTTTTACCTACTGCTGCAACAAGGTTGTCTGCCAGTTGGGTGTGGTCTGCACACACCAACGTTGCAACGTCTTCGATCGTACATTCAGCTCGGCTTGTTCGTGTCCTTCCGGTCCGTACATCATTCTGCAAACTGTCTCTCTCCTGGGCAAAGCTTTTGTGTCACTCAAACACAGCACTGAATACCAAGGTGACGTCGCCTTACAATTTACTTCATCACGTGAAACGTTTTGCTAGCGGATTTACCAAATTCCCGCGTTCCGCCACCCTCATTCAGCTATACTTCATAACAGAGACCGCCTCTTGCTGCGACAAGCGAAGAACTGTCATGGCCCTATCCACACCACACTGACGCTATGGGGCCAGTTTACGAACTTATTGACTGTAGTACTTTAATATTGAATACAACTACATATTTTGAGAGAAAACATTATGCATCAAACCATTGTTCCTTTTCTCTGCAGGGTCGGATGTAAACTGAGATGAATCTTCGAAGCGAGTTTTTAATAATAATAATAATAATGTTATTTGTTTTACGTCCCACTAACTACTCTTTTGCGGTTTTCGGAGACGCCGAGGTGCCGGAATTTAGTCCCGCAGGAGTCCTTTTACGTGCCAGTAAATCTACCAACACGAGGCTGACGTATTTGAGCATCTTCAAATACCACCGGACTGAGCCAGGATCGAACCTGCCAAGTTGGGGTCAGAAGGCCAGCGCCTTAACCGTCTGAGCCACTCAGCCCGGCAAGCGATTTTTTACGACCGGGGGCTCTTCCCGAGGAGTTCATGAGATGAAATAAATGACGCAATATATGACAACAGGAAGAAAGAGTGTGAAACCCGGTGCCGGAACATAGTCTTCGCCTGTCGAATAACACCGAAGGCTCTGCTCAAGGCTTTAACGTCCCCACCCGATGAACGAATCACCGTCAACAACGGCATATGCCCGCACTCCATATAAAGAGCACGGAAAGGTTTGGAGTTGAATCTAGGCTTTTGGCAAGCAATCAAGTGATTATGAATTGTATACCATTACCCAACACTGTAATGGTGAATCTTTTCAACCAACGGGACTCGAACCGGGTAACCACCATGTGAGGTCATACAGACTTGACGCTTTAACGATCATGGTCATCAGGTGGGCTAATTTGATATCTAACATTGTTCTTTAAAACTATTTATATAGGCTATTCATATTTATATATATGCTTGCATCATTCCATAACTAAAAATGTCACACATTTGAAATAAGATATACTTTTGGATTTCTAGACATTTTAAACGGAGTCTGTCAGCATCTTGCACTATGAAACTATCCCTTGAGCTCCGACTTCTCACTACTATATGACAACTTTAAAACATATTCAATTATTATTATTTATCGATACGGCCACCTGTGGGCCACGTTTACACAATCTTCCTTCTGTCACGGAGACTGATAGCCTTTTCTTTACACTCTCGCCAAGAGTCTTTGACTTCTTATTGCCCGCTCCTCCACCGAGATGTTCCGTGGCTTCGCATGTTGCTCTTCAGACGCATCCCTCAATCCCGCAAACTTCTTCATACATGATGTCCTTTCTTTTATATCCTCCTTCTTGATACCTATTTCTGCCAAGTCATTGTGCACCTGTGTAAGCCATCCCGGTTGTTTTTTCCACTTTTCCTGCAGAAGAAGTATCCTGTTGGCCAATCTCTCAGGATTAATTCTTTTGACATGCCCATAAAACGTCGGTCTCCTTTTCCTCATCACAGTCGTAATTCTTTCTACTGTCTTGTGGAGCTCCAAATTCGATCTTAACCGGAATGTGTTTGGAACACTCGTCGACTTTCTTGGGCCTAAGACTTTTCGTAAGAATCTTCTTTCTCTTTTTTCAAGGACTGGCTCAGCCATCTTCGTCAATGTTTCTGCTCAATAAAGGCACTTCGTCCTAACTACTGTGCAGTAATGTTTTAACATGGCCTGAAGTGAGAGAGTGACATAGTCTGAATGCCAGCCCCATCCTTGTCACACTCTCCTTTAATCCATCCTTTTCATCTCCATTGGTGGTGAGTATTTCTCCCAGATATTTCACTTTTTGCACACACTGGATATCCCTATACAGTGTAACAAGTCTGTCTGTGTCGCCTTTTTATAGACTCCATGAATGCTGTTTTTTCGAAGGTGATTCTTAACCCTGTTTTGACTGAACATTTTGTAGTTCTTCAACTTGTTTCTTGGCTGTTTGACGATTGTCTGTAATAAGAACGACGTCGTTTGAGAAGCCAAGGCAGTCCAACATATAGCATATTTTCCACAACCTAACTTTACCCCATTCTTCATTCCATTTCCAGTCATTCTCCATTCCCTAATAACTTTTTCTAAAATGCAATTAAAGAGTAGTGATGAAAGGCTGTCTCCTTGCCTCAAACCCGTTTTTATCTCAAACGGATTTGAGAGTTCGCCCATAAATTTGACCTGAGAAAAGGTGTTTGTAAGAGATTGTCGAATTTGGCCAGAGATTTCTCATCCACTCGAAACGCCTGTAGAACGTTCATGAGCACTCCACGATCAATGGAATCATATGCCTTTTTGAAATCAACGAAGGTTATGATTTCCTCTTCTGATTTCTCATTGATTTTATTTTATAAGTAATTTTAGAATATAAATCTGCTCAGCACATGAACGCCCTTTCCTGAACCCAGCCTGGTGTTCACCAATTTCTTTATCTAGATATGTTTCAAGCCTCCGCTGCAATGCTTTGGATAGGATTTTGTATGCTATAGGAAGAAGAGAGATACCTCTGTAGTTGTTGACGTTAGTTTGGACCCCTTTTTTTGTGTAAATGAATGATTGCATTCTTCCAATCACTTGGTATTTCTCTTTCCCAAATAAAGGCGAATAATTCCTCTAGTTTTTCTACTATATTTTCACATGCAAATTTGAATAACTCTGCAGTATTTGAATCTTTCCCAGGAGCTTTGTTGTTTTTAGTTGCTTAATGATGTCCCTAATTTCTTCCTTATTTGGTGGTAATGAATCCTTCAACTTGAATTGAGGCTCTCCAAACAGCAATCCATCTTCAGGAGGTTCACAGTTCAGAAGATTCTGGAAATATTTGGCCAGATACTCGCAATTCTTCTTGTTAGCAATAATGAGATTCCCCTGTTCACTTTTAAAACATACATTACCAGGAGATCATTTTTTGAATTTTTTGAACCTTCCATAGAAATCTCTAGTGTTGTTTCTCTTGAAATCTTCTCCTATGTTGTGCAGCTGTTATTTCTCACATATTCTCTTCGTATTCCGAAGAATTTTTGCGGTGTGTTTCCGTTGCTCCTTGAAGTCTTAGAAATTCTTGTGATTAGTACACCATTTATTCCACGCTTTAGACCTTTCCCGTAAGGCTACATCACAATCGCCATTCCACCATGCATGTTTCTTCTTTCCGGCGATCATTGTAGTCTTTTCTACTGCTTCTTGAATACTCCTTGCCATTTCGTCCCATTTCGAAGATTCCAAGACCTCAAGCTCTCGTTGATATTTCTCAAAAATTTCTTGGTTTATCTTGAGTTCATCAGTTCGATATTTCTTGATTTTGGGTGAAGGTCTCTTGAAGGACTTTGGAATAAACCTTATCTTGACTCTAACAAGGTAGTGGTCAGAATCTGTGTTTGCACTTTTTTGCACTTTAAAATCTCTGCCTGGTTCGATGTGGCTACATGGTCTATTTCGAACTCCCCTAACATGGGATTTGGTGAACGCCATGTCATTAATTTCTTTCTTGAATTGGGTGGACATTAACTTGAGGTTGAATGCTTCACACAATTCAATAAGCCTTTTCTCATTTCTATTGGTTCTTGTATGCTCAGGATAACTGCCAACTATTTTCCTGTATTTTCTTTCCCTGCCAACTTGAGCATTAAAATCACCCATTAATATTTTAATCATATGTTTCGGAGTTTCCAACAACTCTTCTTCCAGGAGAGACCAGAAATCTTCGACTTTATCTGGATTTTTCTTGTTGTCCTCATTAATAGGTGCATGCCCATTGAAGTTTGCATATGATTTGCTTCCACTCTTCAAGGTTAAGGATAGTCTGACTTATTGGCTGAATGGTCACCGTTGAGGCCTTCGGTTCAGAGGGTCTCGGATTCTATTCCCGGCCTGTTCGGGGATTTAAATGGCGTCTGATTAATTATTATGGCCCGGGGACTGGGTGTTTGTGTTTGTCCTAACACTTTTCTTTTCATATTCAGGCTACGCACTACATTACCAACCACAGAAACACGCAATAGTAATTACATTCCTGCATATAGGATTGACGTCAGGAAGGTCATCCGGCCTTAAAATCATGGCCAAATCCACATGTGCGAAACAGTTTGCACACGCGACCCCACAGATCTGGGAAAAGTGGAAGAAGAGGAAGATTCTTTTAAGGATATTTAAAGTAATATGCAACTCAGCATCATAGTCTCATAGACCAGTCTGTAAACCGAATATTTGTCCATTAGGAGTAAAATACTGCTCCAAATACACATTAAAGTGGCACGGAATCCAAATGCTAAATATACAATTTCAGTGCTGATGTAGTAATAATAAAGACTGATAAGATTGATATCGAATTCACTACTGATGAGGATGGTTCATAAAATAGGTTGAAACTCTGCATGAGGTACTGTAATTTGCCTTCAATCATAATCGTTCATTGTCAAAATACACTACTATGGTGACGATGGGATAGGGAAGGCCTAAGAGTGAGAAGGAAGTCGTCGTGGCGTTAATTAAGATAGAGCACCAGCATTTGCCTGGTGTGAAAATGAGAAACACGAAGAACCATCTTCAGGGCTTCCGACAGTGGGGTTCTCACCCACTATCTCCCGGGTGCAAGCTCACAGCTGCTCCGCCCTAATCGCACGGCCAGCTCTCCCAGTAAGGGGTATCCTAACTCTGACTACGTGCCATTCATACCATCTGGCTGGGTAGCAGTCATCTTGACATTCCGAGCCCCTAATAGGTTGTATGTACACCGCGTCTTGTTGAAAATGAAAACCTACAACCTGTTTTCCAGTCTTTGACCGCGTCAGGGATGTAATGAATGAATCAGATATAGACTGTTAGTACGATGGGGTCGCCACTCCCAAAGTGATTTATATTAATAACTAGATGCTATGAAATGAGAATGGAGAGTGTTGCTGGAATGAAAGATGACAGGGAAAACCGGAGTACCCGGAGAAAACCTGTCCCGCCTCCGCTTTGTCCAGCACAAATCTCACATGGAGTAACCGGGATTTGAACCACGGTATCCAGTGGTGAGAGGCCGACGCGCTGCCGTCTGAGCCACGGAGGCTCCACCGCGTCTTGTTATTTACTATAATATGAAAAAATTGACTCGAGCATTTGTGAATGTGCTAGTTTGAGATCATTAACCGATCTTAAGGCAGTTGTAATATATCGATGTGAATAAATTTCAATAATTCAGGGTGGAGACCGCCTCTGTGGTGTAGTGCTTAGCATGATTAGCTACTACCCCCGGAGCCCAACATTTGATTCCCGGCTCTGCCACGAAATTTTAAAAGTGGTGCGAGGGCTAGAACGGGATCCATTCAGCCTCAGGAGGTCAACTGAGTAGAAGGAGGTTCTATTCCCACCTCACGCATCCTCGAAATTGTTTACCGTGGTCTCCCACTTCTCCTCCAGGCAAATTCCGGGATTGTACCTAACTTAAGGCCACGGCCACTCCCTTCCCTCTTCCTAGTCTATCCCTTCCAAACTTCCCATTCCCCACAAGACCCCTGCTCAGCATAGCAGGTGAGGCCGCCCGGGAGGGCTACTGGTCCTCCTTCCCCAGTTGTATCCCCCCCGGACCAAAGTCTCACGCTCCATGATACCGCCCTTGAGGTGGTAGAATCCCGTGGTGAGTCCGAGGGAGAAACCAACACTGGAGGATAAAAATATTAAGAAAGGTAGAAAGGAATTCAGAGTGGAATTATGGTGAATGAAAATTTAAAATTTTGCGTGATTTTTCGAAGATGAAATTACTTCTCACTAAAACTCAATTGAACTGAGGAGCAGCTACAAATAAATGACTTAATGGCACTTTTTTAATAAATGTTGAATGTGAAGTACAGTTAGACACAACGGTGTAGCTTAATACAGATGTGGACGTAAGTATTCGTACAGCCACTAGGAAACAACCAAATTACACATTTGTGGAACTCTCTGTACAAACAAACTAAAGTACTTCTGATATACATAAAGATAAGTAGTAACTTGAACTTATGGACGTAGTCATGATACGAATTTTAAGCCTACAAAATTATTCTCGAACGAAAAACAGAGTGAATTCTGTCGTTCAGGACTTGGTATGCCTACCTACCTCGTCTGTGCACCACTTCTCTCAGTCTCTTGCTCATATTGTGCACTAGATTTCCAGTTGTCCCTGATCCAGTATCACTGCAATTTCTTCAGAAGAGATTTACTAGAGATGTGACATTTTAGTACTCTTCTTTCCATTTCACTTCGGAGGTGCTCAGTAGTATAGAGATACTTTGTATTTTGTATTTTAGGGTGTGGGGCGTATTATAAAGTACCATAGTCGGACAATCTCAGCTGTATTGTTGGAATCGTTGTCGTGCTGGAAGTAGTAATCGTTTCCCAAACCCACTTTCACTACATTCTTCTTCAAATTTTATTTCAGAATACGTAAATAAGCAAATATGTCCGTAGTTCCTTCAATGGAATCTAGCTCCCCGACACCGATCGTGGCCACACATTCCCTGATCGCACCACCATCCCCACAATGCTTCACAGTAGCTTTAAGATTCTGGATGTCAAGAGCAGTATTGGACCCTCGTCCAAACCAAAACACGGCCACGTTACGAACAGGTTGATTTACTTTTGTTCGGGAAAACAGCGCTGTTCCATAAATCGAGGTTCTTTCGTACATAAGCCTTTGAGAATTCTAATCTGCTCTCCTGATTCGTCTTGCTTATGTAGGGCTTCTCTCTGGCTACCCTAGCCCTGTATCCTCCACAATTGTTGAGACGTCACATTCCCCAGAGTGATCACTTGCTTTCCTAACTATTCTCGAACAGAAAACCGTGGCGAATACTATCCCACAGTACTTGGTATGCCAACCTACCTCATCTGGGCATCACTTTCTCAGTCTCTTGCTCATACTGTACACTACATTTCTAGTTGTACCTGATCCAGTATCACTGCAATTTCTTATGAAATTTTTCTTTTAGCTGATATTTACTAGAGATGTGGCATTTTAGTACTCTTGTTTCCATTTCACTTCAGAGGTGCTCTAGATGTAAATTTTGGATTGTCTTGATCATTTTCATCACGTGTCTCGTTTCCCTCACGGTCAGTTTTGTGGGCGATAACTATTTCTTTGTTTAGTAGCAAGTTCTTAATTATACTCTGCACAGTCAAACGATTTCTCCCAATTATTTTTGGAATTTCAGAATACGATTTCCCTTCACAAGTTAATGAGACTATCAGCCACCTCATTTCTACTGTAGTTTCCTTTCCTTTGCGATCCACGTAAACCACTTGCATCCCAACAGTCACTCAATACACTTTGCTTAACATGCAGTCAACACTTGAGTGATACTGAGTGTGGTACACAACTAGTCCGTTTGTCCGTTCTTTTTTTGTTCACAGAAAAACCGGACGCTACAAATTAAATATTTCCCGTTTTCACACGCAGATATGGTCTTGCATTTGTGGCTGATCCTGTGGTATTGCGGAAAAATCTCAAATATGTTCGAGTATGCGCACGAAATATTGAGTTATAAGTCGCTTACCGTAACATGTTCTACTGTACTAATACATACGCCCATACCTGTATAGTAACGAGTTGTTGAAATGTCGTGTGGCTTTTAGTGCCGGGATATTCCAGGACGGGTTCGGCTCGCCAGGTGCAGGTCTTTCTATTTGATTCCCGTAGGCGACCTGCGCGTCGTGATGATGATGATGATGAAGACAACACATACACCCAGCCCCCCGTGCCATTGGAATTAATCAATTAAGGTTAAAATCCCCGACCCGGCCGGGAATCGAACCCGGGACCCTCTGAACCGAAGGACAGTACGCTGACCGTTCAGCCAACGAGTTGTTGCAACAACTGCAATTTCCATGAAGGTCATAGAATTAGGTCACTTAAGTTTATATGCATGGGTTTGTTTTCAAAGAGAATATGTGCCGTACTAATTGTTTATCACTATTGTATATCTTGTCTTTTCTGTAATTTATTTAACGTCCCACTAAGTTATGAAAATTGTTCGGCCGGTGACATGAGGAAAGAAGAGGTCATGGCATTAATTAACGTTCAGTCCCAGCATTTGCCTGACATTTCCCTTTCTAAATGTTTGTTTATTGATAATTTACCATGTTATTTATGAACTTATGTTCCTATACTCATTAACAATGTTTCGATATCCATCCTTGTTTCAGGATGGGGGCGTAAATCCCGCCATCAAATCCTGCAATGGAACATGTAAATCAGGTATGTCAGATCCTCTAATTATAATCTTCATTCAAAGTGAACCTATAGTCTTTCGAAACATGTGTTGACATGACATATCAATTGAAGTAATTCAATAGAAGGAATTAGATGCTACAAAATCTCTGTTTTCTGTGCGTGAGATGTTAAAGTTTTAATTTTAATAAATAGACCAAACTTCCCAGGACAAAATTATATTTGTATTCACAATAAAGTTGTGGTTGTTAGAACACAAGTATATTGAGAGGTTTTCATGTAGTCCATCATACCTCTCTATTTTTTTCCTTCTCTATATCTAACTATTTTATCCTAAAGCTACTAAGTCTCTTCGTTTTATTCATGTTTTGGCCTCTGAGAGTGATATATGATTATGCCCTATCATTCATCAATAAATTCCTTCCTCTGGTCAAATTCCGCAAAAATAGATTTACTCTCACGAACTTGATTCAGTATCTCTCCGTCTGAGATCTGCAATGCCATAATAAAGAAATCATTATTAACAATGCCGGGATGACTCAGTCCAATACTATTTGAAGTTATTTAAATATGTCAGTCTCGTGTCGGTAGATTTACGAGAACGTAAAAGAGCTCCTGTGGGACAGAATTCTAGAATTCTGTAACCATGATGCCGCGTGCCTTTGATAAAAATAAAAGAAGTTAGTGTGATGTGAAAATTATTATTATTATTATTATTATTATTATTATTATTATTATTATTATTATTATTATTATTTCTCAAAAGTGGCCTCACTTAGAGACCTATCAATGTCTCAATGTCTCTTGATTAACCGGCAGCTACTGTTTTGGGCAAATAATCCCATGACCTCAGCTACTGAGAACGGGCATTTTAATTTGACACCTTTAGGCTGCCTCTGTGTCTCCCTTACATACTGACGTATGACATGGACGTTCTTCCATCCTTCAAACAACAGACTACCTCTGCCGAACTTGAACCTTCCGTGCTGGCATTCGAGGTCGACACTTTACCACAGATATATATATATATATAGAGAGAGAGAGAGATTGATTCTTTACTTTCATATTATTATTAATGCCCTTACCTTGGAATTCTCTGCCATGTACACTTATTTGGAAAGAAGGTACTTCTTAAAGGAAAAATTCCAGATAAAGGGAATAAGAAAAGTGAAGCAAATCGGTTCAGTAAATCAGACGGACGGATTTTCCAAAGCTTTAATATATAGATAATAATAATAATAATAATAATAATAATAATAATAATAATAATAATAATAATAATAATAATAATAATAATAATAATGAGGAATGGGCACAAATTTTCTGGTTGGACGGTAATGAAGAAAGAAAGAAATGTACCAGAAAAACGAACGACTGATAGAGTCCACAGGATACGAAGACTCAAATTCTAGGAGCACCTATTCAGAATGAACGAAAAGTGCTTAAGAAAATTGATTTTAAAATTAGACAGTAGATAATAGGCAGTACACTCAGTCCTCTCCTTTACATCATTGTCATAAATATCCCGCGATCAGAAACCAATAATGCACTTCTTGAGACATTACTGTTTGCTGATGGTGTGGCACTGATTAACGACAAAGTTGTGTTGCTACACGAAGTATTTGAAAAATAGGGAAAAGTTCTAGAAGACAACGGACTGAAAGTAAGCTGTTCAAAGACCAAACCTCTTCACTGCACTTTCAAAGATCCCGTGGCTACAACGCCAGATATTATGCTTGTCTCCCAGCCACAGCCAAAATATAGGAGTTTTAAATAACTTCCCGTGGTTGAAATACTGGGATAATGTAAATCACTGACCAGTGACCGAGTAAGTTGGCTATTCGGTTAGGGTCGTGCAGCTGTGAACTTGCATTCGGGAGATAGTAAGTTCAAAACCCGCTGTCGGCAGCCCTGAAGAAATTTTCCGTTGTTTTCCATTTTCACACCAGGATAATGCTGGGGCTGTACGATAATTAAGGCCACATCCTCTTCCTTCCCAATTTTGGACTTTTTAAGTCATATCGTCGCCGTAAGATCTGTGTCGGTGCGACGTAAAATATAAAACAGTGATCAGTGTAGGCTTGCTGAAATGAAGGCAAAATTTTCTCGTGTTGTGTAATAAGAGGATGCCACCGAAGCTTAAAGGAAAGATCTGCGTGACAGCGGTGAGGCCTGCACTGACTTACGCTGGACATTCCACCATAAACGTCGTCTGAAATAGGGTTAGAATGTCAGCAGGAGTTTCGAAGAAAGATCACGTCCAGGTGCATCAGGTGCATTAGAAGCATAATACGTGAAGGAGACAGTCGTGGGGAAGGTTCAGTGTTAGCGGGTGACATGGTTCGAGAAGGTGAACGAACAGAACGAGAGCTGTGAGGCCTAAAGGGCCCTTGACTTTTAGCTACCGAGGGCACGAGGGAGAGGAAGGCCGGAACAGCTGGCCCAAATATATGAGGTAACAACACCACCTGTACGGCTCTGCTGATGTTGAAACACATGCAGCTCACAGGTACAACCACTAACCCTAGAGTATCTGCAGTAGCAATTAGTCGGCGGTTGCAGAGTGGGCTTCGGCCTACAAGTGGCCACGGATGCTTTGTGGTCCGACAGCGCTGCACTCCCACCGACCAAACAAGCAGAGGAGAGGTGGCCGCGGCTCTGCCGTGGCTCTACGCCTCTGCATTCTGACAAAGGAGAGAGAGACTGGTCCTCACCGTCGGCTGTCCTGAGAATGGGTTTCCGTGATTTTCCATTTTTCTGCACTAAGGCGAATACCAGCACGGCCAGCAAACCTCCCACCTTTTCCGAACATCATCTTCACCGTATCACATTTCCTGGGCCTTAAAGACAGTGTTACCATCTAGGAGGCCCACTGTCCCCTTCAGGAACGGAATGAAAATGTTTTAGTAATAGTACACAGCTTGGACGTCATCAATGAAGTACAATGAAGACAGGGTGAGGAAAAAAGGAGGCAAGTACTGTGTAGAGATGAGAAGAATGCAAGAACCAGACCTGCAAACATGAACTCCCCGTTCTTCCCAGACAGATCGGCTCTTATCTGCTCTTATCTACTACACGAAAACCTTGACTCACACTTTTCAGTTTGCTGGATTACAACTGACAAGAGCGAAGAAGTGCCAGTAGAAGATAATATAAAGTCGCCTGGGTAGTAGCGGAGTTGCTATGGTAACCATTGCGCCACTGGCTCTGCTGGTGAAAACCCCTTCGCCCCGAGCCTCACCTGTCATGTACATTCTTCTGATCTCCCAACAATAAATAGACCTAATGTTTCCGATAAGTGGTTGAAGTAGATCATAAAGGACCTCAAGAGGATTTCATTTGGTCATAAGACATTAATTTCAAGACAGAAACAATACAGTGTGACAGCTTCAGGGGCTCTACGAAGAACTCAAATAGAACAGTGGCTGGTCGGAGGAAAGAAAACGGGCTTCCAGATAATGAATAACAGCGATTTTGAACAGCAATAAAAGGCTTCCAAAAATTAATAACAGTTAGCTAATGAGGTCCTTAACGGCCCTGAACGTATTTGTCAATAAGAGCGTGTGAAATAAAATAACATACGTATCTGATAACAACAAACAAAGAAGCTTAAAATTCCGAACGTGGTAACAGTAGATATGTATGAAATGTAAAAAGCAATAGGAAACTCTCCTCAGTTCCCAAGTATGCATCTGCAAGCCATATAAGGTAGTTGGTGGTGGATTTGCTTCCGTTTCTACCAGCTTTCAGGCTGAGGACTCAATATACACATACATGTGTGCATTGGAGATGTTAATTTATAAACTATTTAGAATCTACTGAAGGCCGAAAGTGTTTCAGTACAATACATAACGTTTTCGGGACTGATAATCGATTATCCCAATACCCTTACAGTATATGAAGAAACTGCAACAAAAATATTGTCGTGTGCTTGACGTCGGTGGTGGTGGTTGTCGTGCTGATCTAGAGTTTAAATAAATTAAAAATTGCATATAAAACACTTAACTATAAGTCAAATTTTGTCTTAAATTTTATGTTCATTATTATATTACGTCCCTACTAGATATGTAGCCTTACTTTTACACTGCAGCGACACAGATAGGTCTTATGGCGACGATGGGATAGAAAATGCCTAGAAGTGGGAAGGAAGCAGCCGTGGCCTTCATTAAAATACATTTGCCTGGTGTTAAAATTGGAAAAACGGAAAAACATCTTCAGGGCTGCCGAGAGTGGGGTTCGAAGCCACTATCTTACGAAAACAAGCTCACAGCTGCGTGACCATAACCGCACCGCCAGCTCGCTTGGTGATGTGTAGCTCGCATTGTTTGTGATTAAAACTCGGGAAACCTTGGAACTGTGGTAGCCCACCATCAGTTCATTATTCTCTTTGACTAATTGAGTTAGAACCAGAACAATAGACATCAATGATAATGCAATTGAATGTGGCTGGTATAACTCTCTAAAAATATAATTATGTTGTTTACGATTAGAAGTAAAAAGTATTAGTGCTCTGTGGTGGTAACTGCAGTTTTCTAATTCCATGGAAGTTACAGGAGAAGGAAGGTCGGGGATAGAGGTCTGACACAAGTAAGTGGTCTTGTGTCACCATTCCATGCTCCCAGAATGAGATTCCATGGTGGATTTAGTGCACTTTCCTTGATCCATTCATCTGCCCATACAATTTCAATAGCCAACCCAAGGGTCATATGAGAAGACCATATTTAAGCTCCAGATAACATTGTACCATTGAAGTGGTCCGCTTCTGGGCAGAGATTATGTAAAATTCATTGTTCATATCTGTTTGTCTCCTCCACTTTCCTCTCTCTCTCTCTCTCTCCCCTGACTATATTCCGTTATTATATGGTATATGCATACATAGCAGATCCCTGCCGCTATTCTGAAGTTAACGTCCATCAGCAATGTTTTCTCAGTTTGAGACTGTACTTCATTTGCACATGATATTCAGCTCTCTGTTATAATGCCACTTGTTCATTCTTTAAAGTCAGATCCACAGAGCTTAAAATTTAAAACTGCCCTGTCATGCAAGGTTTAGTTTCTCGCTTCAAGATTTATGCATGGTTTATTTAGAAAATGAACTACCTTAAAGTGGCCATTCATGTCACAGAATTTTCAGTAGATACCCGCGTGAGTTACGGAGAAGCACGTGGCCCATTAGGTTCGCTCATCCTACACCAAAAGTGATTACCAAGTTAATTCATGGGGTAAAATGCGGCCAGGCATAGAACTAACCACCCTATCCCACTGAGTGCTGAGTGTGAGGGAAGTGGAAGCTTTTAACTTCTTAATATTAATTGTTGTTGTTTTTACGTCCCAATAACTACTTTTACGGTTTTTAGAGACGCCCAGATGCCGTAATTTCCTTACATAGTAGTTCTTTAACGTGCTAGCAAATCTACCAACAGGAGACTTGCGTATTTGAGCACCTTCAAGTACCACCGAACTGAGCCTGCATCGAACCTGCCAACTTGATCCTGCCCGGCTATATATCTTCCATTCCTCCTAGGGTCGCCATGGCCAAGGCCATGAACTTAAGTCGAACACCAGATGAACACAATGAATTCACTTACTTTATAACTCCTTCAAGATGAACAGTTAAGAGTTTGGTGAAGACGTTTGCACTGAGGCTTGGTGATAGTTGTAATGGTTGTTTCAAGGGAAATTGTAAGTACGAAAGCAATGTTCTTAATTCTAATCAGAAGATAAAATTGGAATAGGATTGATTCTTCAAAGAATTAAGATATCGGCCAAAGAAAGAGGGCCGTGCAAGCAATGAAAGATTCCCCAGACCTCGTGAGTCTAATACCGTAGAGTTCGGAAGGGAACAAGTGTTGCCCAGGTGAGTTCGGATAATAAAAGTGAAAGGGAGGAGCCTTGTACAAGTAAGTGGAAGCAATGTTAGATTCAACTCGTGGCCCGCAGCCTCTTAGTCGCGTATTCCGATACATAGGTTATAAATTGTATTAATTTTCTGTTCTCCACCCACGGAGTTTCATACTGAGGGTGCATTGCTAAGAAAAGCCTATGTGAATCCGCCAAAAGATTAAATAGTGACTTTATTGTCCTCCCAGATCCTTACAACACATTTGTAGATTAGCATTATTTTAATGTAAAATAATTTACTTCATTCATACTATTCTCTGGCGACGAGTGACAGTACAGTGTCAAATCTAAGTCTCAGTTCTTTCAAGTTTTGTGTCCTACTATATTTAATTACTGGTCTACGAAACAAAAGATTTTAACTGACCATTTCAGTAGGCTATGTAGTTATGTAACCTGGTCCGGGATGTCCTTTTGCTTGAGAAAAGAATGCAATTTTCTGGCAGAAAAGTTTACAGCTACATTTCTAAGACTAAACCTCTTGTATTTTAAATAACTTCAAAGACATCGTTACATTTCTTTGAAACGGCATTAACTATTTACAAGTTTTTCATGATTACAATCAATCAATCAATCAATCAATCAATCAATCAATCAATCAATCAATCAATCAATCAATCAATCAATCAATCAATCAATCAAGCAAGCAAGCAAGCAAGCAAGCAAGCAAGCAAGCAAAAAACAAGCAAGCAATCATTTAGAGCTGACGCCTAGGTGGCAGATTACCCATCAATTGTTTATTAAACGTTTTCGAAGAACTTGGAAATTTGTCTAATATTTCCCTTCATGGTCCGCCTCTGTGGTGTAGTGGTTAGCGTGATTAGCTGCCACCCCCGGAGGTCCGGGTTCGATTCCCGGCTCTGCTACGAAAATTTGAAAAGTGGTACGAGGGCTAGAACGGGGTCCACTCAGCCTCGGGAGGTCAACTGAGTAGAGGTGGGTTCGATTCCCACCTCAGCCATCCTCGAAGTGGTTTTTCGTGGTTTCCCACTTCTCCTCCAGGCGAATGCGGGGATGGTACCTAACTTAAGACCACGGCCGCTTCCTTCCCTCTTCCTTGGCTATCCCTTCCAATCTTCCCATTCCTCCATAAGGACCCTGTTCAGCATAGCAGGTGAGGCCGCCTGGTCGAGGTACTGGTCATTCTCCCCAGTTGTATCCCCCGACCAAGAGTCTGAAGCTCCAGGACACTGCCCTTGAGGCGGTAGAGGTAGGATCCCTCGCTGAGTCCGAGGGAAAAGCCGAACCTGGAGGGTAAACAGATGATGATGATGATGATGATGATGATGATGATGATGATTTCCCTTCATGAATTATTCCCACCCCGTACTCCTCATCCTAAAAATGAATATTTGCCCCAATTTATCCTCTTAAATTCCACATTTCAGTATCTTCATCGTATGGTATTAATTCCTTCTTTAATTTTAACAACTATAACAATCTCCGTAACTACAGGAGCAATTATTAAATTATATAGTATGATAATACTGGCTCAATGGCTAAATGGTGAGCATAGTGGTCTTCGGCTCTGACAAACCGGGGTTCGATTCCAGGCTGGACCAGTGACTTTAGCTTCGCCGGGATAATTCCTACGGATTGGGATCTACGTGTTGTGATTTTCTTAATATGCACCTCTTCACTTACAAACAACACACCACGCTACCAACGATGCATAAATACGTAGTAATGAATTCATGCCTTCCACATACGGTTAGCGTCGGAAAAGGTATTCGGCCGTAAATTTGGGCCAACGCCACATGTGCTACATAGGTCGTACCCGTGACCTCACACGATAATGGCGATGGAAGCAGGAGAAGAAGAATAATAAGAGGCAGAAGAAATATAACAGTGAGTTATCCGTCCGCCTCTGTGGTGTAGTGGTTAGTGTGATTAGCTGCCACCCGCGGAGATCCGGGTTCGATTCCCGGCTCTGTCACGAAATTTGAAAAAGTGGTAGGAGGGCTGGAACGGGGTCCACTCAGCCTCGGGAGGTCAACTGAGTAGAGGCGGGTTCGATTCCCACCTCAGCCATCCTGGAAGTGGTTTTCCGTGGTTTACCACTTCTTCTCCAGGCAAATGCCGGGATGGTACCTAATTCAAGACCACGGCCGCTTCCTTCCCTCTTCCTTGTCTATCCCTTCCAATCTTCCCATCCCCCCGCAAGGCCCCTGTTCAGCATAGCAGGTGAGGCCGCCTGGGCGAGGCATTGGTCATCCTCCCCAAACGTATCCCCCGACCCAGAGTCTGAAGCTCCAGGACAATGCCCTTGAGGCGGTAGAGGTGGGATCCCTCGCCGAGTCCGACGGAAAAGCCGAACCTGGAAGATAACCAGATTAAGAAGAATAAGAAAAAATAAACTTGAATAACGGAAAAATTTGCAACAGCTGTTTATCATATGCTACATTGACGTAGTATATAAAGTATTTAAGAAAGAAGGTCCACCGATCCATTAATACCTGCTACAGCAATACTGCAATGACAATGGTTATCAATATACTCGTATCTCGTCATTACAAATTTCTTTTTTGTAATTTTGCTTTACTTCGCACCGAGACGGATATGTCTTGTGGCGACGATGGGATAGGAAAAGACTAGGAGTGCGAAGGAAGGGTTCGTGGCCTTAATTACGGTACAGCCCCAATATTTGCCTGATGTGAAAATGGGGAACCACGGAAATCTATCTTGAGGGCTGTCTACAGTGGGATTCGAAGCCACTTTTTCCTGACTGCAAGTGATAGCAACGCGATCAAATCCGCGTAGCCACCTGCTCGCTATTACTAATTTCAAAAACACTTGTAATATTCATATTGATAACTGAGCCCGCCTTATGGCCATGATCGTCAAGGCGACAAGTCTGAATAGTCTGACGCCGTCGTTTGCCGGTTCGATCCCGTTGGTCGAAAAAATATCCACCATCAAAATATTGGTCGGCTGGATAGGGCAGTTGGTGGTATACACTGATCATTAGATTGTCCTTTCAAACGCCTTGATTCAATTCCAAACCTCCGCAGTGTTTATATGGTGTGATAATATATGAGGCTGTTGATAACTTACGTGATTCGTCCGTTGGATGGGGACATTAAATCTTAACCAGACTCCTTGGTGCCATTCGAGATGAGTAGGCGATGTGCCGGAACCGGGTTACACCCCCTCCCTTCCTACCCTCATATATCACGTCATTTATTTCATCTCATTAACTCCTCTGAAGAGATTGACGCCAGGAATGGTAGCCAGTCGTAAAATGTCGTTACGATGTTTCATCTCATTCAGTAGAGACATTGGACACACAGTTCATAACCATAATATATACTCGCCTTTTACAAGGGTCAGACTGAGTAACTCAGAGGGAACAGTCTGACCTTCTGAGCTCAAGCTAAGGGCTTTGAACCCGGCGCAGTCCAATGTTTTTGGAAGGTGCCCTAATACTTCAGTCTCGCATCGTAGATTTACTGGCACTCTGGCACTCCTACAGGACAAAATCCCGACATCTCTCCGTCCACGAAAATTGTCAAAAGTAGTAGTTGGACGTAACGTAATTAATAATATTATTATGTGCCTCTCATTGGACACAGTCAATCTTGATGTGAAAGAACATGAAATTGCCGTGTAGTCTAATGATAGAATTGTCAGCAGTTCCTCATGTTTATTCGTGGTCTGTCGGAACGAAGAAATATTACGCATTGTGGTACATATACTGGCGGAAAATGAATGCCCAACACCAACAAGGAGTTGTGCTTTATAAACGAAATTCGGGAGGGTGTTTGCATATCTGAAAGATGCCGCCTATTCAATTTTGCGCGCTAGTCGACGACGAGTGGTGCTTATAGCCCCACTATGACCTTGTTAGGAAAGTTTGCTTTCAATACGTGCTGTACACATCGTGAACATTAGTCATTGTCCGCTGTTGACGTTTTGAGGTGCGTTGAGTCCAGCATGCCTTTAAGGAGACGAAGAAGGGAGCAAAAGCAGCTTACTGCTTACTGAGTTTGAATAAGGTCGTGTAATAGTGTAATAAATGCCTCCGTGGCTCAAGCGCCAGCTGGGTGTATGTGTCGTCTTCATCATTATTTTATCCTCATCACGACGCGCAGGTCGCCTACGGGAGTCAAATCAAAAGACCTGCACCTGGCGAGCCGAACATGTCCTCGGTCACTCCCGGCACTAAAAGCCATACTTCAGTTACAGAATTATGAACGACTGAAATAAGACCTCTACGAAGTTGGGAGATGAAGAAAAGACTGTGGTGTGATAGTAACCGGGGTTAAAAAAAACGGGCTTTAAGTTTTACCGACAGGAAAAATTCCCTCAGTGTGAACTGTATTGTTGACGCGGTGAAAGTACCTCATGAAGATCACTGTTAGTGCCTAGGTGTTAATATAAGGAAAGAATTTCATCGAATTATATTACTGACATTGTAAGTAAAAGTTATGAGGTTATTTGCAGATTGTAGTAAGGATGTAAAGGAGAATACGTATCACTCACTGATAAGACCCAATTACTGTCAATCAATCAGTCACTAGGCCTACTGATCTGCATTCAGGGCAGTCGCCCAAGTGGCAGATTCCCTATCTGTTGTTTTCCTAGCCTTATCTCAAATGAACGCAAAGAAATTGGAAAATTATTGAACATTGCCCTTGGTAAGTTATTCCAATCCCTAACTCCCCTTCCTATAAAATAATATTTGCCCCAATTTGTCCTCTTGAATTCCAACTTTATCTTCATATTGTGATCTTTCGTTCCTGTGATGGGATCTTCACCAGGATTACTTGATTCAAGAAGTAGAGAATATTCAAAAGAAAGCAGCGCGGAATTTTTTGGATGATTTCCCACAAAACAGTTTTATTACGATATGACTTCAAACTTTGGGTACCGAGCTCGGTAGCTGCAGTCGCTCAAGTGCGGCCAGTATCCAGTAATCGGGAGATAGTGGGTTCGAACCCCACTGTCGGCAGCCCTGAAGATGGTTTTCCGTGGTTTCCCATTTTCACACCAGGCAAATGCTGGGGTTGTACCTTAATTAAGGCCACGGCCGCATCCTTCCCATTCCTAAGCCTTCCCTATCCCATCGTCGTCATACGACATATCTGTGTCGGTGCGACGTAAAGCAAATAGCAAACTTTGGGCTGATAAATTTTAGGAAAAAGGGGACTAGTTGCATTACTATGTTCCGAACTGTCAGTGGAGAAAAAGAGTGAAATGGCGTTGGTAAATTAATAAGCTTGACTGACGTTTTTAAAAGTGGGACATATCACTATATGAAGATAAAGTTGGCATTATAGAGGACAAAATGGTGCAAATATTCGGATATAGGAACAGAAATTAGGAATTTGAATAGTTTATCTGGGGAAATGTTCGGCATATTTCCAACTTCTTTGAAATTGTTTAAGAAAAATGTAGATAGGAATCTGGTAGGAATCTGCCACCTGGGTGACAGCACTAAAAGCAGAAAAGACGTGACTGACTGATTGAGAGAAATAATTGCAAACGTAAAAGTAAATATAATTAAATGTAAGAATTTGAAATATATCAGTTCTTTACTGTAGTTTTCATTTTTTTTTTTTGCAAGTTGCTTTACGTCGCACCTACACAGATAGGTCTTATTGCGACGATGGGACTGGAAAGGGTTAGGAGTTGGAAGGAAACGGCCGTGGCCTTAATTAAGGTGCTTGTGAAAATGGGAAACCACAGAAAACCATCTTCAGGGCTGCCGACAGTGGGGTTTCAACCCATTATCTCCCGAATACTGTATACTGGCCGCACTTAAGCGACTGCAGCTATGGAGCTCGGTTTACTGTAGTTTAACAGAAATAGTAATCAGTATTTGTCTTAGAATTAGCAATGGCATTCAGTTTTCGACTGTGCCGCTATCTACCGATTCGTTCCGAACTACGTGGTATTTGTTGGCTTTGCGGATTTTTTTAAAGTGGTTCGTGGTTAGCCCATCATTGCTCTACACTTTTGTCAGTGAGTCATATTACACGCCTTCCGATTTTGGAGGTATTAGTTTCCATAATTTTCATTTTGATGTGTATCATAAGGCGCCAATAACGACTTGCCTTCATTAGTTTCCTCACCGAATACTGCACTCAGAACCTGCATTATCCCGAATGAAATCTCTCATTCCCGGATTTTTGTTCCGAGATTTTCTTTTCACCTTGTGCTGCTTTCCGTACAGGACTGTGATAATCGGTCCTTGATACAGTACATGTTGCCATTAAATATCTAAAGTAAAGGGGTTCCAAATTCCCTATCGTTGCAACTCAATGTTTACGTTTATTATCATAAATGTCACAGGCTGCATTATATATGTTCTGTTTCAAACTTAATAACAACAATAGAGTACGGATGGAACTTTTATCTCTGGAATTGTCGGGCTAAATCAATGTCATCCTTTTTTTTATTTATCAATAAATAGAGTATCCATCACACTGGTGATATCGTGTTTGCATTAGACTTTTCTAATTTCCCATTTCCGCTCAAATGAAGTGCCATTAATCATGTACTAAAATTTCTGCGTGGTGGAGGGGGTTAGGGGCTGTATTGTTGTAGGTCAAAGTAACATGTAAGCTGCTATTCATGATAAGCCCATTAGTACGACTCTGTGCGTTGGGGGGGGGGGGGTTGGTCATTTCCATGTCACCGGCTCCATTGTCCTCTCTGATTATTCTGTACGAGAGTTATGAAAATCTAATAGTAGCCATAAGCTTTTTTATAAAGTCCGGTGACAGTCGATACGCACGCAAGTTGTTCGAAAAAAGTTCACCTTATAAAAAACATCATTTTGCAGCTCATTCCTCACTGAGGAATAAGAGAAATCCTTTGTCACCAAACAGTGAAATTGAGGACTGCCTAGAATTTCGAATTTAAGACCTTAGCATTGCTATTTTTGAGCTATAGTTTGACATGCAAGAGAACCGTTCAAAGTGAGGCAGAGTTCCCGAAAAAAAAAAAAAAAAAGTCGCTATAGCTTTTAGATGTACAATTATAGCTATTTACAAAATGTTTCTTTCCGAAACAAGGTAGTTCCATAACGGCTGTGAACACTGAGAATACTTAGTTCAATGGTAACTTTTTAGAAATATAAATATTGTATTTCTAACAAAATTAGGGGACATTTGATAGCAAAATGTAACGTATACAACTTCTTCCTGGTCTTTATAACAGTTTATTCGAGTCAGTGTCTGAAGTGGATTGGACCTAGCTTTACGCTCGGTTGCCTTTCCTGATGCCAATTCGTGTGTAGATGAAGAGAGGTGTTTTGAGGTGTACACAAACACTCAGTCACCGAGCTGCTGGAATTAACCACACGCCATTACAATTTCCGGACGTACAAAAACCCCACAAACCAATATATGAAACTTTTTTATTACAATTTGCTTTACGTCACATCGACACAGATAGGTCTTATGGAGACGATGGAGTAGGCAGGAGCCTGGTGTGTAAAATATATTAAACTTTATTATTACCCCATTAGTGTCCGAAATATCTCTAGTACAATAGCCTTTCTTCTAATTTATTTATTTTTGTACCTGAGAATAATTTGTAGTTTGTATTTCCTCAACAATCCAGTGCAATGTGTATTCGTATATGGTAATTCTGATATCTGCAAGTATCTCGTTATTTCTGATTTTAATTGTCTTGTATCCTTACGAATTTGGTAAAACAGGGGGAATATTCGTATATAAGAAACAAGGCAAAATTAACTGCGAGTAGGAACATTTTGAATAAACTTTCGGAAAGTATTTTTACTGCAGTTAGTTCTTGTGCCCATTTACCCGTTTTAGTAATTATTACCGTACATTATGATAAAAATAGAAACATTCTAGCCTTTTAGGTCGGACTACACAATAAGTACCTCACCAGGTGAATAAATCTCCTCTGAAACAACGAGTTTGCTCCCTGCTAGTGCAAGTAACTAGAGACTTTCCGAATAATTGAGTAAACATAGGTAACTGATGGGTAAAGGAGCGTAGTTTCTTCCTGCAATTCCTATCTACTTTGACCTCGACAGTAAAAATGCCACAGCTTCTGTTTACTACTGACCTTCAGAGGGTAGGAATTTCTGCCGGGCGCTGTTTCCGGTAAAGCTGTCACAGCTAGGCACACAAATAGACCCCGGTCTACAAACCCGCAAAAATTCGCTTAAATTAATTTTGATGCTGGCTGAGAAAGCCAATGTTATATTATTATATCTGGTCCTCATTCGGATTTTGTTCAATAAGCAGGAGTCAAATCTCCAAAAACACGTCAATGTTATCTTTGAAAAAAGTACCTCGTTCATAATTACTCAGTATCCTTGGTTACAATAATTCAACAGAATCAAATCGATAAGAAATGTAAAATATGCATTTGTCAGGCATTCAACTCTATACGCTGATCACGAATGGGTTACGATGGAGACTGTTAATCAAACATGAAGATAGTGTCATCGTTTACAACGCGGACTTTTAATTTTTTGCTATTTGCTTTACGTCGCACCGACACAGATAGGTCTTATGGCGCCGATGGAGCAGGGAAGGCCTAGGAGTGGGAAGGAAGCGGCCGTGGCCTTAATTAAGGTACAGCCCCAGCATTTTTCTGGTGTGGAAATGGGAAACCACGGAAAACCATCTTCAGGGCTGCCGACAGTGGGGTTCGAACCCATTATCTCCCGGATGCAAGCTCATAGCTGCGCGACCATAACCGTACGGCCAGATCGCCTGGTTCGTGGGCATTTTGAAAATCTGGGATTACCACATGGATTTCTTGAATGGCAGCTTACAATTCACAATTTTAAACTTCCATACATGAGTAACAGGTTGCATAAGGCACAACTTCACACATCAAAAATAGGTTTGCATCACTCCCGTGTGCCATTTAACTGTGTTGCTATCTTGGCCTGTCCTATGCGGACCAGGAAGACGACACGACCCTTGCGATGTTTTTAAATTCACAGGCAGAACACCGCGCTCAAATAGGGGGCATTATTTAAGCTAAGCTGAAGTTGTAGCACTAGTTTGAAATCATTAGGGATGATTTCCAAGCCGTGTAGTGATTATCTATGACGGTACGACGTGTCGACAAGCGAACGTGTACGCATAATTAAGTTATGTAAAAAAGGATGGCCAATAAGAGCCATTGCTCGACTTGTGGGTCGTAATCAATGTGTTGTTGTTATTGCTGTTGTTGTTGTTGTTCGGACATGAATGTGGTATAGGGAAACAGGAATTGATGATGATTTGCTTCGCACAGGTCGTTCGAAGGCTACGACTGCAGTCGATGACCGTTACCTTCGAATTTCAGCACGGAGGAACTCTGAATGCATTGCCATCATGCTGGATAATGATCTTCGGGCAGCCACAGGTCACCGCGTTGAAACTCAAACTGTAAGAAACAGGTTGCACGATGCGCAACTCCACACTCGACGACAATCGCGAGGCCCAGTCCTCAAGCCTAGACATACTGGGGCGTTGTACGAATGGGACAAACATTGTGCTGAATTGTCTCTTCAGGAATGACAAAGTCTTCATCGCCAATAATTGTAACATAAACTTTGTTCCAGACATCGTCGGTAACATGTTTGGAGGCAATCTGGTCAGGCTTTACATCCCAGATACATTGTCCAGTACGTGTAGCAAGGTCATGGTTCCCTGATGTTTTGGGCTGGCATTATATGGGACAACCGTACGTCACTCCTAGTCATGCAGGGCAATGTCATGGCTGTACGACCCAGGAAAGACACCCTTCGACCCATAACGAAACAGTATCGCCACCATTTTGGAGTAGAATTTGTGTTAATGTACGATACTGAGCGCATTTATCGTGCAGTTCTCCTTAATGACTTCCTTCGTGGTCACGATATCGTTCGACTAGTATGGCCTCCCTGTTACCCGGACAATAACTCTAAGGAACATACCTCGGATGTTAAAGAAGCCTGTTTATGATCGCCACGACCCACCAATACTCTGTGAGGCCTACGCCAAATCATCTTTGATAAGTGGGAAAATTTCCACCAACATTACCTTGATGAACTAGTGGACAGTATACCCAGACGAATTCAGGCATCTAACATTGCAAAGGGACGTGTTACGAAGTATTAAACGTACTGGTGTATACTGTATTCAGTAACTAAAATAGATCAAGCAAAGTTGCATTGTTGTACAGCCTGTCATTTGTTGTTTCCTTGGGCAATAAATAACACTGATATGGTACTCTCTTTGGTTCGAGGTGATGAAAAACAATTTTAAAATATTTGTATGTTTAACATAATGACAACCTTATAGTTTGCAGCCTCCGTAGTGTAATGGTTAGTACTATTAGCTGCTATCCTCGGGAGCCCGGGTTCGATTCCCGGTACTGCCAGACATTTAAGAATGGCGGAAGGGCTAGTATGTGGTTAAAATGGTACATGCAGCTCACCTCCATCGGGGGTATGCCTGCCTGAAAAGAGCTGTACCACCTCGTTTACCTTCTAGTTCTCATGTTGCTCGTTCCTCCACTTAGAAGCTGCAGTTTTTCACATATGCATCAGATGTGATGGATCTCATTCGGCAACTCGATGACTAGTTTCTGACGATTCTCTAATAATAATAAAAATGTTATTTGTTTTACGTCACACTAACTACTATTTTACGGTTTTCGGAGACGCTGAGGTGCCGGAATTTAGTCCTGCAGGAGTTCTTTTACGTGCCAGCAAATCTACCGACACGAGGCTGACGTATTTGAGCACCTTCAAATACCACCGGACTGAGTCGGGATCGAACCTGCCAAGTTGGAGTCAGAAGGCCAGCGCCTTAACCGTCTGAGCCACTCAGCCCGGCAAACGACGATTCTCTTGTATGGGTATCGACCATTACGTTCTGTCAAGCGGTGAAGTCGGAGCACACAAAGTGAACTGCAGATTTGACTTCGGTTAAGATTCTTATTGCCTCGTGGTGTAGGGGTAGCGTTCCTGCCTATTACCCGGAGGCCCTGAGCCAGGCCAGGCTTTTTTTACCTGAATCGAGGTCCACACAGCCTACGTGATTACAATTTTAAGTAGTTCTCTGACTGTGAGAAGGCGTCTCCAGCCTAGAAAACCAAGAATAACGGCCGAGAGTATTCAACACACTGACCATCCGTCACCTCGTAATTTGCAGGTCTTCGGGCTGAGCAACGGTCGCTTGGTAGGCCAGGGTCCATCAGGGCTGTAGCGCTATTGGGTTTGTTTGTTTTTAATGATTCTCATTCCTCAGCTCGAAATTTTTTGGCCTGTAGTTTAACTGAAAAATCTCAGTACTGTTCAATCTTTGATAACTTTTCATCTTAGCATTTCGGACGTTTATCTCTATTTTACTGAAGTATCACTGGTAATGCAATGAACTGGTATAAATGACGTACGAAACTTATGATGCAATAGACGAGTGGTTGCTCAAATTCACTGCCGCCGATTACACTTCAGCTTGTAAACAGCAACACGGGAGAGTTATAAGGTTCAAACGTCAGCTAAAACCGAGGCAGTCTGCTAGTAACTCATGAATACATACACATTTAATTCCCTGGCATAGGTAACAGGGGTCAGGGGTAACAAATTTTGTACGACAAATATTCATTGAAGTAAATTTGCAGGTTAACGTAATTTTTAATACCATGAACATAGCTATAGGATCCCCAGCTTTACGTGAAATACGAACCGCAGCGACTTGGCTTTTTATTTCAAAAATGAAATGTGTATTGCCTGAAAATCGAAACGTGCCTGTCCTGTCGAGAAATCAATGACTATATTACTCAGGTATCACGCATCGAAGTGATCCTATATGTCCTAAAAGCTAGAAATATTAACTTGTTCTTCTTTATCTGTTTACCCTCTAGAGTCAGTTTTTACCTCGGACTCAGCGAGGGATCCAACCTCTACATACTCAAGAGCAGTGTCCTGGAGCTTCAAACTCTGAACAGGGGCCTTACGGGAATGAGAAGATTGGAAGGGATAGACAAGGAAGAGGGAAGGAAGCGGCCTTTGCATTACGGTAGTTACCATCCCGGCATTTGCCTGGAGGAGAAGTGGGGAAACCACGGAAAACCACTTCCAGAATGGATGAGATGGGAATCGAAACCACCTCTACTCAGTTGAGCTCCCGAGGCTGAGTGGACCCCGTTCCAGACCTCGTACCACTTTTCAAATTTCGTGGCAGAGCCGGGAATCGAACCCGGGCCTCCGGGTGTGGCAGCTAGTCACACTAACCACTACTCCACAGAGGTGGACAATATTAACTTTGAATAAGTAATATTCTTCCCAGTTGACAGTAGAATACCAGATTCATGGCAGAGGAAGTTTCCGAACCCCAAATGGTTCAATTACTAGTAACAGTGTTGTGGACAGTTTATGATAGGCCGTGAGGTCCGAGTCGTTGGCCCAGTTTTCTCTTCCTGCTCGAGGGTTACACACCAGCAAGCGCTATTGGTCGTCCGCAGTGAGTATACGATTGACGATTGCCGTCATTCATTTCCTTACTGCATCGATAAAAACAGCGCATTTTGTGGACGTTTGAACGACATGCAAGAAATCGCTTTCACATAATTTCTTCAGTATGAGGAAGGTAACCACACTGAAGCTAATACATACAAAGTTGCTTGAGAGTGAAGTTATGCCAAGAAATGACCGTGGAAAGAGTTCTTTACTTTATCAATCTTGAGACTGGAATTTCACAGCGATCTTGCGGTTATACATGGTGTCGACAGCAAAAAGCAAAAATTGAATAATCATCTGAGCTCTGAAATAAAATCCAGATCTTATGAAACGTATCGTATGTCTACCTACCATTACAGTTAATAGATAATCTTTGTTTTTTACTTCAAATGATTTAAAAAATAACCTCATTTATAACAGCCTCAAGCAGATTCAATAGATTTTCTTACACCATATGAATATATATTATAATATTCTGATGTTCCCGTAAATATATTATGACAACCGAGAACTAAATAAGCCAAGTTTAAATAATATACAAATTCTGAAATTATACGTTTCCCCATGGCGCAACAGCCCCGAAGGACCATGGCCTACCAAGCGACCGCTGCTCAGCCCGAAGGCCTACCGATAACGAGGTGTCGTGTGGTCAGCAAGACGGATCCTCTCGGTCGTTATTATTGCTTTTCTAGATCGGGGCCGCTATCTCACCGTCAGATAGCTCTTCAATTCTAATCACGTAGGCTGAGTGGACCTCGAACCAGCCCTCAGATACGGGTAAAAATCCCTGACCTGGCCGGGAATCGGACCCGGGGCCTCCGGGTAAGAGGCAAGCACGCTATGCCTACACCGCGGGGGAAATTATACGTTTAATAACTATTGTTGCACCTTTTTTGAAATGGCGGGTAACTATGTTTTGTTTCAATTAGAGATGGGTCGATACCATTTTTTGTCGGTACTCGATACCAGTATATGTCTTTCGTCTCGATACTCCGATACTTTCATTCTTGAAATGAAATGTTAAATCACAAGTATCTAAATACAATATTATTTACGAAATAGGCATTTTAAAGTTAACACTTCAATAGCTGTATTACTGTTAATTAGATTAAAACTGATATGTAGTTCTAGTTACTAGTTAGTTACGCATCTTTCAACAAACCAAATGATAAAAAGAGTATTCACTATTTTAAAAAGATAAAATTAAACTAATGATAAACCAGTAACTGAATAGTCCTATACTTTTTTTAATAAATACAAGCATTCTCACTCTTTCGAGGTCCAGCCTTCTTCTTTTTCTGTCACATATGAATCCTGCTGTGCTAAAAGTCTCTTCGAAGATAATATTGCTTACGGTATACATAAATATTTCAAAGCCAGATTTTTCAGCTTTGGAAACATAGTATTTGCTTAATAATGATCGTAAACACTCAAAAGTAGGAATAACAGACCTTCTTCCTGGTATGTGATGTCATTTTCAGAAGTGTTAACTGACGTCGAATTTGCTGTGTCAGCCTCTTGCGTAATGCTGCTGTACAAGTACCGCCACTTACCAGACAAATTTGCTGGTTCCGAAGAATGGGTCATCGGAAGTATTTTAAAAAAGATACCGCACTAAGTTTAGCGATAATTTATGTGCAAACTATAATTTTGTGAAAGATTTGTATACACAACTTATTAAAATGGCCTTACATGATTATCTCTTCAGTTGTAGATTCTAGACTATCCTGTTGATCAAGTTGCAGTAGTTTGTCTGTAGCACCAGTGAGGGCAGTCTAACTGCGAAAACTCGTTCTTTCAATCGAGAGTCCAATAGCTTTGTGATGGAACATCTCGATCTCTTCAGTGTCTTTGTACCACATATTTATTGCACTCGGCAATATGTCTTACTGTCAAAATTCCTGATCTACTGTGTGCGGGCCGATGACCTTCGATGTTAGGCCCCTTTAAACAACAAGCAAGCATCTACTGTGTGATGGCATCTGAATATGACATTTGACACTGTCACTGTCACGATTGGTTTTTTTTTTTTTTTTTTTTTTTTGCTAGGGGCTTTACGTCGCACCGACACAGATAGGTCTTATGGCGACGATGGGATAGGAAAGGCCTAGGAGTTGGAAGGAAGCGGCCGTGGCCTTAATTAAGGTACAGCCCCAGCATTTGCCTGGTGTGAAAATGGGAAATCACGGAAAACCATTTTCAGGGCTGTCGATAGTGGGATTCGAACCTACTATCTACCGGATACAAGCTCACAGCCGCGCGCCTCTACACGCACGGCCAACTCGCCCGGTGTCACGATTGTTGCTTAGTTAAAAAAATTTAATGTGTTGATCATTAAAGCAATATGTTCCTCTTGGGATACTGCAAGATACTGGAAGAATGAGATCGCTAGGTGAGAACAGAGTGCCCATTCGTGGTTTTCTGTTCTCCTGCACTAAGGCGAATGCCGGGACAGAAATCGTATGCCAAATTAATCAGCAAATTCCAAATAATGTTTCTGCATGTTTTTAAGTCACCAAAATGTCCATTTATACTTCCCTTAAACTAAGGTTAGCATTGATATGTCCATTATTAACCATTCCAATTAAAAGGAGAACATATTATTTTATGAGTCCCTTGATACTATTAAGAATATGAAAACAGAATATCGATATAGTTAACATAACTGGAATTTTTGAGGTGCATGTTCTTATTCATTCACCATGTGCACTATATATATGTTTTAGTACTGGGAATAAATCTCATCAAGCTTTCAGTAATGGTGTGTGCATTTCATCTTCGAAATCGAGAAGCTACTAGACAGCTGTGCGTGACGTGGGAGGGTGAGCAACTGGAGCATTGTTTTACACCTAGGTACCTGGGTGTCACTTTAGACCGGACCTTAACATACAAGAAACACTGTGTTAATTCTGGACAGAAAGTCTCAGCCCGAAATAACATCCTCCGTAAACTTGGCTCAAGCAAATGGGGAGTCCATCCAAATTTGTTAAGAACCTCAGCTCTTGTTCTGAGTTTTTCTGCAGCTGAGTATGCGTGTCCTGTATGGTTTAGGTCAGCCCATACAAAGCGGGTGGATGCAGCCCTTAATGAAACAAGTAGAATAGTAACTGGGTGTCTGAAACCTACTCCCACTGACAAACTCTACTGCTTGGCTGGTATTTCTCCTCCAGACATTCGGCGAGAAGTGTTTGCAAGGCAAGAGAGGTCGAAGGTGGATCTCACAAGCAACCACCCGTTATTTGGACATCGACCTCCACCCAGAAGACTGAAGTCCAGGAAAAGTTTCCTCAATGTCTCCAAGGCTCTGGATAAACCAGCAATAAAATCACGTTGTGATATGTGGCGAGCAAAAATGGAGCATCTTTCTGATTGGATGGTGCCTTCTGAATCTCCACCCCCTGGTCATCATTTGGAATGGACAACCTGGAAGGCACTTAATCGTTTGAGGAGTGGAATAGGTAAATCCAAGGATAACCTTACAAAATGGGGTTATCTGAAAGATCAGTCAGACTTCTGCGATTGTGGGGAGCAACAAACTACCCAACACCTGTATGACTGTCAGTCCTGCCCTGTTCGTTGTACACTTCAAGACTTGATTCAAGCCACTGAAGAGGGAATTTCTGTTGCCCATTTCTGGGCAGACATTGTGTGAAACATGTTTTGTGACATAAAATGTATTCTGTTTTATTTGTATATAATACCTTATTTATATTTTTAAGTTTCTCAACACTCTGACTCGAAATAAAAATAAATAAATTCCAGTATTTTCCTGTAGTGCTTAAAAGTTTTTACGGAAAGTACGCAACATTTGGAGGAATTTGCTCTATTCACCGGGACTCTTTATCTCTTAAACTTTACTAAGTCCTCTAATTGATATATTTATTGATATTAGATATACCTATCATTAAATACATTACTGTAAGTACAATGCTTCATATTATGTTACGTTATAAAATTCCATTAGTTTATAAAATATATTATCCAATAATAGAATAGAATAGAATAGAATAGAATAGAATAGAATAGAATAGAACAGAATAGAATAGAATACTCCCATGTCCTAGTTCCTGATCTCCATGAACAGGGGAGAGAGTCATCTTTTATTGCAACCCAAATGATTCCATACATACATGGTTTTCTTACGTAATTTTCTTACTAATACCTTAAATATACAGTATTATTCACTAATTACATCAGATCTCTAAATTTTAGTTTCTAAGATTGTTTAGATTTTATTATTTTAGTCCTCGACGTTAACATTGAATAACAATAACTTTTTACCACGCAAAAGTAACTTCTTGTGGTAGTTATATTATATGCACTGAATTATTAGACTTCGGTTCTCGATACTTTAGATACCTCTATATTCAAGAGGTATTAATATCAAACGATACTACGATAGATGAGATTGATACTATGTTAACAGAATACTAAAATGTTTAAATAATATTGTCATCTTGCCAGAAGTAGTTGATTTTAAAGTGGTCGCAAGGAGCACGTACCTCGACTCAAAAGTTTCGAAATAGCAGGTAGCAGGTATAGAAAGAAATTGGACTTGATTATAGCTCTACTAATCCCATGACAAAATGAAAGAGCGTATGAAAACCTATTTTTCTGATGTTTTGGGCGAATAATCCCATGACCTCAGCTACTGAGAACGGGCATTTTAATTTGACACCTTTAGGCTGCCTCTATGTCTCCCTTACATACTGACGTATGACATGGACGTTCTTCCATCCTTCAAACAACAGACTACCTCTGCCGAGCTTGAACCTTCCGTGTTGGCATTCGAGATCGACACTTTACCACAGATATATATATATATATATATATATATATATATATATATATATATATATATAGAGAGAGAGAGAGAGAGAGAGAGAGAGACTGATTCTTGACTTTCATATTATTATTAATGCCCTTACCTTGGAATTCTCTGCCATGTACATTTATTTGGAAGGAAGGTACTTCTTAAAAGAAAAATTCCAGATAAAGGGAATTTTCCGAACTTAACAATGGGAAACACGATACCTGATTTATTACAGGATAGAAACATTGCTTTTTTGTTTGTTTTATTTTTCCTTTTATCCACTTACATGGTAACGAAGAAACGAAAATGATACAAGCGTTCTTCAAATTTAAATTTGCGGAACAAAATGTCAGTCTTTATTTATATTATTTACCCTCAGTCTTGAATAAAATAAAGTATATTTCAGCTATATTCTACTCAATTTCAATAATGCTTGGTGAACACAATGTATCTTAATACTGATTGACTGGTGTTATATTGTAAGTGATAATAATAATAATAATAATAATAATAATAATAATAATAATAATAATAATAATAATAATAATGTTATTGGCTTTACATCCCACTAACTACCTTTAAGGTATTCTGAGACGCCCGATATGCTCGAACTCAGGCCCGCAGGAGTTCTGTTAAAAGCCAGTAAATCTACCGACACGAAGCTGACGTATTTCAGCACCTTCTAATACACTGGACTGGACCAGGCTCGAACCTGCCAAGTTGGGGTCAGAAGACCAGCGCCTCAACTGTGTGCGCCACTCAGCCCGGCTATTCTAAATGAGAATAACGTTTAGCCTATGTTTTAACTCGATAATAATCTATCCTTGCAATCATTCAAGATTTACTGGAAGAATATAGATTATTCCAACATTATTACTTTGTTAGAAGACCTTTTCGTATTGCCGCAATCTTCATACTAACTTATCGAATTCCTCCTTTCGTGTTGCAGCTTCTGGTGGAAATGGATGAAGTTCAACTTATGACTTTCAAAACGAGAGATATATAAACAGATATCATCCGTAGGGGAGCGATATGGAACTTCTTATACTGAAACTCGCAAGATAAAAATGCAGAAAACTGCGTCATATTCAGGTGAGAAACTTGGAATGATGACACAACTTGGCGTACAGGTGCTGCTTATGACAGCATCAAATCAAACGTTTATAGCACCAACATTCGCACCTCCTATGAGCACCCATTTTTCCCTGCTGTGAAAAGTATATACTGTAAGTACGCAGTCTGTGTCAAAAGTTATAAGCTTTAAATGACAATAATATACGTCTGTATCTCCATCATGAACATTATAATTATACTTACTCCATAATAGTTTAAAATGGTGTTCGAAAGCTCTTTTCTTTATTAACCATGTTGCTATAACAGAATTCAGTCTGGAATACTTCTGCAACATTTTCCCTCCCAGGGACCGCACCACACACTAAAACAATCCTGAAATTATTGTAACGTTAGTGTTATTTCTTTCACTTTCCACTAATTACTATTTCTACTTTATGAGACACTGATTAATTGGATATTTCGTCGTACAGCTGTTCTTCTACGTACCTGTAAATTTATCGACACAAGACTGACGAATTTCAATACCTATAAATACCACCGTAGAGAGTCTAGATCAAACCAACGAACTTGAGCTGAGTTATCTAGCAATCTACCTATTTATTTGTTACTAGCAAATATACGGGTGCTTCGCTACGGAGTTCTGCATTGTATAGGCATATCGAAGTAAATTACTGTACATGCAGTGAATAAGATTTTTTACATTGCATGTCTCTTTGCGTTATCCAGAAACATCAAGGGAGGTTCCTATACGTTGTTTCCAACTAAAGTGTGAGTTGCGGAGTTGTGATGATAACGGCAGGCTCATTTGCCTACTGCCAATCACAATCGAGTAGGGAAGGTTTTAATTATAATGGCAGGCCCCATTACCTACTGCGCGGTCACATCGATTTGGGGATAGATTACATTTGAGAAGTCTTTGTTATAATGGCACGCACCTTCCCTACTGTCAATCAAAATTGAGATGTGCTGTTATCATTATAATGACAGGCCCCTTTTCTTAATGTCAGTCACGCCGACTTGGTGAATTTCCATCATAATAGCAGGCCACTATGCCTAATGCCAGTCACATTTTAGATGGGTAAATTTGTTTATGACGACGGACACGCCTGCCCGTTCACAAACACATTTTGTTAGAGGAGTTTTGAACAAAATTGCATGCTACCTTGACTTTTCCAGTCACATCGAGAAGGAAATTATTAATTACAATGGTAGTCCCTCCTTACTAACGCCAGTTACACAGGAGATGGAAAAGGATCCCATTACTACTGCCAGTCAAAGTCGATGTGGAGAGTAATGATTACAATAGTTGACGCCCTTCTGCTGAGAGTCACAATCGATTTGTTAAATATTAATTATGATGGCTGACACACACTTTCTACATCGCTACAAATCTACTTTCAATGAATATAAGTTATATAGATCGATATACGATGTATATGGATGTTTAAAATATTGCAAACCTTCATTTACAGATTAACTGCTGCTAACTGATACGTCATATCGACAAACGGATTGTACCATAAGACGCCTCATTTAGCGGTCTAAATGGCTGGTCTTATGATATTTTCTCCTATGTCATCTACTTATCGGTAAGACTGAGTTAGAAAAGGGGCTGCCTGGCCCAGGGGGTAAATGCGTGCTCGGTTCACCCGGAAGGACGTGGGCTCGAGTCACCGCCAGGAAGTCGTAAAATTTAAGAAACGAGACTTCAACTTCGGGAGGTGCATATGGCCCTGAGGTTCACTCAGCCTACACTGAAAGTGAGTACCAGGTTAATTCCTGGGGGCAAAGACGGCCGGGAATAGAGGTAACCACTTTACCCCATCATATGCCGAGGTTATTTTTTATTTTCAAAATCTTCCTCCACTCGGAGGCTGCCTAAGACAAAGAATACACATACAATTTCATTCAAAAAATATAAAAAATAAGTAATTAATGTCTCAGTCTGGCGAATACAAGTGGTGTCTGAGTATCAAAAGAGAACCCCTGAGTGAAAGCATTTACCTTCCACCCCACCAAGTGTCTTCATGGCCTGTATGGAGATGACTCTAGAAACCTTGAATAAGGTGAAACATGGGTGAGGTTTTATCACAGTGCACTTATGTGACAGCTACAAACATATAATTTGGCTCACATATGGATACTGGGTGGGTCAATGGTTCGTGTAGAATAGGTGACTTTATCTTTCGCACAAGTCGTTCAAACTACGAATTATACGTGTACAAAGTGCAAAATGTACGTACAATCGAAAATAACGACAAACGATAATGAATAGAGATACGACAAAACGTCATAGGGCCAAGGTTGTACATCATTCCAAACTGAACTAAGATCGTGCCATCCGTTTTTTTGATACGACTTACTGTTTAGCCACGAAATACCTCGAAACGAAAGTCCGCCCCAACATTAAATTTGCCTCAATATTTCGATATTTTTCGGGGGGTAAAAAGTGAAATATTTAATTATCTTGGAAGCTTTCAGTCGGTTACAGGCTAAGACATGTAATCTTGCTAAATTTCAATATTCTAGCTCGTCTGGCAGATTGTGCCGCAAAATGAATCTAACAAATATGCAGATAGTCATTATTATACCTGAAACGGATAACGGTAGGAAAATTTCGCCAAAATAGTCAATGTACAGATACACGATCGTTACGATTTTATTTGTATAGATAAGGAATCTGCTCCACGTACAACACATTTTGGGCTATGTTTGCTGGACTTAACCTGAAAAACTGACCGTTCATGACATCTCTCTTATTAACCCACATGAGAAAACAATGTTTTAGAAATGGATTTCCATCAACGTTCGTCGATTTCCAGTCAGGTTGATCTTGTATACATTGTAGGAGAGAAAAATCACTGTTTCTGATCCTTATAAACCCCCAGTCCATTTCAAGAATTTGACATATTACGAACCTAAAAGCCTACCTTTGGACAGGTGAATGCCAAATGTGTTGTTCGAAATATATCCAGTAGTTTTTAAGGTATAAGAAATATGCTTTAGAAGCATCCGCTCTTGAGTTAAGTTCGGTGGGACTTGTACTGAAAAACAGTCCGTTAATGATATCTCCCTTAATCCTCGTATAGAAATGATGCACCTGAGAAGGAAAGGTTTAGAAATTGATTTCCATTAAAGCAGGTATATTTCCATTAAGTTTGGTTGTGTATATGCTGTGGGGGTGCAAAATCGCGGTTTCGTATAAACCCCCAGTCAATTCAGGAATTTAGAAAGAATATTGGCCGTAAAACCTACCCAGGGACATGTGGATATAAATATGAAGTTTTGTAGAAATTTATCCAGTAGTTTTCAAGTTATAAGAACTCAAACAGACAGACAGACAGACAGACAGACAGACAGACAGACAGACAGACAGACAGACAGACAGACAGACAGACAGACAGACACCAAAGCTAAAAAAGTATGCAGATGGTCATTATTACACCTGAAATGGATAAATGAATGAAACTTTTGCCAAAATAGTCAATGTACAGACACACGGTCAATACGATTTTATTTATATGGATATAGCAACTTATGACGTCATCAAATCATTTGATATAAAAGCATCCGCTATTTACAATTAGTCCCGTTTCTTGATACGGGGTCGGGGATGAGGTAAGATGAATTTATATGACATGTTTTACGGCCGGATGCTTTTCCTGACGCCAACCTCAGTTGAGGAGCTAATGAAGATGAAATGATTGATGGTGAACGAAATTGGGTAAGGAGGTGAGAGGAATCGGCAGTGGCCTGTGAATACGAACTGTCCCGTATTTGCAGGGAAATGAAAATGGGATACCGCAGAAAAACATTCTCAGGACAGCCGACGGTGGGGCTCGAACCCACGCGTCTTCCAAATGCAAAGTTTGGTTCCATAACAGTAGCGGATTAACGTGAGCCTTCACTCCCCTCGGTATAAAAACATACCAAAGCAAGCAAAGCCATAAGGCCCTTGGAGGGGTGGAAGGTGAAGGCTTCCACTATATGTAACCTCGGCACTTGATGGGGTAGAGTGGTTAGCTCAATGCCCGGCTGCCATTGCCCCCAGGAATTAACCTGGGACTCATTGTTGGTGTAGGCTGAGTGAACCTCAGGGCCATTTCTTAAATTTTACGACTTTCTGACGGGGATTCGAACCCACGTCCTTCCGGGCGAATCGAGCACGCCTTTACCGCCTCGGCCAGGCAGCCAATATAACAACATCGACAAGGTTAATAACATAGTTTTTCATAAATGAAATCGATTGAATATTTCTTTCTTTTTTCCTCCTCGCGTTTAATGTACTTGAACACATTATGTCTGATTGAATAACGATTAATTGTATGGGCATAGATGAAACTTATGAAGCCGACCTCTGTACTTATTCTAGTGAATAATATCTGCCGGAACTTCACACAAGAAGTTCTGGGACGTATAAGATATGCACATAGTATGCATGTGTGAATTTCGTTGGTGGTGGTGATTAAGGTAAGTGCAATGAGAAACCTAATCAGAGGAATTCATGGAAGAAGTTGGACCCTTCAAAGAGCGAACGTTTCAACAAAACGAAGGGCAACGAAGCAGAGTAAAACGAAAGACTCTTCAGGCCTCACAAATCAAAGCGTGTGAAGAGAACAAGAAATGATGAAGGAAGATCAGGTAGAGGCGATGAAAGCGGATAGATGTAAGTTGAACCAGTGCCAGAATCAGTAAGAATGGCTTGGTCGCTACTCTACCTACCCAAGTTGAGAGTTAGTAAGGTGTGTGCGTAGTCTCTACAATGACACACGTCTTAAATTTCTGCATTGGAAGTAAAATGAGGGGAATTTCAGTATGTCCACCTCATCGGCATGAAATATATTCAAGGCGAACCTTAAGACACAAGTCATCAACTAAAACCTAGAAAAAACAAGTCACACTAATCGTTCGCAACTACAGAATATTTTCTGGTTTGTGGAAGTTCATTGTCTCCTTAATAATTCTCCACATGCATAAATCACAGGGATTTATACTAAGAGCTATATGGTGGTCAGATTGAACCTCCCTGAAAACCTTCGGAACATCAATCGGACATCACACGAGACCCAAAATGTTCAACCAGCATATACAGAACAACGTTTGCTGGACGCAGATAAGTTCCATCTTGCATGAAGCATTGTGTCCCATTGTTAGTCTTGTTTCCAAGAGTTATGGTAGGAAAGTCTTTTGCAACGTATTCATGTAGCTCACAATGCTGACCATGTCGTTAACAGATAAACGTTCCGGTAATTCCACAGTGGAAACTGCGGCCCACACTTCCACAAACACACACACCTTCGGACCATAATTGTCCACCTTGTATAAGATATTAGTCGATTCCCTTGCCCAAAATCGGACAATGTGTTTGTTCATTGTACTGTTCTTGTAAACGTACGCTTCGTCAGTTATCCTTGTATTGTGCAGCGTGACATCACCTTCTTCAGTAGCCCAGGCAGTAAACTTTGCTCGGCGTTTCTTGTCATGAGCTGTCAATTTGACAGTAAAAGGTAAGAATTAGACTGCAATATTCCCTGAATTGAACGACGAAAGGTGCCCAATTTACGGGAATCTCTTTTGAGGGATTTAAAGGGATTTGTAGCCATATTTGAAATGTTCCCTAGAGAACGAATAGTTTTATCACGGGGTCTGCTTCTTTTCCAAATACTGCAATCGGTATCAAATTTCGTGGTTACTCAGTACACTGTCGTCGGGGATCCTACTGCGTACTGAGATGAACACGAAGCCGTTCCCGACTCCGAGCTACGACACTTATTTCCACATAAAACAACGGCAATTTCACCTTCTGTTTGCGTGTCAACCAACAATTGGTCACCGTATTTCATAAGTAGACATTTATAGCAATGTACCGGGCCACTCTTGAACTAAGGTTCCTCATCATAAAATGCACAGTTCTGAACCCAGAATTGCAACATTTGTAAATATTTTTCAGAGTATGATATTTCATGCGGCACTCTGTAAATGTTAGTGCTTAAATGATTAGTACTAAATTCGTGAGCAAATTAGTCCATTAATGGCCCTGACAACTGCTATGCTGAGAGAAACAACAACCTGAAGTATTAAAATATAAATTTCACAAGTTTTTCCTCTTCAAATAGTCCTGACAGTTATCACCAAGTAACTCGCAGAGTAGATATGCTACATGCCGGAGAGAATATTAGAGCTTCAAAGGGCGCTGCAGAGCGGGATGGACTAATAAACTTTGCTTTCGAGCGTTTCAATATTTAGAACTATGACCTCGCTATAAAGGCACGGTCATCCCATGCTATATTCATTAATCCCAAACCAGCGACATTTTACTGCTCCATCGAACGAAAGGAGAAAATCATAAAGAATATATCACATCACATCCCACGTGTGACCTTTCCTCTTAGCACATAGCTCACCTCGCGCTTGACTTCTAGTGCAATGGAGAGTTAATTCCTTTTGAACAATCTCTGCTTCGCTCGCTTTTTGACTGCTGAAGCCAAAACACTGAAAGTCAGTAACTTACCTACATTAAGCATCACCCAGTAATAATAATAATTATTATTATTACGGAGTTATCCGTGGAAAGCAGAGGTGAATGAAGGTGCGGGCTGGAATAGGTCTCAACTACAAAATTAAAGTTAATTTAAAACTTTAACGAAGGTTATATTTTCTTTTCCAAAATCACTCAATAACAAAGTATAACAGGTACCAAGCAGCAGAACAACAAATTAAGAAATTACAAATTACAGTTCGTTACAGGATTTGGGCTTCGAGCCCCATTTTACATTCCTGAGCCCTCAGCTCACAACCACAAATTACCAAAGGGCAGAAAACCCCTTCATACCAAGGAGCAATTGCCCCTAATTAGAATGTCAAGCCTCCTAGAGGCACGCAGAGATCAAATTTGGAAAGAGCAGTCCCGCTCTCAATTTTACAAGCCTATCAAAGGCCACAACAAACTTCACTCCTAACGGCCCTCAAGGCACACATACAGTGAAACAGGGGTATCTTGTACCCAACCTACAGGGCCTTCACATGAAGAAAACAAAACTTTGGGTTAATTAAATGGCCCAAAAAAACCAAATTGACTGGAGGCGTAGCTTGCACTCCTACATGAAACTTCTTAAAACCTAGGTGGCACTCGGCCAGTTATACAGGGGCTAATCCCATACTAGGGAGGTGACTCGTAGAAGAATAATTTATTACATTAAGAAGAGAAGAAAATCGGTTATGAAAACGCAGTCACCTAAAAACAACATGAGTGGGAGCTCGAGAGGGTTAAGCACTCTCTATCCCAAATTGCGGTTAATTTACATGAATATAGTAAGGTTTACATTGAAAAGGATTCGAACCTTCCCCGCGGGTTAAAACTGCTGAGCTAGCAAGAAATAAAGTTCTTAAACGGCCATTACCTTGTTGATGAACTGCTGCCCGAAGAAAGAGGCGCTTTCCGCCCCCTGCTACATAATCACACACTAAGCAAGTTGTCGATGAAGTGGCGACGAGCCATGAACCTCAGCAGTTTTATACGCTCGGGGAAAGTTCGAGACCTTTCGTGAATAAAACAGTCCCGCCCACTACCTTTCATTGGTCGGCTAAAGATTACATGTCAAAACTGAAGAAGAAATCTAGGATTGGTGGAAAATTAATTTAGAAAATTCAGGATTGGCTGAATTTAAAACTGGCGGAAACAGAGATCAATATTGCCAACCCAGAAAAATGAAAGAAAGAAATTTAACAAAGAACAAACTTATGGATACAAAATTTCTTCAAAAACAGTTCGTTCACTTCGCACCAGGGTGCACAGTTATAGTTTTTATGTAGTGACATCTAGAAGAGAATGTCCACACTTCTTGCTACAGAGCAAACAAATACAAATCGAAATAGACACAGTTCAGAACACTTCAAAATTTACAGTAGTGGCATCTTCCAAGAAACCTTTGATTTAATACAGATTTTAAAGTTCAGAGTTTCTCCTGTAGGGGATACTTTTTAGGCGCACAATTTAAATTTGCGGGGTCGGGGTGTACCAACCGGTACAATAATAATAATAATAATAATAATAATAATAATAATAATAATAATAATAATAATAATAATAATAATAATAATAATAATAATAATAATAATAATTTTCGTAACTAGAACGTACGAGATTTCTACAGGCAATTCGGAGGACAAGTCCACGGGTGTGCTTCTCAAAACCTGGCTTTCTAAAGATCAGATGGAAAACTCACTCAGTAATCAAGAAAATTGTCAGGAACTATCACTTTACTTCGCTGATCTCCTCAATTGTCCAGAGCCCCTCACAAGATTCCCTCAAGAATCCCCAAGGGACATTTTCCCAGACTCTCCACCGCTGACAGAGGAAGAAATCCGCGGCCACATCCTCAAACTTAAAAACAATAGGATCTCCGAAGAAGATGGCATCATTGCGGAACTTCTGAAAAATCTTGGATCTAATTCCCTCAAGGAACTCACTCAAATCATTACAGATATCTGGCAATCGGAAAAATTACCCAGGACTGGAAGTGCGCCCTCATCCACCCATTACACAAAAAGGCAGATAAGACTAACGTGAACAATTACAGGGCATTTCTCTTCTCCAAGTGGCATACAAAATTCTTTCATCTTACCTTTTGAAGACAACAAAAGAACAACTTGAACAAAGTATTGGCGAATATCAAGCAGGCTTCCGCCCTGGTCGCTCGTGTGCAGAACAAATATTCAACTTGAAAGCAACACTTAAATACAAAGCATTGAGGAACAAACCGGTCATCTGCATTTTTGTTGACTTCAGGAAAGTGTAGGACTCGGTTGATCGACAGTCTCTCTTCGTTATTCTTGAGGAACTGGGGCTTGACTCCAAGACCCTCAACCTCATCAAGGCACCTCTCACTGACACTATCTCCAAAGTTAAATTCATGGGGGAGATCTCTGAACCATTCCCGATTAATATTGGCGCCCGACAAGGTGACGGCCTATCTCCGCTTTTTTCAACCTCGTCCTAAACAAAGTCATCCGCGAGTGGGAGAAGACAGGGAAAGACATGGGATACTGGCACCTCATACGACTAGGACGACCCAAAGACGGTATTGAGGTATCCTGGCTCGCTTTTGCAGATGACCTGGCCATACTGGCAGATGATGTAGTCACAGCCGTTAAACAAACTGAAACCCTTAGCGAATGTGCTGAAAAGGTTGGCCTACAAATTTCCTTTGAAAAGTCCAAGTTCTTCTGCTCAAAACTTGACATCCAAAATGTGAACACGACATATGGGCAAATCAACCGAGTACCACACTTCAAGTACTTGAGAGAAATACTTGAACAACTGGGAGGCAAGAAAACTGCCCAGAAAATTCGCCTACAAAAATTTCGGAAAGCCTACGGTTGGATTCACAACATATACAATAAAAAGTGCTTGTCCCACTATGCAAAGATCAGACACTATAATACAGTAATCAAGCCCGAAGTCTTATATGCCAGCGAGACCCTTGCACTAAATGGGAAAGGTGACCTAGAAAAATTAAAAGAAGAAAGAAGAATCCTGAGGAAAATTCTCGGCCCCCGAAAAACAGAAGATGGTTATAGACTGAGGTCACGCAAAGTGACAGAAGAGCTTTCTAACATTTCAGAAGACATCCGCAAAAGACGTCTGAAATTTTATGGGCACGTCCGCAGACTGCCGGCAATAGACTGACACACAAGATTCTCACCTACATAGAACATCTAAAAAATATTCCATGGGTACTGGAAGTGAAGAAAGATCTGGAAAAAGTCCAGATGAACTCAACCGACACAGCGGACTGAAACCTCTATAGGAAAAAAATTAACGGATGGAAAGTGCAACCAGAGAACGAAGCGAAAAAGAAGACTGGAGCAAAGTGGACAGAAGAACGAAAACGGATCCACAGAGAAAGGATGAGAGCTGTTTGGCAACTCAGAAAACAGAATCGTCAGAGCTTTGCGTGATTCATTGGTTCCATACGCACATAATAATAATAATAATAATAATAATAATAATAATAATAATAATAATAATAATAATAATAATAATGTGGAACATTGGTGAAGTGGTCTAACTACTCGGTTTCCAACCTATCACGTGGTGACAGGAAGGACATCATGTCGTAACTCCATAAGCAAGACTTAAACCGAGCTTGGGGGCTCCACTGAGCCAACACAGATGTGAGAAAGTGGCATTTCAAATAATAATAATAATAAGAAGAAGAAGGAGAAAATAATAATAATAATAATAATAATAATAATAATAATAATAATAATAATAATAATAATAATAATAATAATAATCAAACCCAATAGTACCGGGCTGAGTGGCTCACACGGTTCAGGAAATGGCTTTCTGACCCCAACTTGGCAGGTTCGATTGTAGCGCAGTCCGGTGGTATATGCAGCTGCTAAAATACGTCAGCCTCGTGTCGGTAGGTTTACTGGAACGTAAAAGAACTCTTGTGGCATTTCGGCGTCTCCGAAATCCTTCAAAATTAGTGTGATGCAAAAATCTATAACATTATTATTCATTACCGTAAAACTCATGGCACAACAGCCCCGAAAGACCTACTTAAAGGCCTACTAAACGACCGCTGCTCAGCCCGAAGGCCTGCAGATAACGAGGTGTCGTGTGGTCGGCACGGCGAACCCTCTCGGCCGTCAATCTTGGTTTTCTAGACCGGGACCACTATCTCGCCGTCAGATAGCTCCTCAATTGTTATTACGCAGGCTGGGTGGTTATCGAACCCGCCCTCAGAACCGGGGAAATCTTCCTGACTTGTCCGGAAATCGAACGCGAGACCTTTGGGTTAGATGCAGCAGCGCTACCCCTGCACCGTGGGGCCTGTAATAATAATAATAATCTATATATATAAAAGCAAGTCGGGCTGGAGCGATGTATATATAAATATTTAAAAATGAAAAAAGACGTGAATTAATGAGGCACTTCCAGAAATCTCAGAAATTTGAAACTTGGTACGGGGGAAACTGATGACCCCAGGATCCCTAGAAAAATCGGAAATTCTCAAAATTCCATGAAGGGGGCACGCTGGGGGGGCTCAAATTTTGGGCTCAGCATAAGAACACAGTCGTATAGTATATCCAAAACGATAACCTATAGGTTTCGTGGGCTTAAAAAATTTTCGGGAATTTCCTCATTTTTATCCCCTATCCCCCCAAATCAAGATGGCGGCACAACCTGCCAGACGAGGTAGACAATTGAAATTTGGTGAAATTATAGCTTTTGGTCCCTAACCGACGGGAAAATTCCAAGATGTTCAAATTTTTCACTTTTTACCCCTAAAGATATCGAAATATGGAGGCAATTTTAATGACTGTGCAGACATTCCTTTTGAGCTATTTTTTGGCTAAACGGTAAGTCGTATCACAAAACGGATGGCACAATGTCTCTTCAGTTCGGAGTGATCTACAACTTTGGTCCTGTGACATTTTGTCGTATCTCTCTCCCTTATACGTTAAATTTGGCCGTATTTCTGGATTGTTCGTAAATTTGGTGATTTTTACAAGTATATTTCATTGTTTGACACACTTATAAGAATGATAGGATCACCACGTTAGGTGCTCACATTGGCACGATTAAGGGACATATGTGTACCAAATTTCATGATACTAGCTTATACATAAGTAGGCAAAATGTAATGTAAAATGTTAAAAATGCACCCAAATTTCACCCTATTCAAAATTTGAACTCAATTTACCCCCTTAATATTGGAGATACGAGGATATGGTTTAGCAACAAACATTTAGAGCAATAAATGACGCGTCTGATGGCGCAAACCGTTTCTTAATATCATAAACCGTTTAGGAGATATGAATCTCGAAGTGGAAGTCTGCACTTTTCAACGTGCTCATGCTTATCCGTCATCTATATATATAAAAGCAAGTCGGGCTGGAGCGATGTATATATAAATATTTAAAAATGAAAAAAGACGTGAATTAATGAGGCACTTCCAGAAATCTCAGAAATTTGAAACTTGGTACGGGGGAAACTGATGACCCCAGGATCCCTAGAAAAATCGGAAATTCTCAAAATTCCCTGAAGGGGGCACGCTGGGGGGGGCTCAAATTTTGGGCTCAGCATAAGAACACAGTCGTATAGTATATCCAAAACGATAACCTATAGGTTTCGTGGGCTTAAAAATTTTCGGGAATTTCCTCATTTTTATCCCCTATCCCCCCAAATCAAGATGGCGGCACAACCTGCCAGACGAGGTAGACAATTGAAATTTGGTGAAATTATAGCTTTTGGTCCCTAACCGACGGGAAAATTCCAAGATGTTCAAATTTTTCACTTTTTACCCCTAAAGATATCGAAATATGGAGGCAATTTTAATGACTGTGCAGACATTCCTTTTGAGCTATTTTTTGGCTAAACGGTAAGTCGTATCACAAAACGGATGGCACAATGTCCCTTCAATTCGGAGTGATCTACAACTTTGGTCCTGTGACATTTTGTCGTATCTCTCTCCCTTATACGTTAAATTTGGCCGTATTTCTGGATTGTTCGTAAATTTGGTGATTTTTACAAGTATATTTCATTGTTTGACACACTTATAAGAATGATAGGATCACCACGTTAGGTGCTCACATTGGCACGATTAAGGGACATATGTGTACCAAATTTCATGATACTAGCTTATACATAAGTAGGCAAAATGTAATGTAAAATGTTAAAAATGCACCCAAATTTCACCCTATTCAAAATTTGAACTCAATTTACCCCCTTAATATTGGAGATACGAGGATATGGTTTAGCAACAAACATTTAGAGCAATAAATGACGCGTCTGATGGCGCAAACCGTTTCTTAATATCATAAACCGTTTAGGAGATATGAATCTCGAAGTGGAAGTCTGCACTTTTCAACGTGCTCATGCTTATCCGTCATCTATATATATAAAAGCAAGTCGGGCTGGAGCGATGTATATATAAATATTTAAAAATGAAAAAAGACGTGAATTAATGAGGCACTTCCAGAAATCTCAGAAATTTGAAACTTGGTACGGGGGAAACTGATGACCCCAGGATCCCTAGAAAAATCGGAAATTCTCAAAATTCCCTGAAGGGGGCACGCTGGGGGGGGCTCAAATTTTGGGCTCAGCATAAGAACACAGTCGTATAGTATATCCAACTCTACACGAACATTGGCCCACCCAGTACCCATATGTGAGCCAAATGCTATGTCACATAATTATCCGAAAAGTAATGCAATGTAAGATATTCTTACACAAATTTCAACGTTTCTGATTCAATCTGACCCATGAATAGATTAGATGCGAGAAAATATCATAGGACCAGCCATTTAGATCGCTAAATACTGCGCCTTACGGTACAATCCTTTGTCGATGTGACGTACCGTTTAGCAGCAGTTAATCTGTAAATGAAGGTCTGCAATATTGTAAACATTCATATACTTTCGTATGTCCATCTGTATATATTCATGGATGTCGATTTGTAGCGATCGAGAAAGGATGTGTCTGCTATTGTAATCAGTACTCCCTACACCGACTTTGACTGCTGGCAGTAGGAATGGGGTCCTTCTCCAACTCCTGTGTAACTGGCATTAGTAAGGAGGGCCTACCATTTTAATGAATAATTCACTTTTCGATTCGTCTTGCAGAAGGCAAGGGATCATGCAGTTTTGTTCGTAAGTCCCCTACTCTATTGTGTTTGGCTCTAGGCCAGGGTGCCCGCCATTATAAACAAATGTTCCAATCTAAAATTTGACTAGCATTAGGCATAGTGGTCTGCTATTTTCATGGAAACTCACTAATTCTTTGTGACTGGCAGTAAGCTGGCTAGCAGCAGTAAAAAGGGACTGTCATTATAATGATAACTGCACAACTCAATTTTGACTGGTGGTAGGGAAGTTGCCTGGTATTATAATAAAAACTCCTCAACTGTAACCTGTCTGAAAGTAGGAAATGGGTCTGCCATTGTAACTAAAACTCTCCAAATCGATTGCGACCGCGCAGTAGGCATTGGGGCCTGCAATTATAATGTAAACTTGCCAACTCGATTGTGAATGGCAGTAGGCAAGTGAGCCTGGCGTTATCATCACAACTCCGCAACCCTCACTTTACATTGGAAACAACGTATGTGGACCTCCCCATGCTATTTCTCGGATAAGGCTAAGAGACATGCAATTTTAAAACAATCTCATTTGCTGCACGCACAGTATTTACGTCGATATCCGTATACAATGTAGAATACCGTAGCGAAGCACGGGTACGTTTGCTAGTAATAATAATAATAATAATAATAATAATAATAATAATAATAATACATTAATGGTTTCGGGATACATATTGAGATTCCAGTTTTAAAGGACATGGGTTCTAATCCTAAGTCCGTAAGAGATTTAATATATGGTATGAGGGTCGGGAAGTGGTTCACAGAGACTATTAAAATGAAAATCCACAGCCTGCTTCCAGTATTTCGACCAGGTCAGGAATTGAATGAATGAAGCCCCCTTCTAGTGGCGAGGATAAGAATTATGCCGGCTGCCGAAGCCTGTCGCACTCTTCTGGGGAAATGTTTAATGTCTGACAGATGAAATGAAATGATATTGAAGAGTGTTGCTGGAATGAAATATGACAGGGAAACGGGAGTACACGGAGAAAGACCTGATCCGCTTTGTCCAGCACAAATCTCACATGGTGCGATCGGGATTTGAACCACGGAACCCAGCAGTGAGAAGCCGACGCGCTGCCACCTCAGCAACGGAGACTTTCACAGAGACCAATGAGAAAAAAGTAATAGATGTGTAATAATTTGAAATTTCAAATCACAAAATGACGTTGACTTTATATTGAAGTAAATATAGTTGTAGTCAGGATGTAAAGGAGAGGGCATACAGGACTCCAGTAAGACCTCACTTAGAGTATTGTTCCAGTGTATGGGACCCTCACCATGATTACTTAAATCGAGAAAGCAAAGGAAAGCAGCTCGATTTCTTCTGGATGATTTTCGACAAAAGAATAGTGTTACGAAAATGTTGCAAAGTTTGTACTGATAAGACTTGGGAGAAAGGAGAAGAGCTGTTCGAGAAAGCGGTACGTTCCGACCTGTTAGTGGAGAGATGGCGTGGAATTAGATTAGTAGACGAATAAGTTTGAGCGGAGTTTTTATAAGTAGGAAAGATCACAATATGAAGATAAAATTGGAATTCAAGAGGAAAAATTGGGCTAAATATTCCTTTGTAGAAAGAGAATTTCAGATTTGGAATAATTTACCAAGGGAGGTGTTCCATATATTTCTAATTTCTTTGGAACTATTCAAGAAAGGACTAGGTAAATAACGAGGAATCCGCCACTTGGGCGACTGCCCTGAATACAGATCAGTAGTTACGATTGATTGATTGATTGATTGATTGATTGATTGATTGATTGATTGATTGATTGATTGATTGATTGATTGATTGATTGATTGATTGATTGATTGATTGATTGATTGATTGATTGATTGATTGATTGATTGATTGATTGATTGATTGATTGATTGATGGATGGATGGATGGATTGATTGATTGATTGATTGATTGATTGATTGATTGATTGATTGATTGATTGATTGATTGATTGATTGATTGATTGATTGATTGATTGATTGATTGATTGATTGATTGATTGATTGATTGATACAATCAGGTCAACTATTGTATTGATGGTAAGAAAGCTGGGGACAACTGGCTCGCTCCACGGCGAGAGTGGAAAAAACAGACTTTGAACGAGACAAAATGCAATTGATGATGTTCGATGACACTTATTGATCTGAACAAAGAAATCATTGCGGCGTTTGAGCCAGGATACAGGCTTGACACAATGTGATGGGCTTACGAGTATACGGAGCGCATGCAGTGCACGAATTGAAAGAATCAGACGCGAAACGCGATTGCGTCATTGTCAGTGGTTTCAGGCTCTTCTTATTGTAAGCCCAGATGCTCTCTCCATAGCTGGGTTTACGGCTATTTCCAGCAGATGACGCAACATGGCATACGTCTACATGAAACTTGTAGCTCCTTCGGTTCTCGCCTAATATAAAAAAAATATGTGATCGCCACAACATTTTAAACTCTGAGGAATGTCCCACAGTTATTCTGTAATTCAGAATAGATTGCACCCGTTTAATATTTTTAGTTCAAAACTTTTTTTTCTATTTGCTTACGTCGCACTGACACAGATATGTCTTATAGCGACGATGGGATGGGAAAGGCCTAGGAATGTGAAGGAAGCGGCCGTGGCCTTATGTAAGATACAGCCCCAACATTTGCCTGGTGTGAAAATGGGAAACCACAGAAAACCATCTTCAGGGCTGCCGAGAGTGGGGTTCGAACCCACTACCTCCCGATTACTGGATACTGGCCGCACTTAGGCGACTTGCAGCTATCGATTTCGGTTTGTACGTAACTGACTTGACAGGATTCCTGATAAATAGGCCAGATAACTCGTCTTAATACCGTCGCAGTCATATTGTTTTCCGTGCCCTTTTCACTAGTTTTATGAACATTTAGTACCGGTAATGTAGTTTATAACACTTCTTCCCATACAATATTTCTGTGCTTCGACCATTCGGCTCTATTGTATCTTAACATTTTCAAACGATCTAGCCCGAGATAGTTCAACATACAATCGGCCGTGCGTGAATACTGGTTCGGGTAAGCAGTCTATCCATTTTGTTTTAGGAGTTTGTCTCTGCGCTTTATTAATGGTCATCCAGAAGCCTAGTCGACTTGATACCTTCCCATATGTAGGTACGTAGACTGTTTCTTCTTAGCAGCATGTAAGTTATTAAGAACGTTCTGCCATCTATTGAGTATATTCAGAAGCTGGGGAAGATCGGAGAATCAAAGAAGAATATTCTTGCATCATCAGAGAAATTATATACTCTCTGGCTTCGCAGATAGTAATCAAACATGGCTGCATGCAATGACTTTACCAAGGATGAAAATCATGTATATCAGAATATTAATGAAATGAAATGTCGTATGGCTTTTAGTGCCGGGATATCCCAGGAAGGGTTCGGATCGCCAGGTGCAGGTCTTTCTTTTAGACTCCCGTAGGCGACCTGCGCGTCGTGATGAGCATGAAATGATGATGAAGACAACACATACACCCAGCCCCCGTGCCATTGGAATTAACCAATTAAGGTTAAAATCCCCGACCCGGCCGGGAATCGAACCCAGGACCCTCTGAACCGAAGGCCAGTACGCTGACCGTTCAGCCAACGAGTCGGACAGAATATTAATGAAAGTGTCTGACTCCATGGCTAAATGGTTAACGTGCTGGCCTTTGATCACAGCGGTCCCGTGTTCAATTCCCTGCAGGGTTGGGAATTTTAACCATAATTGGTTAATTTCGCTGGTAAGGGGGCTGGTTTATGTGCCATCCTCATCATCCTTTCATTTTCATCACGACGCGCAAGTCGCCTACGGGAATCAACTCAAAAGACCTGCATCTGGCGAGCCAAACTTGTCCTCGCACAATCCTGGCAGTAAAAGCAATACGCATTTCATTTCATTCAATGAACGTGTTAGTCGTTTAGCAACCTGCCAAATTCAGAATGTATTGCGGGTTAGGGTAAGCCTTCGCCTGCAATTATTGGAGGGATTATTTAATGATTTGATTTTATGATTACTGAAAGTTGGCTGAACTTAGAGATCTATCAATATCTCAGGGTTCAGGGGCAGATATTTCCAGAGAAAATAAAACAGAAATGAAGGAAATCGGTCCAGTAGAACGGACGGACGGATTTGTCAAACCTGTTTTTATTAAACTCTTTTAATTTATAGATAATATTAATAATAATTGTAATAAAAATTATGTTTTATTTATTTTGGCAAAGTTAGGGATGTACTCCATTTCTTACACTTAACCGGTCTTAACATAGAACACTGTTAACAATTATGTTAACAATTATGTTAACAATTATGACAATTATATGAAAACAATATTAACATTAATAACAGCACGAGTTATAGTATTAATAATCACACGTAGTGATATTAAGAAAGAAATATATGACACATCAAAAATAAATAATAATCATCTATATATTGCACATCGTACGAAGAGCACATTTAAAATACGTGAATAATGAGTTCTAGATATGCTACTTAAGTGAATGTTTCAAATATATATAATTCAAGAAGATACCGAGACATCTCCTTCAATTGAGAGGTGATGAAAAGGATTAGTAAGAAGAAGAAGACGAACTGTGAAAGGAAGAGGGAGATAATGATGAAGATGAAGTAGGAGGAGGTGTTTTCAGGTCAAAACTTGATGATTCATGCATGTTTACCTAGTACTTCGAAAGAGGCATGTTCAAAAGCTGAGCTTTAGGGAGATTTTGGGAGTGAAATTTTCCCCAGATTAGCTCATGCGGAACCAAGTCCTCAAACAATAATGTCCTACTGATTTTCATACAATAATTTTCTTCTCAAACTACCAAAATAACTGAATTTCTCTTACAGTGAATACATAGATACCGTTTTCTGTCTTCACAGTGAATTCATTTATCATAGATGAATTCGATCACAGTTTTAGCATAATGTGTCATATTTCCATATCAGACACCTTGCAATTTTTGTTATCCACAGGACGTATAAATGCATGAACTCCGAATTCCTGCTTCCCGGCATGTTAAATGAACTTAGCGGAAAATATTCTGACGATGTGGTGCGTCTGAAAATCTGTAACAATTGAAAGAACAATAATAATAATAATAATAATAATAATAATAATAATAATAATAATAATAATAATAATAATAATAATAATAATAATAATAATAATAATAATAATACGTCCGGCTCCATGGCTAAATGGTTAGCGTGCTGGCCATTGGTCACAGGGGTCCCGGGTTCGATTCCCGGCAGGGCCTAGAATTTTAACCTTAATTGGTCCATTTCACTGGCACTGGGGCTGGGTGTATGTATCGTCTTCATCATTTCATCCTCATCACGACGCGCAGGTCGCCTACGGGAGTCAAATCAAAAGACCTGCATCTGGCGAGCCGAACTTGTCCTTGGACACTCCTGGTACGAAAAGCCATACGCCATTTCATTTCATTTTATTATTATTATTATTATTATTATTATTATTATTATTATTATTATTATTATTGTTATTATAAATTCCCGTAAGCCGAAGAGGACATAAGTTACATATTTTGTCGGTGTCATAATGTTCACCCCATAGGTAGTGAATTCGGGAACGCTCTGTTTCATACAGTACATCATTTTCCTGGATAGGGCCATTCCCTTCCCAGTCTACGCAGATCTACTCGTCAAAATGATAAAACCCCGAGGGAAAAGAGTGATCGAGGAGATATGATACATGTCACTCCTGAAATAATTTGGGAGATTTTTACAATTAATGATTCGTACCTATCAACTCTGGAGATTAATGGTGCTCTTTGAGCACCTCCTCTAGTAGTATGCAGCATGGGAAACGGAAAACCTCGTTTCCGACTTTAGAGACGCCAACTGAGGGACCGAAGCCACGTGCACTTCATGATAAGTGTGCAGAACTGTTTATTTTATCCGTTTGTGCCATCCGTTGGAATTTACGCTCGGTCTTTCGGAATACCTTATATACAGATTGACTGAAGAACGCAAAGACTGCTGAAACCATCCTTGAGATCACAAGGACAAGTATTTACTGTTCAGGTAATCAAGCTACAGATTATGAAGACGGACAGGAATCTGACACTTAATGTGAAGATGTTTGATTCAATACCTCATTCGTATGATGTTGAAGCCCTCCAGGTACATAAAGCGAACTCCCTCAGTGCCTTTTGAATGTGCTGTTCTGATTCTTTCGAGACGTGTACTCACCTCCAGAGGATAAGGATTCACAGTCAAAGAATATAAGCCTTTTCCAGTACATGTGTTACCTGAAAGCAAATGTTCACTCAGACGACCAACTGCACACATTTCTTAACCTTGCTTCATCAAGAAGATTTTCGTTGATTGCGTAGTGTGTGCGAACCGATGTTATGCCGAGGAAATGAAAACGTGGATGATAAAAATACAGACAATGAAATATATTTGACAAATTTTACATATTTAGTAGATTTTTAATTGTTTACGAGATGTAAAGACTGATACACAGTGATAAAGTGTAATGTCCTACAGCAATTAGATTTTAATATCTGTAAACTGTTCCATATTGAAACTAATTACTTAAAAACAAAGAAACAAATATAAATAATTTGAACATTCAATGTTACCATGTTGTATTCCCTGGTTTTATCATAGTACTCTTTTCTTTACTGTAAGAGTCTCCATTTCCGTCGTTATCTACACATATGTCTACTGTATGTAATGCCTGTCGGCTTTTGAATGTCTCGGAATACTTTTCCGATTAAATTTAGACTGCGAGTCTTATGGGAATTTCCAGTGCATCCGTTGTCACTGCCTAATAGCTTCCTGTTCTTGCATTACAACGTTATTAATACGTCAGTACCCTATCATTAATTACTATTCATTTATTCATTATCTATCTTACGTGAATGTTAGGTTTATTGTTCGAAACACAGCCACCAATCAAACTGCTGCATTCTCAGTAGCGATGCTGTGTATATATGCACTAAGTACATTCCCGTTTCCACAGCAAAACATTTTTGAAGTGTTAACGTCATTTAAAACATGCATCCATAGCCTTCCCCCTCCGACTCTAGTAGCGTCACAACAACACGGGTAATTTAAAACGCGTATAACCCTCTTTCTTTACATCTGATCCCAACGGAACAAACATAGTATTGCTGTAATGGAAATCAAGAGTTTGCAACTTCGATGCGCTGTAACTTCAAAAGATGAAAACGTAGATGAAATAATGAAACATTAAACTAAAGTGCTCACGACAAGTTTTCATCAGGAAAATATATTTGTTAAAATATCTGAAAAATGTTATCAGAATTATCTGTTGCATTGAACGTAAGGCTACCATAAAGAAGAGATTAAAAAAAATTAATACCTTCAAAACGAGCAGTATTATGAAAAGAACAAAGTCCGACGCAGCGTGCTAAAGTATTGAAGAATTTAGTTCCAACGTTTCTCAAGTTTTGACAGGACGTTATCACGTGCGTTCCAATCCACAGTGAAACATCAAGACTGTTTTGACATGTTGAACAGATAGTGCATCACAACTAAATGCTATCAATATACAAGACGGAGATTACCTCTGATAAATGTAAGAATGAAAAACTTCAACCCGTAGTATTTATAGCATTTGTCTAAAACTATTCTAGAATGCTTACAGTAACTTCATGAGTAGGTATGTACTATTTTATAAACATGTAGAATATTTCAGCCATAATTAGCTATCCACATCAGAATCACTAGGAATATTATTGAAATTCACATTCATGGAAATACAAAGAAGTGATCTGTTTAATTGTAACTTAATGTGCATAATTTGTAAGGATAGATTTCCTGAATATTTCTACATCGATTTAATTAGCACATTGTTAGTACAAACTCTAATAGTTTACGATGTAGACAAGTATAAATTTGGAAATTTAAATGACGATTTCTGTAATAGAAGTTTCTGCAACAGGGCAATAATAATCTGATACTATACCACGTGTTGTCATTTGAAACTTCTTAAGTTGCATTATTGAGATTGTTAATTTCCTCATAACGTACCGATAATCGTCAAGTGCAGTGTGATTATTATTCCTCATTCCAACAGTTTTATGTTATAAAAATCATCATCTACTTTCCAAACTCTAGATTCTTCTAGTTCGTAAACTTTGAAAATGGTTGCTTATGATATGTTGAGTTCAATCCATGTAGAAATAAATACGTTCCTGGAATTTTTTTTTCGTGTGGCTATTTCTAGCCGAGTGCAGCCCTTGTAAGGCAGACCCTCCGATGAGGGTGGGCGGCATCTGCCATTTGTAGGTAACTGCGTGTTATTGTGGTGGAGGATAGTGTTATGTGTGGTGTGTGAGTTGCAGGGATGTTGGGGACAGCACAAACACCCAGCCCCCGGGCCATTGGAATTAACCAATGAAGGTTAAAATCCCCGACCCGGCCGGGAATCGAACCTGGGACCCTCTGAACCGAAGGCCAGTACGCTGACCATTCAGCCAACGAGTCGGACGTTCTTGGAATGATAGACAATAAGTTACGACCAATAATAGCATACTAAACCGCTTCATTTATTAATTTGCAAGGTCCGTACTGGCGTGTGAATTTCTTACGTTCTCCGTTTTTTCCTATTCATTTTACGTCGTACTGATAAGGTGGTGTGAAAATGGGTAACCACGCAAAACCATCTTCAGGGCTATCGACAGTTAGTTTTGAACTCACTATTTATCAAATGCAAGGTCATAGCTACGTGACAGAAACGACGTAGCTAAATCGCTCGGACGTCGGTTTTCATGGTTTGAAATTAATCTTTAGGAAAGCTATTTACTACGGTAAAATAGGGTAATCACTACTACTGCTCCTCACAGAGTGAAGGAGAAATTGGTTAGTTGAGGCACAATTTCAGCAGCCTCTCCTAAGGACTTCCGCATGGAGGAAATGGAGAAAGAGAAGAATATGTGTTACATTTAAATTCTTCATTCAAATTCTAATCCGTCTGTGGAGTGACAAGAAATACTGCGCTCGGTATTTCCAGTTGAAGTCAGGAGAGAAGGATGGAAGCCAAAGCAGACCAATAAATAAATCAGGACATCGTTCGATCAGTATTCCGATGAAAAGGCTTATTCTCCACATAGCACTGTCTATATGACGACCATTCATGAGTGCCAAACTCAACCTAAAAGACAACATTGTTAAAGGAAAATATTGGCGATGTAATTGCGGTTGATGATTAGTGATGTCGTAGAAAGCTGTGCAGCAGTCGGCGCAGCTCTTTATTATCTTTTCTCGGCAATACAAGCACAAATGGTAGTTTTGAGTACTCGGGTCCCTGTACTGGATAGATATGTGGAGGGTCTGATGCTTCCATGTACCTCTCGGAAAGTCAGTTGCATTGTGAATGCTAGAATTTTCACATTGCTTAATGTGATTAGAGTGTGGTTATTTTTAAATTTCTCTGCAAAATACATTATTATTATTATTATTATTATTATTATTATTATTATTATTATTATTATTATTATTATTATTATTATTATTCGTTTTTAATCTTACAGTGAATTTTGTTACAAAAGATGATCCCAATTTTGTGGAGTGGACTAAGGCTATCCTCGACTATGATGAGTGTGATTTCAGTGGTGAAGATGAGGGAGTGTTGACCCTGATTTTCGAAGTGACTACAACAGAAAATCAGAACAAAACCATTCTGATGATGAAGGGTATGCAGGACGTCAGGACGATGGATATCAGTAAAAATTAATACTTGCATAAGGCGAAATGACGGCAAGGCCAAAGTCCTCCGTGCTTACTATAGCATGCCTATCAGTGCACAGTCACGATTCGTACTTGTGAAAATTGCGCTAAATGGGACATCATGGAAAGTGATTTAGACCTTAAGCTTTCTTGCCATTTTCATTTGCATTGTTACTTAATCATTTCAACTAAATTTAACAGCTGTTGAGGTTGTTGTCATGTGGCTTCGATCAGGCTTGTTGCAGATCATTTTAGCTGACGCCCCTGGACAAATTGATTACATAATTAAATAAATATTTTTGTGTGAACTAAGCACGCTAAAATGAGTTTCTATGTCGGCGTATGAGTAAGACCCATCTCATCAATTAAATGACTAGAAAAATGCATTATTATGTACGGGTTCATCTTCAGTTAGCCAATATAGCGTGATTTGAAATTTTAAATGTTTCTTTAAAAAACAAACTAAACTGAGAGACTGTTGAAATAAAATATATTCTATTCCTACTCTGACTACATCACGAAACGTACGTAGAATATTAGAGCAGTTTCCTTCTTAACGCCACTGAAATGACACCTGTGGCGACTGGTAATGTTGTTGAACAGTATGTCTGAACACATTTTTGGTGTATGGAGAGATGATTATAACGCTGTGTGTGTGTGTGTGTGTGTGTGAGGCTAGTCAGAAAAATGAGGTTTATGTGACAGCGATATGGTTGTTTATCGTATCATCAGTATTGCCATTTACCGTGCTCGGTAGTTGAAGTGCGGCCAGTATCCAGTATTCGGGAGATGGTGGGTTTGAACCCCACTGTCGGCAGCCCTGAAGATGGTTTTCCGTGGTTTCCTATTTTCACATCAGGTAAATGCTGGGGCTGTACATTAATCAAGGCCACGGCCGCTTCCTTCCTAGTCCTAGTCCTTTCCTGTCCCATCATCGCCATAAGACCTATCTGTGTCGGTGCGACGTAAAACCAATAGCAAAACAATATATTGCCATTTTATGAACACAAAACGTAGCTAAACTGTTTTGAAAATATAGCTAAAAGTGGCTAAAGCTACGGGTTGAAATAGCTTAAATAAGAGCTATATAAATTCACTTAATTATTGAAAAATACGGTCCCCTCATACTACTCATGTGACTGAAAGAGCACACTAACGGCCAAAATGTTTACTAAAGATATGTCAATTGACTCATATGTTGTGTGGCTGTCAGGTCAGATCATCAGCCCAGACGCTGGTTAGATCCTCAAATAGCACCACCAAAGGTTATACGGTTATAAGGAAACCGCAAAAACCGATAGTGGCGTACTAGGCGAGAGGAGGAGTGAGGCAGTTTGCCATTGCTTTCCTCACTGGTCCAGAAAGTACTATTGTGAACGGCTAACTCTACGAGCAGCACCTCTCATAACACTCAGATACGCTGGTTGTGCTCCAAATATCATTCCTTAGTCGGCACCACCCATAGCTCAGCAGTTTCCATATTGTCACAGCTATGAATGAGACTGAGACTTTGGTGGAAGCTACATTTTGGTCTGGACTCTGCCAAGAGATATATGCAAAAGTACTGCATCCATCAATAAGTACCAGTAGGCGGAACTCAATTGGACTGAATTTCTGATTTCCTACATCTGAAGGAAATCCCTGACTGAAACGAAATGCTAACACATTGTTAATCATTTCTGTACAAACGAATGTACTGTCCGAAAAAACACGTTTACTGGGTAATAGTTCCCAAAGTTCTGTCCCTTAGGCCATTGGGACATGTAGTTCCGACGTACGTTTTCATGGTTCCAGCATTGAAAAATTTATGAATAAAATAGTTTCCCATTTCTTAACTTGCCATCACCACAAGGAAACGTTCAGTTGGCCGGGAAAAGGTTAATTCATCCTACTGGCTCATTATTCAGTATAATTTTATAGCTTTGCATTTCAGAGCAAGTGGGGTTTTATTCTTCAGTTGATATTTCTTATGTACTTTCTGCAATTATGCATGAACTTGTCACATATCTTAAGCACTTTCAACAACAATTTGGTATATACTCTCGCACATAACTAGCAGAGGAAGTAAATCACAAGGCCTGCTACCTAGTCATTTCCTCTCATCGCAGACAGCCGTGGAATGTTTCAAATTACTTTTAGAGCATGCATGAGTCTGAAATGCTCTCTGGCAGCACGGAAGCTTTCGTTTGTATATATTTGGTTGGGCAGTAAAAGGGCGGCCGTTTGTTGTCAAAGAGAGACACAGTGCGCCATACAGTACTATATAGACCTACTTGGTTATTTGCCTTCGGCAATAGAGCTTGATGAAGCTCATATACTCCATATCTGTTTACATTTGAATGACCGGCAATCCTCTAGACCGTTTCAAAAGGTACCTGTCCACTGTCATATCTAGTGGCCTGTGAGAAGGGCCTAGCCATGACACCAGGGATCGTGTCCGCACTATTAATGGGTATGAGATATTCGCATTAGTGTGGTCTGCATGTTTCTAAACAGTCCGTACATGCCGTTGAATAAATTTAGCATCGTCGTAACTGTCTGGATGACAAGAAGCTTTCGACACCATGTGAGTCAACTAAAATTCTTGCTAAGGGTGGGGCCGGTAATATACACCCACAGTAACTCCTTCCTTATCGCAAGAGGCAACTAAAAGGGGGAGTGGGTTGGCGACCACATAGATTCCAGCTGAGTCCGACGTTGCTTCCACTTGTTTTTCCAAGTTATGCGACCTCCCTTGGTCAACTTTTGTCCTCTCCTGACCCGATGACTCTATATTACGTCTGCGAAGAATAGGTAGTCTTTCATGTTGGCACCCTGCGTGGCCCCTGCCTTTGTCATGACGGTACATTCATTTTTCGAAATGTCAAACCTCTCCCATTTTACCTCTGACTATTGCTAAGAGAGGATGGTCGTGCTTTTGTAGTTCCTCATAAGATAATAACCACCACCAGACAACTATAAACATTCAAAACAAAAGTGAATATGAAAGGGAAAACTATACCTAACTGGAAGTAAAGAAACTGAAAATGAAAATCCACAGCTTGTTTCCAGTCATTCGACCGGGTCAGGAATGGAATAAATGAAGCCCCATCTAGCGGCGAGGATAGGAATTATGCCGGCTGCCGAAGCCTGTCGCACTTCTCTTGGGCAAGGGTCAATGACTGACAGACGAAATGATATTGGATAGTGTTGATGGAATGAAAGATGACAGGAAAAGCGGAGTACCTGGAGAAAAACCTGTCCTTCCTCCGCTTTGTCCACCGTACATCTCACATGGAATGACCGGGATTTGACCCACGGAACCCAGCGGTGAGAGGCCGGCGCGTTGCCGCCTGAGCCACGGAGGCTACTAACAGGAAGTAAATGGTAAAATTTAAACTTAAAAAAACTGAAAATCTATGCCTTCCATTTGATCAGTCCCATGGACTAAGGGAAACATAAGTGCATTTTATTCAGAGGCCCTGGCTTTGATTCTCGGCTCATCTAAGTATTTCAGTTCTGGACTGAGGGCTGTAAGCAATTCGCTTAGCTTCGTGAAATTGAATGAGAAACTATCAGATCGTTTATGCAGTGGAACCGTTCAGTAAAGCTAAGCAATACGGTTGATGATGTCAATACTCTCAGAATGTAACAATCCAATACCTGCAGCCCACACAACTGGGCAGTTGTCGTCCTGACAGGCCAAGATTCACACTATGTTGTGTGTATCATAGCTAATGACCTCAGTTAACTACATGTTTCTTTCCCCTTCATGTAATTAATATATCATATTTAGTCGCATTTTACCCCGTTTCCAAAAGTGTTCACTGACATAATTCACAAGGGTGAAAATATTCGAGCAGTGTAAATTATGAGGTCATTTTAAGGAACATACGCGTGAATGAATGATAAAATATAGACTATACAAAGTACTGCATATGCATTTTTTGTACTGTGAACTCGTATAATTCATACATACCAGTGT